>NC_133819.1:151068571-151371601 GCF_047830755.1 Zonotrichia albicollis
CACCAGGAAAATGATGGCATTGACTACCATCAGGACAATCCACAGGTTATAAAAATCTGTGAACAGTTGTTTGTCTGAGTTGAGGAACTTGGAGAACAAGTTGATGTTGGAGTTAGGTTCCTCGGTGGAGTTGATAGAGTCAAGGGGTGGCATTTGGGTGGAGGAGGTCGGCATGGTCATTGACTTCCAGCAATCTGGAAGAAAAGAAATAGAGGTATAGTGATAAATATGTCAGCATTCCTTAGGGCTCAAAAATCTTGTCACTTAAAAACATTTTAACCAACATATTTGCACATCCTGAGTAGTAGATCCCCATCTACCAATATGGGATTACCAATAATTGCAAGGAAATACCTGGGCTTATAATTAGTGCCTTGCAGTGGCTCCAGATTGATGTTTTAGGGAAAAGACACACACTCCAAGTTTCTCTTCCTCTTCCTTGTATAAAAATGATTTTAAGGCCAGAAGACCTTTGCATAACCCTAACCCCAGCATTTGATTCCTAAAATATCATGTCCCTTGCCTTGGGCAGGTGATCCCATTAGAGAGTTACATGCAGCAGTGTTTTCAGGAGCTGTAAGATTTCTCTGAAATCAAAGAAAGGCTGAATTGTCTGAGAAAGCAGAAGCAGGTTGTGTGGCATCTTCTACAGATCTGTGTTCACAGCAACAGCAGCCAGAAGATTTCAAACTAAGGGTGTAAGCCACTGGTCCTGCCAGGATTTGACAGTTTAATTTGCAAATCATTCCTGACTTAGACACTATTTTAAACTGATTTGTATATTAAAAGATAAAAAAACAAAAGACCCAATATATACAGAGACTTGGCTGGTTTCAATAAAAATAAATGCTTGAAAAATGTCTGGAATATCTCAAAGTGGCTGGGCAGGGCTTCGAGGTTAAAAAAATCAGCTTGGATCAGCAGAGAATGATGCTGAAAGAGTTGATTTATGAGGGTTTGAAATCTCTGCTAATGAGCCGAATGCAGAAGGACTGGGAGACAAGGAGCTGCAAACACATCTCCCAGTGCTCACAGAACTGCAGTGTGCCTGGGCTGGGTGTCTCAGTGTGGAAGTCTGGAATTGCTGAGGGAGTCTGAATGTCCATCCAGTTCCCCCAAGCATATCCCATCCTCTGGCAGATTTTTTTCCCCCTCCTCCAATCTTTTATGCTGCTTATGGGGATCAGGAGGATGGACCAAAGGTGTTGTATCACCTGTGAGGTGCTTCAAGCTGTTGGTGGCTGTGTACAAAGTGGAGGAGGAAGCTACTTAGGACAAAAGCGAAAAGTAGGTCCTGAGGAGAGTCCCTGCTGGCCAAAAGAAAATGTTCTGAAGGGACAGTATTGACTGAGTCCAGAGAACACCACAGCAGCTCTCAGCCTGCCTCGTGACTGCCAAAGCCTTCTTGTGCCCGCTCACCATGTCTCTACATTTCCTGCATACAACACTCCTAATGTGTCTCACCAGTGCTTGGCCAATAGTCAACATTCAAGATCAACAGTCCTCATGGGATGCTACAGCCTAGTTGTGATTACTCTGCTTGGTTCATTCAAGCCAGGTAAAAGTGAAGCAGAACATTTGTTGAGAAAAAGCAGAGATTAGGACTGAGAATTTAGAAGACCAGGTGTGAAAATTCTTGGACAAGTGACTTTGCCATCATGATGGATCTTGGGTTTGTTGGCCTGGAATCTGGGGATTGGTCTAGTTTCTTCTTGCCTCTCAGTCTGTGGAACTGGTTTGAAGCAAAAAGTTGGTTTTTAATGTCCTTGAGCTCAGAAGGATATTTCTAATCAAATGTCAATTTCTTTTATTTAGGTAGACACTGAAGCCCAAGGAGTTGAATTGATCATTGGAATGGCTGATGCTCAAACATAGAGTCTTCCTGAGATCCAACCTAGTGCCAGAATACACCGCAGGACTGACATCCTGAAACCTGGGGTCAGACCACCTGTAATGCCCCAAAGAACTACTGGGCAGAGAGGAGCAATGCTAGTTTCTGTCCCCTTTTCCCTCCAGGCCATCTCCAGCAGAAACAAGACATTGGAACATCATGTGTTTTGGGAGTGACCAGGTTACCTCCCCCTGCACTGAACTTTGGTGGCAGCCAAAGTGGCACACATGTTCATGGCGTTTTGTCTGGGTCTGACTGAGCCTGCAGGCTCCTGAGGGAGAGTCTTGTCTCTTCACATTTTGTGCCAAGCACACTGTCAGAGAAAACCAGGAAAAACTGGCCCCAAATAGGCTGAAGGTAGTGGAGTTGCAAAATCTGGCACCTGAGAAAGATGCATGGGGAGGATGATGCAGAATCCTGGCCCGTTTTCTACTGATTTCCTAAAATTCTCACCATCTTCTCTGTTTGTTTGTTTCACTTCGTTAATTATGAAAACAAACTGAAATGAGCAGATGCCTGGATCTGCTCCCAGCTTTCTCTTTGCAGATGCTATCAAGAGGAGCACTGTGGAAGCCAAGGAATAAAGAAAGACTTTGATGCCCCTGGAGTGCATTGTGAGAGTGTATGTCTGTGTTCAGACACGTACCCGAGCAACAGGAGAAGACAAAATCACCCATCCCATCCCTGAGCTTGCACTAAACTCTATTGAATTACACATGCATTTGTCTTCTCATTGTAATTTCATGGCACTGGCTGTTTGCTCTGATTTTGCCTCTTGTTAGTAGCTTGCCTCCTGTGGGAGATTTTTGTTCAGTCTGAGATCCCTTATCACAAACACCTGATATTCATCTTATTTTGCCTTTCTTGTCTCAATGAAATCAGCAATTCCAAATACATTCAAATGTTCTTCATCCTCACCATGCCTTTGAGGGATGTAGGATGTGTTACAGACAAATAGAAAATTAAAATAATCAGCATATACAATGTCTTGGCTTACATAGCCACCTTTTCTACTGAGCCCCATGTGCAAGGAAATAAACTCCAGATATTGTAAACTGCTGAAAAACAACAGGTAACATTGTGGTTGCCAAATTAAATATTCAAAGAAGTGCTGCATTAGAGCTTTCCCAGTCCATCGCTGCCCTATCTGAACTCAAAATCCAAACAACTACATGAAATAAGTCCCAGCAAATTTAATTAATCCTGAAGATTTCCTCCCTGACAGTCTGTGGAAAAGCTGCCTCTTGGGCTGTGGTGGGAAAAATCTTCATCTAATCAAATTGTTACTGATGGATGTTTGGGTGAATGGCCTCTTCCTTTCTTTGTGGGACTGCTCTCATCTCATGGCTCACAAGCAGAAAGAATGGAGAGCTGCACTAGCAAAGCAACAGAATTCCTCTGAGTGTTTTTAATGAGACGGAGCTGGACCAAACCCCCAGTTTACAGCTGCTAAGGATTTTTCCATTGTGGGACTCCAAGCCTGTGAGAAAGGTACATTGCCCCTTTTTGCAACACAGAAAGGCAGCTTGACCTTGTGTCTGAGCAAAGCTAAACATTTCCAAAGAGTTTGAAATCTTCCTCTCACTGAGTCCAAATACTATCTCAACCAAGTCTCTTTCCCTACCATCAGACATACTCATGCAGGTGTTTAAAGTGAGTCATTTCAGCTACTCATCACCATGACGTGGTGGCATATGGAAGTCAGTGAGGGGCTTGGCTAAATTAATGAGAAACTTTTCAGCCTCTGCAAACTTTTATTTTGCTGTGTTTTGCACTATTTATTACTCGTGACTATGGCATGAGCTCATGCAGAGCTGCAAGAACCACCTTTATTTACAAAGCAAATAGATTTTGGGTTAACCCCCTTCCTAAAATCCTCAAAGAGCTTGGAGCTTAGTCTACTTCATACCTTCCTGAGCTCTCAGCCCCCCAGATTTCCATGCAATCCCTGTTTCTTGGGGCTGGCAGTCTGCCAAGCCCAAGATGGGTAAATATGCATCCTTTTGAGTGCTGTCTGACCGTACCAGTTGGACTAGGCTGTTATATTACACCTCTCAGGCTGGATTTTGTCTGCCTGGCTGGGAAACTGTGGGTAGCATTTCCTTAAAAGTACGGAAGGAATCTGGGTAGAAATGGGATAAAGGGAGGGACAGAGAATAGAGGTTGACCTGCTTTCCCTCATTCTGATAAAGGTCCCTGCTCAGCACTGAGAGAGGGGGACTTGCTCTGAAATACTGTCTCATTGTTGTGTGACACGACCAGTTCCATCATTCTTGGGCCAAATAGGAAACAGATGGTCACTGTGCTGAAAACAGGTCCTGCAGCCTCTTCCCTCACTCACTCACTGCTTGGCATTACACTTGTTAACTTAGCATGGGCAGCACAGTGCTGTGTCTGCTCCAGAAGGAGATCCTTGACCATCCCATATTCCATTTCACCCAACCTTGTGCTTGGTGACAGCCTTAAAGCTCACCCTGACGTTGCTGAAATTAATGGGGTTCACTTCCTTAGCCCAGGGGACTTTTGGATCTGCTTCAGTGGTTCAAGTAATAGGATATAAAAGAAAAGGCAGGTCAGACAACTGAATTTTGCCCTAACTGCATGCCAAAAGGATTATTTATTGGTGTGCAGAAAGGATCTCTGTGTGCAGACCCAGAGAACACCAGAGCCACACACTGGGATCGGAAAGTTGAAAAGGACGTTAACAAGCACGAGTGTAATTTAGTATAAACAGCTTCAGCTTTTCTCATCTCCCTGTCCTGAACTGGAACATCTGATATGGCAACCTGGCTCCTCTATCATCCTCCCTGTTCCCCTCACCCTGTCCTGCCTGCTGGTGTTATTCTGCTGCCTGGGGTGGCAGCAGTGTGTGTTTAGTTTTTCAGCCTTCCTGTGTTTAAAGTTCCCTGGGTGATTTATCATCATATTTATAAATGAAGGGTTAAATTCACTCTCTTTCAATTTAAATTGTATGATTCTCTTTCTGGCAAGCTCTCACTCAACTCTGGATCAAACTGGCCAAATATGGTGTTTTTGTGCATGTCGACCTTGCTCTATATGTGGTAGAGTTTGCTTTATGTGTCTTGTGCTCAGCCTGGGGAGGGTGGGTTTGCTGACAGGGGGAACAGAGGAAAAAAGGGAGAGAAAGGGAATGAATCCAGCTGCTGAAAGGAAAAAGCTGGTGCCTATCTGACCCTTGGGCTGTGAGAAGAGAGATAATTCTGGGGGAGATAGATTCTACTCCAAAGCAGAAATGGGACTGTTCTCAGGGCAGGTAAGATCCCATTTTCGTGGGCGTCAGATCTCTGCTCTCACTTGATTCCTGGGCACCGAGGTCTCCTTTAAACCTCCAGGTCCGAGGGTGGCTGGAGCAAGTGTGTTAAACACCCACCTTCTGAGGAATCACAGTTAGAAATTGCCAAATCCAGAGCAGAGCTGGATTATTCCTTCTCCTCCAATGCCATGGACATAAAAGGGACTTTGGAGACACAAAACACATAGTTTTCTGAGTGTCAGATTAAATGACACCTGATTTCTTGCAATCTCATGTCTCACAGTGGCTCACAGGGCTGGGGGAATGCTTTGCCCTGCTTGAGATGCTTATTATAACTTTTTCCCATGTGGACACTTGGCTGCCTTAATGAGCACTCACATTCCAGCTCTTCCCTTGGCTCCAGCACTTGTTTGACTTTCTCCTTTCTTTGCTGCCTAATTTCCTGAAAATTGAGGTGATCTTTCCCTTCTGCCAAATTCTAGTTGAAATTAGGCAGCAGATTGAAAAACATTAGGAGGACAGAGGAAATAGGAGCTGACAACCACACAAACAGGCACTGAGAGTGATCCTTGTTTCCTCTAATGTGAACCTGCAAGTCATTTGTTAACACTCTCCACTACATATCCTTTCATTTAGGTCTTATTCCCTGCAAATTCACAATTGCTTTGGCATTGAAACACAGCAAACAGGGCTAGATGGTTTCTGTGAAACAGAGTATTGCCTGCTTCTTATTGTTTTCCTGAAGAGAAATAATTTCAGTTTTATGCCAAAGCACGGGAGAACTGGCCTGACTGGGACAGATGATAGCTAATTGCTGGGTGTTGGCACTATTCAGCCATGGTCTGCTTGCCCATGTGTGATAAAGAGTGTGATCCCCAGCAAGTCCTACTTTGTCTGGTGGTTTGAATGGTCATGTACTGAATAACAGCTTTTGTCTGGAATCACAGAATCACAGAATATCCTGAATTGGAGGGGACCCACAAAGATCACAGAGTCCAACTCCTGCCCCTGCACAGGACCATCCCCAAGAGTCATACCACAGGCCCAAGAGAGTTGTCCAAAAGCTCCTTGAGCTCTGTCAGGCTTGGTGCTGTGACCAGTTCCTTGGGGAGCTTGTTGCAGTGCCCAACCACCCTCTGGGTGAAGAACATTGTCCTAATATCCAATCTGAGCCTACCTGGACACCAGGTAAGGCCATTCCCTCACGTCCTGTCACTGTTCACCACAGAGAAGAGATCAGTGCCTGCCCCTGCTCTCATAAAGAAGTTTTAACTTCACTGAGGTCTCCCCTCAGTCTCCTCCAGGCTGAACAGACCAAGTGACTCCTGCTCCTCATACAGCTTCCTCTCAAAGCCAAGAGAGATTAACCCCCCCAAAACTAACTTTTGAATCTCTAATGTTGGCCATAAAAATCAGATTTCCCATCTGGCAAGGGGGAAAACTTCTATCTCCAGTCTCAGGCATAGGGGTAATCCTTCAAGGCCCATAAGCAATCACAGGCTGAGGATGTGTGGAGGCTGATGCAGTGCTGGTTGTTGGGTTGATGTTGTTGATGTGCTCTTGAGATGTTTGCCTCCTGCCTGAGATGCCCAGTTTGCCTCTGTGTGCTCCTCCATCTCCAAGGCCCTGCTGTGGATGGGCAATGGATATTGCCCTGTGCTGTGATCCGAGCTCCACCCTCCACACCCAGTTCAATGCTGTGTGTACACATGGGTGGATCCTTTGCTCTCCATGGGCCCAAGCCCAAAATCACATCCTTGGAAGGTGAGGCACCCTCATCCCCAGCTCATTTTGTGACAAGAAATAGTCTGTGAGTGCCCAAGCAATGATTTAGTCCAGCAGGTCACCCTAGGCCATGAGGAATCACTTCCAGTTAGATGAGGGAGAGCACAGCTCTCCAAAGTGCATTCCGCTTCTCCACGGAGCAAAGTGACCCAGATGGGACTGAAGCCACTTGGCTTGGACCAAATGCCAACTCTGTGCATCCAGGCTTGAACCTGCTGCTTAAAACCAGGTGACAGATCACAGTCCTGGACACTCCAGAGACAATCTATTTAAAACTTGGAAAGGTCTGCATGGTTCTCCCTCAGCCCTTGTCCTGAGTGTGCGTGAAAACACTGAAATGAAGCTCCCAGAGATACCCAGAGGAGGAAATTCACATACTGGCAGATTTCTTATGAGTTTATACCTCCTCTATGGCATTTGCAGGAGCAATGCCTCAGTCTTTGAAAGAAAAAGCCTAGATGTGCATGCGCAAGCAAAAAGAGAAGTGGGATTGTACATACTTTGCCCCTCCAGACCTACAAATATCCACCCAGCAGTGGTGGGCACCTAGAGGTCCCCCAGACCATCTCTGATGAGACTTGCTAGTACTGGTCACCTATAAGAAAGGTAATAATAAAGGGGGTTTGCCTCTTTTGCTTGTTTATACCATACTATGTAGAAAAATCTCTCCTGAAATACTTGGATGTCTATGATACCTTATCAATTCCACTGTATTTTTCATGTCCCTCTTTTCTGTGTTATCAGATCACAGAAATGCCAAGTGTCTTGGTGAATGCTCTATCAATCATGCTGCTAGCATTTAAAAGACCAATATCTCATACCCTGTCAGGGCTCGTACCAAGTGCCATCTGTCACAAGGGAGCTTGGAGTGACATCTCTGCAGTAGGTGCTGTGTGTTTCCAGCTCAGTTCCTTTCAGAGAAATCAGAGCATGACTTCCTGAGTGTATCCCTCTCTGTCCCTTGTGGACCATTATACATGAGGGGAAAACACATATTTTTGAGAGAATTTTTTTCCAACATGATTAACATTTAAAAAAAAAGTTACATCTTAAACAAAACATATAGATTTGGACCCTTATGGGTCCTGCCAGTAAAGATGAATTTGAGCCTGTCTTCTTGGGAGGTTGTAACAGCAAAAGAGAAATGCATTTGATTTTATAGGGATTACAGTAATCCATTGAGTGTTTCCAGGGTGCCTGAGACAAAGTGCTGGAAATGTCAGTTTGAAATAACAGCTATTGTGGCTGTGTGCAAGGAGAGCTGTGCAGTGAAAATTACCATATAGGCACATGCAGGAACTTCACAGGCAAGTGCAAAAACAATAACTGGCCTGTGTGCTGCTGCTTGCTTTTAAGAAGGAAATTTTTAATTGCAAATTTTCTCCTCTTTCTGCCTTCAGCTCCCTGCTTGCTCTGTCTGTTGGCAAGAAGGTGAGAAGGGCAGTAAAAGAAGAACAGCGGCAGAATTCTACTGTTGGGGAAATACCTGGGCTCCTGCACAGCCAGGAAGTGTAGGACTGGTGAAACAATGCTCACATCCCAGGGAGCACAGGGCACCAGTGCAGGTAGGGATGCAGGGGAGATGCAGAGGGATCAGCTCTGCCTCCCAGCACTCACTCCAAGCTGTGCTGCTCTCTTGGCTGCAGGGAGAAACTGAGGCACAGAGCAATGTGTGGTCTTGGCCCAGGGAATGCAGCAAGGTGGGAGACCCAGTTAGGGAGCAGAGAGTTTTTGAGGCATCCCAGGATGGACAATCATGTCTTAACCCTTTGGGAGGCTGGTTTCCTTAGCAAGGAACATATGACAGTGCTGTGCAGAGCCCACAGTGCCTTCAGAGTTCTGCAAATTTTGGATTCACCAGGTTAACCTGACAAAGCTCAGTGTTGTTGGTGAGTGTGCTGCTGTGAAAGCAGGGAGCATTTCTGCAGGGGTCTGCTAAGGACCTTGGAAAGGATCTGCTTTCTTCTCTACTAACCCAGCCTGTGGGTTCAGAGAGGGAAGGCAGCACCGCTCCTAGAGCTGAGCTTGCACCCTGCTGCATAGCCAAACAGGTAAAACATTTGCACTTGCAGCTGACCCCATTCCAGGCAGTGCACCATCTCTTCTTCTCTTGGCTTCCAAAACCTTCCTGAATCATTTCACCAAAATTTAATTACACCTGGGATTACACATGCACAAACCACATCACCCCCTTCCTCACAAGAGCTGTCACAGCGCTTCTCAAGGAGGGAAAGCCTGCAACTTTGCACACTTCCATTACCCTCCATCTCCTTGAAGAACAACCAAATATCCTCACACTGCCTCAAATCCCAAAAGCAAAGAAAGTCACAAGGGAGAATCTCCTTGCAGCCCCTGCTAGCTGCTGAGAGCCAGAGACTTCCCGAGCTGCTCATCCACGTGTTCACTGCAGGACCTTTTCTGCTCTCACCCCTTCCAGGGCTCTCTGTTGCAATAGCCAGGACAGTGAGTTCAATATCCAGCAAATCCTTCCTGGCCTCCCACTGTCCCCCATCCCATGCCCCCCTCTTTGACCAATATCCCAAAGCATTCCCTGCAATGGTCATTGCAGTGTATTCCTGCATGAAGGACTGACTTACCTCCGGCCCGATCTCCCTTCTATGTTAGAGGAGCTGCTGGTAAGAAAATTTCCTTGTGGACCTGAGTGCTATCAGCCCAGGAAAGAGACATCTGTTCCTACAAGCAGAACAACTGGAGTGACTACAGAATATGAAGAAATGCCTAATCTGTCTCTTGCGTTCTCTCCCTCTCTTCCCCCTCCCCACCCCCCTTCTAAATATAGCCTTGCAACTAATGGGAAAAAATATACACTACCAAAAAAAAAATATTTCCACTTGTGTGTAGTGTTCAGAATTTCTCCCCAAACATCTGGCTCCTTGCCCTAAATCTCTCTGAAATTTATGAAGTGCTGTAAATGCTGAAGAGGGCTCCAGCCGTACTCACGGTGCTAATGCCCGAACATCTCTAGTAAACTAAAACTGCCCCCAGGTCAATTTTCTTGTGTCTCTGTGGGAACAAAATCTCTTTGCTGGGAACTTGCCAGCTCAAGGCCACTGCAATGCCACCACCATGTGTGACATGAGGAAAATACCCCTCTTTTCCTCTTCCTGATGTGAACTGCGATTAGAGAGAAGCATCCCTGGCAGCTGCAGGAAGGTGCTGAACCAAATGCCACAAAGGCTGTGATGTGCTTTGGACCAACCCAGCTGTCCAGAGCCTGAGAAAACCCCTGGCACAGGGAAACAAAGGGTTCCCTGCACACTTGGGTAGTGCTGCTGCAGTCCTTTGGGAGAGACGATAAAGACATCTATCCAGGGCTGAAATGGCTGAGCATGGATGGCAATAGAGAGTCTGAGGTCCACCAAGGAGCCCTCCAACATGTTCCTCCATCCTCATACAACCCTTCCCTACTGGTGGTAGAGTCATTGTGGGTGTCAGGTGTCTCAGAGTGGGGATTTAAGTATCTCTACACCCTTGGCTACATGAGAAGAGACTGACATTGTGCAAAGCTTAATGAATGATCCCATTTTTGAGATGGGTTCAAATCACATGGCTAGAGCAGCTTTCAAGACATCTCTGCTGGATGATGCACTAAGGACTCAAAGTCCCCCAAGTTCCATCTCAAGTTCCACTTCTTGCTCTAAACTGGCACCAAAACCCAATCTTTTTTTGGGATTTGCACAGATGCTCTCCCCAGGAGCTTTTCAGTAGCTTTAGAGATTTCCTCTAGGACAAAAGGGAGAAAAAACCCAAGAGCTTACATCAAGATTGGTTGTTTAGAAATATGGAGAGGATGGATGCTGGATTTTAGTATCAGCCCTGGCCTGCATCACACTTTAGATAAAGACAACACTGGTGCCAATGCAATAAACACGCAGGATATGGCCTGTCACAACACGACAGGATCAGCTGAGAGGCATTGAATTCCAGGTCAAGAGGCCAAATCCATAAATAGAGGAGAGGTAAACTCCACACATGCATGTCTCACTGGAGCACAAACAGTAGCTATGGTTATTAGAGAAGGTTGACCTCATTTTCTGGAATTACTTTTTCACCCTTGGATCTTTCCCAGCAAGACTGAGCTGATCCTTTTTGTCTGGTTATTTTATTGATTTTCTATTTTGAGTTTCTGCACACTGAGGAGCAGACTGTTCCCCCAGTTTCAGGAACATCCTCCTTAGCTTTATGAGCCCCTGATCCAGGCATTCCATAACTGACCTCTAGCTCAGGCATATGCCTGAACTTTCATTTGTTCCTCACTTTCTTATGCTTGGGAAGCAAGTGTGATTGGAAAGTCTTCATGAGCCCTGTCTGGGTGATCATCTTGCCTTCAGTTCCCTCCATCCTGGAAATTCAACAAGGGTAAAAACAAAGAGAAGAAACCAACCCATGACCTAATGTTGGGCAGGGTGGGTAAACTTGAATCCTATCGAGGCACCAAGACAGGTTTCCCAGAGAAGCTGTGGCTGCCCCATCCCTGGAAGATTTCAAGGCCAGGCTGGATGGGACTTGGAGCAACCTGGTACAGTGGAAAGTGTCCCTGCCATAGCAGAGGGTTGGAACTAGATGGTCTTCAATGTCTCTTACAACTCAGACCTTTCCAGAATTCTATGATTCTATCATTCTCAATGCCTGTGGTAGCAAATGCTTAAGTTTCCCCCAGCCTGTCAACAAATTTTTTATATTTAGGGAATGACTCTCTGAAGCTACAAATGTGAGCCTGTAAGTAAGAGATGACTTATCTCCAGGATGAACTATTGGTACCTGCACTCTGTCCAGCTTCTCTGGGAATGTCTGGTCCTTCCTTTGTGAGGACTGATTTGGTTTTTTGCTTTCACGTGATACATGAGAGCTGTGTTCCCATCCCTGTGCATGGGATAATCAGTGCCCTGCACTCCCCCACTATCCCAGCCTCTCCCTCCTTGCTGCATTTAGAGCTAGGCTCTGAGTGGCAACAGCTGCAAAGTTTCAAGTTGTGCCTGAGATAGTGCAGAACATGCCATATTGGGAAGCAGATGCTGCTGTTAAGGTGGAGAAGGCACATCCGGGCTCAGGGCCATGCTTTGTCCCAGACCCAGTTCCCACACTCAGCTTCAGGAGGAGTTGCAACCATAGCTGATAAATGAAGAGCTTCTATCATCTCTTCATTTTCAGTCATTTATCACCCTCCCAGAGGGAGCGAGAAAGGCAGAAAAAAAAAAGAGTAAACCTTTAGTAAATGGAAAATTTTCAAGCTTGTTCATTGAATATACAACGGTATTAAATGTTGGAGTGAGATTGTAGGTGGAAGAAGGTATTGGCTCAGTCAAAATCAGCACATAGAAGGACTAATAATGACATCAGGGAAGGATGCTACTAGCCCATGGTAATTCCTAGCAATCCCTTAACCTTGCTATACAGAATAGGGCTCTGGTTAAAATCTTCTGTGGCACAGAAAAGCAGGAGGCCAGACAGCTCTGGAAGGAGGTGGAGAGAAAGCTGAAACCACACATCCCTCTGGGGACATGTGTCCTGTTTTTGTCAGGAGAAGGGTGTACTCTTCCAGTCCTGTTCAAAAAGGGGAACTGAGCATCCTTTGATCCCCTGCTGTGGGAGAAGAGAGTGAGATTGGGCACTGCATAATGAACTTTAACAGAGCTGAGATGGGCTCAAGGCACATGGCCAGATCAGCTTTCAAGGTGTCTCTGTTGACCAGCTCTGCAAGGACCCAAATCCAATGTCCAAACATGCCTGTGTTTTTTTTAGGAGGCTGAATTTATGTTCTGTTATACTGAACAGATCTTCACAAATGAATCATTTTCTTCAGCAGTAAAGAATTCTTACCCCAGAAGGTGTTGGACATAGAAATAACAGTTCAGAAAACTGAGGAGCCTTTACCCATGGTCATGACTGTGTGGAGGTCACCAAAGAGTGGGATCCTCACTGCATGGAAGACACTGAAGGGTGGGATCTTCACTGTCCTATCTGGAAAACCTCTTTTTAGCAGCAGGCTTCATGGAGAGGCAGCAATTTTAGCTTGCCAGGTGAGTAACCCTTTATCATGGCAGATAAAGTGAATGGCATTGAGGAGAATTTACACCCATTTTACCCTTTCCAACTACTCCTCCTTCTGGTAAATCTACCCTAGAATATCCTCAGGCCTTAGAAAGGGCTGGAAAACTTTCATGTATGGCTCTATGATATGCACTGCCCAGGAGCCCTAAAATCTTGATTGTCCATGGTCTCTAAGGCTATTATGGGATGCTGTGAATCAGAACTGACCCAGAGAACCATGTAGGTTCTCACAGGTGGACCAGGTGTGGAGAAATTTCTGCACTGGAGCACCCTCCAGGGGTCACCTTTGATTTAGGGGGAAATATGAGGGCAACAGTGCTCTCCCCAAAGATGTAGGAGCTTTCCACCTAGGTCAGGTATTCTTCAGCTCCACCACACTTCCTTATCACAAAGAAGTGACACGTGTGTGGGAACACTCCTCTTTGGTGGCTCCTGAGCTGGTACTTTATGGAAGTAATATCATGGCAAATGGGGAGATCCTGGAAGAAGATTCAGGGTTTTTTCTGGTGCTTTTGGTAGAATCCAAGGGAAGTCCAGTTGAAAGAACCTTGAAGATTGAGGCTGGCATCTATCTCCAGCCTGGCTTTTAGCTTGTGGCCCTTGCTTATTTGGAGCCAAAGAGAGCAACACGTGGCTTCACCTGCTGGGCTGTTGAGAGGTCATTCTTCTCTGTTCTTTTGGTGATCCAGGTGTGTCATACTGGGACATTTGGGAGATCCTGGGACTGCTTTGGGATCTGAGCTCTGAGATATTCATGCTGGTTATGCCTAAGGTGCAGCTGCAAGGACTGGAGGAAAAGATCAGAGCTCTCTCTCTTAATTCTTAGACAGAATCTGTTCCAAGGGATGCCTTTATCCCTTTCCTGAAATGCTGGGATAGAAACACCAAATAGACAAAGAAATGTGAACTACTTATCCCTGGAGAAGGAGAGCTTAGATTGCTCCCCCAGTGATATTCAATACCCCCAGGGCTTTTTACCTGACTGTCAGCATGGGCAACAGAGGCTGTGGAGAGCCACAAAAGCTGGTCTAGCTGGCTCTCTTGATGGCATCTCAGCAGGGTCCAGAGGCAGCTGTACCTTCCTGACGTCAGCAGCTCTGCAGGACACAGTCTGTGTCCTCTGCCAACTGCTCAGGATCACAGGCACTTCGCAGCACTTGCTGGACTGTCACTTGCTGTCCTCAGAGGACTGCAGGGGTTGGAAGCCACCATAATTTTGTACCCCTGCCTCTGAACAGGATCCCCATCTGTGTGTTTGTGCAAGGAGGGAGATCAGACTCTCCCCATATGCTGGGATCCAGCTGTGATTCATCTGCTTGATGAGGGACAGGGAAAGACAAGTGGTGCCCTAAAATGATGGCCATGGCTCCTATTGGGTGAGTCAGGCATGGGGGAGGAGGAGTGTAGGAGCCAGTTTCCTGCCTGCCTGCTGCATATTTGGGAATTGGCTTTGCTGACCACTGACTCCCCCTCCATTTTCTCCCCAGGCTGTGGCATTTTTGCTGATGGACCTGTTGAGCTGAAAGAAAAATGAAGATGTCTGCAGTGCACAAAGAGCTGCTCCTCTGGGCAGCCCTGAGGTCTTTCCTCAGTTTGGAGCACATTGGTCCTGCCTGTCTCCAGTTCTTGCATGACAAGGGGTGTGAAGTCCCTTACCTGCTATAAATGCACCCTGTGAAGATGAGACAGGATCCCTCTCTCCATCCCAGTCTGCCCAGTTTACCACAGGTCTCACAGCTGTGAGGGTTCTCACAAGGTTCCTCAGTTCAAGGAATCAGCAAAATGAGCCACCAGGAGTCTTTGGCCACCCAACAAAGCATATCATGTCTCCCTTCTCCCTACTGATTCAAACCTCTTTGGGATCCTTTCCAGGATCCCACTGTGACCTTTCTGGCCCCCCAGCCCAGGTCTGTCCAGTGACCCTTGTACTCTTTTTTTTTGCTATTTTTTTCAAAGATTCAGAAGCTAATTGCCAAGAACTCAATGTCCAGTGTCATAACCTCACTGCAGAACTCTCCCCATTCCCAGCAAAGTATTTCCTGTTGATTTTGTTTGTCACTGGGCACACAGGGACACTAATGCTTGAAGGGGAAAGCTACACAAGCTTTGGGCTTTGGCATTACTCGGGCACCATGCCCTGGGAGGTCAATACTGGGTGGAGTGGCTCTTGCCCAGCTCTGGTTTGAAGGCTGCAGAGCAGGAATTGGCAGGATTGTTGGTCCTGGATGGTTGAAGAGCCCCCAGAGAGCTCTCAGCACTCTGCTCCTGTTTGTGGCAGTGGGAAGCGCAGCGTGGCAGGGCTGAGCTAGAAAACCTTGAACTCAAGATGTGCTGAGCCCTGCAAGGATGCAGAGGCCAGAGGAACACTTGAAAACCCATGGAAAAGAAGTTGTGGGGAATTTAAGGACCCAGTCTGGTGTCTCCACCTGCTCTGATTTAGCAGTGACCACAAATTTGGAAAGGGGCAGTAGGAGGCTCCCAGGGCCATCTGTTCAATTTTTGGGTTTTTTTGCTACATTAGTAACCTAGCCCAGGAGGAAGGACACCTGCAACTTGGAAAATCTGGTACTTGGACCCACAAACCTCAAAAAAGGCTTTAGAGAAAGTCATCCTCTCCCTGCTCACTCTGTGCAAACATGTTAATCCTCCTCTCCCATTCCCTTTGTTTGCCTGGTTTGGAGAGATTTGGAAGGGCTCAGGGCAGGGCTGTCTTTTGTTAGACGTGCACAGAGCTCAGCAATGCTCTGATCTGGAACAGGGCAGCATAAATCTGGGGGATTATCATAGGAAATGCCACAGTGATGAAAAGCCCTGTAGGAATGGGAAGAAAAGAAAGGGCCCCATTTGGGAAGAAAAAACTCCCAACAACCACCCTGCTGCTTGCTTACAAGTGATTCCTAAAATTGCTGCCTCTGGAAGAAGCTGGTACATTTGCTGATTTTTTTTTTTCCTTTTATTTTGGAGGGGATGTGTTCCTTTGTGTTCTCAGCTGCTTAGAATTACAGATCCTGTCCTTGACGCAAGTTCTGTGTGAGGGGCCTCACTGGGGACAAAAACCCCATTTTCTGGGGATGTGCCTCAGTTTCCTTATGGTTGAAACCATCCCTCTAAGCACAATGTGCAGAAGTGGTCTGGGAAATATTCAGGAAGGAAAGGAGGGAATCAGATACGTGATTTACTGGAAACTGCAATGCCAAAATAATAAATTTTCTCCTAAAAAAAAATGGAACAGGGTGCTGGGCAGCAGAACCCAGCTGGTTCTGTTTGTGGTGGTGGTGGTATGTTTGGGTATGGGGTCATGGACCCTTTTGTCTCCCACCTGGAGCAGAGAAAACCTGCTGAGACCTGAGTCAGGTGGAAACATGACGGTTCAGAAATCCAAGGAGATATTTTCTCTGTCTGGGATGTGATTACAGACAGCACCAGTTGTCCCTGCTGGTGAGGTCCTGAACTCACTGAGGTGTGGTCAGGGGATGGCATGATGGAAGGAAGACCAAGGCCCAGTTTGTGCTTAAGGTCTCAAAGCAAATTTTTTATCAGGAGCAAAAGCTCCACCTGTCACTGCTGAATCATTCCTTTCCATACCTTCATCTTGGTACTGACAGCTTCAGTCTTTGTTATGTTGGGAGTGCTGCAAGGTGCTGTTTGATTTGCCTTTCATGTCACCTGGAGGGATTATTCTCTACAAAAGCACTATTACATGTAATAAATAGTGTTAAATTGACTAATGAAAGGGGATGTGTTTCTGCCTTGGAGAACATCCAAACCAAACCAGCTGGAATGACCTGAGGGCCAGCAAACATGACCCATGAGGGCAAACCAGCAGAATTTGGCTTGTTTAATTTACAGAAAAGACAACAGAAGGCAAATCTGATAACAGCTGTGGAGATGTCCAGGCAGCTTCCCTGGGAATTGTGCAAGGTGGGTTCAACTTGCACAGTTTAGTTCATTAACACCAGTCTGGACCAGATGACCAGGCCAGTTTGTGATGGTCTCAGTGTAGAGTCTTCCTTTGGGTAAGAGGAATCCTATTGCTTGTGTCTCCTAGGGCAGGGATGTGCAGTCAGCATCCCTGTCCTCTGTAATTCAGAGTTAGAGCCACAGCAGCAGCCAGAGGCTCCCCCATGGTGCTGGAGCCACAGGTTATCCCATGGCTGTAACACAACCTAAGATGGGACCTTTTGGGCAAATTCTGCTGGCTTCTTTAAAGCAAAAATCCAGCCTGCTGTGATTGCTAAACTGGGCTCTGCTTCTTTGGGTGTCTTTCCATTTTCCAAGAAAAATAAACTGCAGGCTCTGTATTTTTAGATACACCATCTGATCACAGCTAGTCATATATCAGTCCCAATACTGTGAGTCAAGATGCTGGGCTCCATTGCTGAACTCCCTTGGGCAAGAACAAGTGGCTTGAGACATCCTGGGTGTATTAATAAATCAGAGTATTTAAAATAATCTTACACTTCCTTAGGTAAGCTGCTCACAAAGAATAATACACTTGGGAATTATTAATGTCAGCATCTTAGGAGCTCTGATTCTCTGGGGGAACTTGATACTGTTGTGAGTGGGAGAAGAGCAGCCCTGGTATGAGACAGAGCTAATCTAGGCAGGGGACAGAGGCAGCACGACTCCTCTTCCTTTCCCTCTCCTGCCAGTGCCTCTGATTCCTGACGTCTGCCCCTTGCTATTTCAGTCCTGGGTATCCTCTGAGGCGGCTGCTGGTCAGAGGGAGCTTTATGGTGGCCTCTTCAAAAAGCATCTGATCAACCTGCCTTGCAAAATAGTGCACAAATGTGGACTAGTTGGCATATTTTAAGCCTCTTGCTGGTTTTCCTCAGTCTCCACAAGTCTGTCTCTAACACCACTGCAGCCTGCAGACAATTTTCTGTGTGTTTGATCAAAGCAGTGGGAAGCCTCAGAGTTGGTGTGTGAAAAATGCCTGGTTCCTGAAAATGTATTTGTTGTGTTACTTTATCATTCTAACAAGAATCAATTTATCCACATAATTGGTAGCTGGAGACAGCATAACACAGCTTGGCAGCCTGGATTTTTCTCAGAGATGTATTGCTTGGCATATTCAAACCCAGGCAAAAGGAGCCAGCCTGGCTGCTGGGGAGCTGCAGCTCTGTGAGTGCCAAGCAGGTGAAACACAGCATGACAAATCAGCTTTCTCTCTCTGTCCTGCCAGAAAAAGACTTTGGGGATAAAGGTGAAATTGCACCTGGCTGAATGTCTCACTTAAGGTCTCTTCCAACCCGAGCTGCTCTATAATTCTATACTTTTTGAACAAGGAGTAACTGATAGGACAAGGGGGAATGATTTTAAACTAGGATAGATTTAGATTAGATATGAGCAAAAAATTCTTCACTGTGAAGGTGAGGAGAGTCTGGACTGGGTTGCCCAGAGAAGCTGTGGCTGCCCCATCCCTGGAAGTGTTCAAGGCCAGCCTGGATGGGGCTTGGAGTGACCTGGGATCGTGGAGGTGTCCCTGCTGTGGCAGCAGGTTTGGAAGTAAGGTCCAATCTTTATGGTCCTTTCCAACCCAGACTGTTCTGTCTTTCTGTGATTCTGATAAGCTTAATGATGCATTAGCCTCTCTGTTGAGATGGATAATGACCAGTTAGACTGTGGGAGGTGCAGGAATAGGTGTACTCTGCCTGCTCACTTTGCTCTGCTCAGGATCAGCTGCTGGAACACGGCCAGACCAGCAAGAGGGTGACCATAGATCCCACTGAGAGGAGAGGCTGTTGCACACTAGTGGCTCTTGTGGTGGAGGTGTGTGACCTCCAGCAATCTCCTGCCCTCTGCACTTGAGTGCTAGAAACCCTTCATGTCATGCAAGAAGCTGGTTTTCCTGCTGAGGCTGTCTCAGTGCCCTCTCCTGCTGTGCCCAGGTACCCACTTTGCTGCATCCTTCTGAGTTCACCACTCTGAGAAGACCCTGGTGGGCTACAAATGCCAGTGCTGGCCTCTGTGTGGGTCAGTGTGCTCAGAGCTCAGTGTTTCACCTTCCTAATGCCTACCTGCAGCAAACAACCTACTCTGATGTAGGTTTTTGCAGTTGTTGGTAGCTCTGAATGAAACAGAAATTTGGCAAACCTCCACAGGCATCCCTGCCCTTGTCTATGAGGCTAAAGACCACTTGTGATAGTCTCAATATGGGCCAGCTCCCCAAAGTGTCCCAAATCCATCTCTCTGGGTGTCCCATAGACAGGGTGACAATTTCAGTACATTCAGGGATGGGAAGCTGTCTGCTGGACCAGGACACTGGAAGCCATTCCCTACATTTTCAGCCTTAGAGGCATTTCCCAGAGCCTCATCTTTTTGGCAGATATTTGTAGAGAAGGTGGCTGGAGCCATGAAGAGGAAGGGACATTTGACAGTAAATCTTTTTTGCATCAATGTGAAAGAAGCCATCCTTTCTATTGTGTGGTAATGACTGTAGTGGTGCTTTTCAGGCTGTGATAGATGAGATGTACATCTTTTATAGATTATGTGTAGGAGGTAATAGAGAATTCAGTTCTTCTGTGTCTATACACTAATGGTGTATTGATCCCAGTAAATATCATGCTGAGACTGAACAGCAGCATTCCTGGTTAGTGTCATCCTGATGGGTGACATCACTGCTTTGGTTGTCACAGCCAGCTCAGCCTAATCCCATCTGACCCCCACAGCTCTTTACTGATCCTTCACTCCGGCTCTGGGCTTCACTTTTCTATTCCCCTGGTTCATCTTTCACCTCAGCACGACTGCTTCTGTCTCTGGACTTTGTCATGCTTGGCTGGACTCTGCTGTGCCTCTCTGGGATTTACTGGATGGGAAGTGTTTCCCTGCTAAGCCATCAGTAGAATTTGCTCAGCTATTTGTGATCTGCAAAAATGTACAGCTAAAAGCAATGAATTAAAATGCAAGGATGAAAAACGGATGAGAGGCAAAAGAGAGAGCAGGAAGGGTCCTTAGAGTATTTACAGATGAGAGATGAGTTGGCTGAGAAGTAGCAGACGTTCCTCAGAAGGGGCTGTAGATTTTACCGGGAGTCATGGGATGTTCACTAACATTTACCTTTAGGTAATAATTAGTCTCACCTCCTCCTAAACCTGGTGTCTGGACATTTATACCAACCTGCTATAACAGCCCAGGGTGGAAAGAGAAATCACAGAATCATCGAATCACACCATGGCTTGGGTTGCAAGAAACCTTAGAGATCATCTAGTTCCAAGCCCCCTGCCATGGCAGGGACATCTTCCACTAAACAAGGTTGTCCAAAGCTCCATCCAGTCTGGACTTGAAGTCCAAAAAATCTGAACTTAGAAGGTTACTCCAATGGGGAATTTTTGTCTCTCATTTTAAAAAGGGCTCAGGAATTCAGATTCCTTCCTGATTTTAGGCATCAAGATTCACATGCCCTTAATGGGTGAGGTTTCTTTGAACCCTGAGGTGATGAGCACTTGCCTTCTAAACACCCCCTTTACTTGTCTCCAGCCCCTTAAAATTTGTACTGCCAAAATCCTGCAGCACTTCTGACAACATGGAGTGCAGGATTTGGTCTTCTCCCTCTGAAAGGGGATATAGGGCCAGGACAGGACAGCCTGCATCCCTGTGAGAAGCACGTCATCCCAAGGGCATGATGCACTTGAGGGGGAGCAGAGCTGTGGCGGTGCTGTACGTGCGCCTGGTGGGATTTATTGCTGTGCTCAGCAGCCTCCTCCGTTCTGCTTGCTCTGCCTCGGAGAGAACGTGCTGTGAGAGGTGTTCCATGTGCAAATCCTTCCTTGATCTTTGCCTTCTGCTTCAAAACTGGGGAAGGAAGACTTTTAGGGTGCTTTTGGCACCTTTAGGCTCTGTGGAGAGGGGAGAAATTGCTCCCTGTCTGTGTTTTATCTCAATGCACTGAGGACATGGGGAAGGAGGCTTGATCAGGGTAAAGGAAAATGCTCTGAAATAGATGAATAAAGTAGCTGCTCAATTGCATTGCTAAGTTGCCAGGTGTCCTTGTAAGAAAGGATGGGGGGAAGATGGCGATTTTCCTTCTAACTATGGGTTGGCAGAGCTATCTGTGCACAAAGGAGATGGAAAATGTCTTAGTAAAGAGGTTTCTGTCAAAGGGAGGCTTCTGCCCTCACTTCTGCTGGCAGATGCTACAATAGGAGGACGGTGGGCATTTCTGCCTCCTTTTTCCATGGCTGCCCAGCTTTCCCCTGCTCAGGGAGAGATTTACAGAGTGAGCTGAGATGCAGCATTGCATCTAATCGTGGGCGACAGAGGTTTTCGCCCTGGTGGTTTTCAACTGGGACCGTCACGCGCAAGTAATGGGGATTAAACTTGTATGTCCACTGCTTTATTTCTGAATGGGGGAGTTTAACTTTGCAGAAGGAGCTGTCATTTCCGGAAAAGAGCTGGCTTTTTGCTGAAGAAGAGCAATTGGCCCTGGCATGTGAGAAATGTTAGAGGAAAAGGCGCCTCCTGTCACCAAAACACAGCTGAAATGATTCCGAAGAGCCACATTGCCAATTCATCACACTGCCACTGAGTGTGGGTAGTGTAAACACTGCGAGATGCTCTCTCTGTGCTGTACTGTGGCCAGACATGTCCCACTTGGCAGAGACTTGCCAGCAGACCTAGTGAGGCCATTCATCCCTTTCAGCCATCCCAGCCACTTCCCCTACTCACACAGCAATCAGAGTAAGGACATTTCCATATCATTTCCCTGGGGAAAGTTTTCTGCTTCCTAACCTTAAAATATAAAGTTCATTTTGAGCCTTCTCAGATCACTTTTTCATGGCTTGAGTCAAAAAAATCTTATATCTAGTTCTTATATCTATCTCTATACAGAGACACTTGTGGGATGCACAGGTGTGTGTGCAGCTGGACTTGACACAAGTAATCTGTATATGGAAGTTTACCAGAAATACTCAAGTTTTCATGCAGAATCCCTCCCAGGGCTCTTTACCATCCAAACAGATAATTCAGTTTATAGAAAACCCAACATTTCCCTCGATGATGCTCTTTTCCTTTGCACCAGCTCTGAACTCCCCAACCCTCCAGCGCCTGGTGAGGAACACTCTCCTTCCTCTCCAGCGCTATTCCCACCCACGTGGAGCCACCTCGCATCCAAACCCACGTGCTCCGCTCCCGACCCAGCTCCCAAGGACTCCCATCCCCATCTGGATGCCTCCAAACTCTCATCCCAGCCGGGATCAGAGCACGCTGCCTTCCCGAGCCGCAGCCGGTGAATGTCCCTCCCTCTCCCCGCTCTCTCCCAGCCCGGATCACGACTCGGGCAGGACTCACCCTGCCGGGATGAGGAATCTCAGCTGCCGAGCCCGGAGCCCGCTGCGGATTCCCGGAGCGAGTGGCCGTGGGCTCGCTCCCGGCGCTCGGAGCGGCGCGGGATGGATGATACAGGATCCAGACCTCCTTGGTTTACTTTTGCGTTGACGTCAGTGTCTTTTGGAGCCTCCACGGCTCGTTTTGGTAAAAAGGATGTCTTCAGGGGAGAGGGGAGGGGTCGGGAAGGGAGAGGAGTGAGGATGAGCTGAAGTTTTGTGATGTGAGCAGGCTGCGGTGGGAGGTTTTAGGGGATCATGCTGGAAGAAGACCAGGTAATCCTGGGTGTAGCTCATCACCTGGAGACCTGACCCTCACACAGAAATTATAGAAATCTTAGAGTGGCTTAGGTAGGAAGGAACCTTAAAGAACATCTAGTTTTAATCTCCTACCATGGGCAGGGACACTTTCCACAAGACCAGGTGGCTCAGAGTCCCATCCAACCTGGTCTTGAAGACTTCCAGGGATGGGGCATCCACAGCCTCTCTGGGAAGCCTGTTCCAATACCTCACTACCTTCTACATAAAGAATTTCCCTCCCCCAGCACTGTGCAGCCAAAGTGTGTATGGACATTTTTGGAGGGTGTGGAAAGGGCTGATACTTGTGAGGGATTTGGAGAACACCATCAGGAAGCAGAGCCTGAAAGTGAGATCACTAATGCCAAATTGTTCACAGCAGATCAATCATACCTGTGTTTAGGGTTTCTTTTGGCCACGAGCAAAGCCAGATGCCTTTGCATGACCACATAACTTCCAGGAATTCCAGACCCAGGCTTTCATACCCTAAATGCTGGAGGGTTTTCTGTTGAGTAGTGCGCTGCAAACCATTGAGCACTTGGATCTCAGAGCCTCAGGTAAGGCAAATAGAGAATTTGCCCCAGTGCTGCTGCACCAACTGTAATTAAACAATTAAACCTGTGCTCTCTTTGAATCATGGATCACTTTTCCAGCTCTTAACACAATTGGTCTATCATCTATTATTAGACCATCTGTACCTTGATACAAATAATTTATTATGAACTTTTAGGAGCAGGCACTGAGATTGGTCTGTGTGAATCCAGGTACCAGACTCATTGAGAGCACCAATGACCTGATTACATTGATGTATTTGGTTTGGAGGACACTTGGCTGTGCCAAAAAAACCCTGCAGGGAGCAGGGATTATAGACAAGGAGGCATCATCTGGTGCTGCCAGGATGATTGGGCTGTACTGGTTTGTTTGGAAAACAGAAGTGAGAAAATAGATTTTTTCTCTGATGTACTGTCACTGCACAGAAGAAGAGACACAAAAAGGGAAAGCTCTTGTTGTTCAGCACATCCATGGCAGAGCCAAGTCCAGTTTCTTATCCATTGGATTGTGCACTCCCAGTCATAAATAATTCTACTCTCCAAGGTTCCCGGTGTCCTTGTCAGAACCAATACACTGTTCATGGCTGAAGAAAGACAGAGTCTTATAAAAACCAGAAAAAGAGTTCCTTGTAAATCACCACATCTATACTTAGAAATGTGTTAGACTTTTCTAAGCTTCAGTTCAGATCATATAAAGTGTTTTTTTTTCTTTTTCCGAGTTGAAAAATCCATCCAAAGGTCAGTCAGAAACAGGAATAAAACTGTCTTTCTAATCTCAAGCTGCTGTAATAGCATTTTTGGCAGTGAATGATAAACTTGAGCAGTTGAGGTTTACATGACAGATGAAGTGAACATGTCTTTGTCTATACATTGAATGACCCAGCACTGGCCCTTTTTCATCTCTTCTCCCAACCTATCAGACTATTTATAGATTTTTACTACAAATGGACCTCCTGAACAGAGGAAGGCAAATCAGCTAGATCTGAAGAAAGCATCACGGTGGAGCTGTGCCCATAAAGCCATCATTCCTGGGCAGGAATCCCATTTTAGTGATAACCTCCCAGGAATATTAACTCTTCCTTTACTTGACAGGCATTTTTAGAGTATTTCACAGCTTTTAGTGAGTGTGAAGGGTTGTTCAGGGAGATCTTATGATAATATAGGTGTTAGTTTGAAAGCAAAGTGTCATATCCTGGCTAGAGCTCTCAGAGACATCCAGGAAATGAGATCTACTGCCACTACACTGATTGCACCTGGCTGCAGGAACTTGAAAGCCATGATTCAGAAATCTCAATTTGAATGAAAAGTGGACACTTCTCATTACATAGTCCTTGATGGGTAGATGATGATAACACTTAAGGATGGCAGAGATGTGGGGGCTTTTCTCTGTCATGCCTCATAGATAAGAAAGCCTTGCTGGAGACCTGCAGTCCTTGCTCTGATAACTCTGGAGGAATATATTCAGGGTCTGGTTTTTTTAAGTATCTTAATGTTCATTAGAGTGGAGATTCTTCCATGACCTTGTCTATGGAGCTGCACAATAATGTGCCCTGTCTGTGCAGGGAGTCCTAGTGGAAACCAGGAGATTTCTACAGCAGTGAGTGTGAGTTCTCATCCCTGGATATTTTATCTTGGTAACTGAGGGTCAGGTCATGTGGATTTGAACCCTGCTGTGTATAGGAGGGACTTTGCAGTGAGAAAAAGAGTTCTCTCCCTATTTTGAGTGAGTTTCCAAGACATTGCATAAAAAAACATTTGAATAAGCAGGTTCTTCATTTTTTGTTGCTCTTCTGCAGGGCTGCTTGTGCTGAGGTTCCTCCTGGGCTGAGCTGCCACTGATCTCAGCAAGACTCAGTGGTGAGGTGGGTCTGGTGAGCAGACCAGATCTGAAAACACAGGTACTTCTATGCTTGAGAAGGTGTCTTCAGCTTCACAGTGAAAAACATTGTCAAGCCTCCCCTAGGTACACTGGAGACTTCAGGTTTCAGAGCAGCTGGTGAAAGAGAGGTTTAGGACCACAGCTTTTGACATATGAGCCTGAGGAGGGAGCTAGGGAGGCTGAAGGCTCCCAAACCTTCCAGGAAGGTCCCACAGATCCTATGCTGGGGGGCTGCAGTCTGTGGGATATTTCTTCTTCAAAGCTGAACAGCAGCTCTCCAGGCCCTGCAGGGAGGACTTGGCTGCTTCTTGCCTTTAGGATGCCCTGGTACATATTCAGCTGCTCATGGCTCCAAGCAAGATGCTCCTTTCCCCATCTTCCCTCTTCCTCCAGGACAGGGGCCCCAGGCAGTGTCAGACTCATAAGGCTTCAAATATCCAAGTGTTTTAGGTACTTAGATGAGCTGATGAGCTTTCTAATCCCATGCTGTGTAGAGGAACACAGAGCAGCTGGGAGAGTGTAGATTTAGCCTGGCACACATCTGAGGAGTTTTTGAGGATGGGAGAAAATATTTACTGCAGCTCCTAGGGCTAGGAGCAAAGGTGGCTCTTGGACCCTGCAGGAGCTTGCTGTGTACTTTGAAGACATGAACATCCAAGTTATCCTGGGGAGGGAGAGCAGAATGGGCTCTCTGCTCCAACAGCTGTTTCCAAACCACTTCTGCAGGCAGGCAAATCTGCATCATTCCAGAAAGAGCAGAGACCTCTCCAAAAGTGAACATGCAGAAGTGGAGTCAAACCAGAGTTCAGCCCTTCATGCTGCCAAAGAAATGCCTCTCACCCAGCAGAGGACAGCACACCACTCTTGGAATCCTTGTGAGCACAGTGGGAGATCTTTGCTTTAGTAGCATTTGCAAAAAGCATCTCTTTCCCAGCCATCCTGCTGTGTCCTTCTTCAGAGCCAGGCTGGGCTGTGAGAAGCATCAGAGCTGGCAGTGGCACTCAGGACCTTGTGGCCATGTCCTCATGTTGGGTCCCCAGCCCAGCCTGGCATCCTCAGCTCTGCATGTCAGGGCATTTCATGGCATGGGCCAGCATGGCTTGGCCGGGAGGAGAAAGCAGAGAAGACAAGCTTGGGGCTGGACTCTGTCTGTATGTATGGAGATGCCTGGTGCCACCTGAGATGCTGAAAAGCCACTGAGCTCACGAATCTTCAGCAGGACTTGTCCCTCATCTCCCAGCCCTGTGAGGAGTGTAGGTTTTAGTAAAACATCTCAGGTATCACTAGACATCAGAGCACAGATTCAGTCTCGTGTGAAGAATCCTAAGTGTTGTTTTCCTGTTCACTGGGTGTCCAGATTCCTGCTCCAGCCACTGGACATCCAGTCAACACAGTTGGGTAGCCTACACAGAGACTCAGGCACAAGCCAGGAGGGTCCCCAGTCTGTTGCCCACATGTAGATGCCATTTCAGAGGTGCTAACTTCACTTGTGTTTACTCTTTATTTGCATGGGCTTCCACATGCCATGACTGAGCACCAAGGGACAGCTCCAATGGCTCAAGGTGCCACCAGGTGCGCAACCAAATTGTACCCCAGCACCATCTCCCAAGCTGAGTGGGCAGTGGTCATGTCATTTGGCCAGTTGATCAATGGAGGGATGAAACAGAGCAGATTTCAGCCTCTTTTGCCCTCATTAAACCCTTGAGTAGTGCTTGAGCTGTGTGATCAACGTGGGCTGTGTTGGTGGGATGGAAGGCAAGAGGAACTGCTGGAGGTGCTGTAGCCAAACTTCAGCTCCAAAGGGAAAACTCCACAGCAAAGTTTGCAGGAATAAAGGACAGAAGCAGACAGCAAGAGGATTTGTCCATGAAGACATTTCAACACGGTCCACACAGCTGTCTGGGGTAAATAACAGCTGGATTCTCACAGTGCTCCCATGCTACCCTGACCACTCAGGGATTCACTTATGTGTTTCCAAATGTGTTTTTTCCTCTTCCCTCACAAAAGCAGCTTTTTTTGTGAATGAGAGCAGGTTCATCAATGGGAAACAATGGCTCATAAAGATGTAATGATTCATTTGGAGCCCTGCCAGGGGTTATTGTTTCTCCCAGTGAGCTTTTGCCTCAGCTGGAGGTTGGATTCAGAGCCTGCAGTTTCCTTGCTTTGCCCCTCTGTGAAAGGAGCTGCAGTGTGAGGATACTGGGAACTTAGCTGAGCTCATTTTGTTATGAACTTTTCCTTTTATTCCTTTCCCATATTACAGAAACTTAGGCATGAAACCAGACCCAGGGAAACACAAAACTATACCTGAGGATTTTCCTTACCACATGAACATGTGGATATTTTTTCCCCACAGTGACCAAGTGAAGTTTGCAACCAATCTGTGTCTTCACTTTTCCTTTTTTTCTCCTGTGACATGAGCAGATCTTCAAGAATCTTTAGTCAATATCTGCAAAGGCATTGGAACATACAGTACTGCAGTGCCACTGTGATAAGCATGGTGAAGCAGCCTGGTCCCATGAGCTGTCTGACTGTGTGATGGCACATCTCCTCCTTTCTGTTGTGTAGGAACACATGTTCCCTTCCTTCTAGGCTTGCCACAGTAAATACAGCCCTGAGAAAACATTCTTCTAACACCAATAAAATCTGTCATTTCAAATTTTTTAAAGCAGTCTGTTTTGTAGCTATTTTTGGGAGCTCTGCCCTGTGTAAAATTCCATGCCCATTTCAAATGCACTTACTACATTTCTTCCATCCTCATGCTCTGCCATTTTGGCTAAAATTAAGATTAAAAATAAAAGCCCAACAGCAATGTTCTGTACAGGCCAAAGTGTCTCAGACAAACTGGAAAAGCAGAGAGATTTTGAGGCTCAGTGGCCCAACCTTCAGAGCCCTTAAGGCTTAACTTTCCATTAGTCAACAGCACAGCTCATGTGGGTCCCAGTTCAACTGGTCAGAGAAGGGCACACATGACTGATTGGTTAATGGCAGATCATTTGGCACTTGGGAATTTTCCACAGTTTAACTTTTGATGGAGGAGGTTGGGTGGAACCTCCTGCTCCCATCCCTGCTGTGCAATGGGATGGGTGCCCAGCAGCACAGCAGCAATGCCAACACCAGCTGGACTGGTTCCCAACCTTGACAAGGGCTACCACAAGCTGTGTATCAGAAAAATGCCAGTTCCGTGTAAAATTGCCCCTTTGTGCACTTCTACCTTGGCTGCTTAAAGTGACTTTTGACAGGTAACATGCAATTCTTCACTGCAATATATTAAATGTTGGAATGGGCTGCCCAGGGAAGTGGTGGAGTCACCACCTCTGGAAGTTCAAGAAACAGCTGGAGGTGGCACTTAGTGTTGTCTTTTACTTGATATGGTGGTGTTAAATCAAAGGTTGCACTCAATGCTCTTGGGAGTCTTTCCCTATTTCAATGATTCTATAATTCTGTGGTTTAATTTCATATGTGGATATGTAATCGGTGACCAGCTCTGATAATACATAAGCTTGGACATTAGAGGGATTTATCTATCCTAGAGCAGAAAAAGGGAGGGAAAAATCTATTCCCTTTAATTTCCAATTTCATGGACTCATGTTCTTCCTGTCCTACTCTTGTTAAGTGTGTCCTTGTTCTCTCTCAGTCAGTTTGCTGTAAGTGTGAAGCAAACTCAAAGGTCTGTGGCTGGGATGAGGTGAGATGTTTGGAAAAGAAATAACACATTTATTTTACGTAGATCAGCACAGCCAATGGAGGAATTGCCAGGACTTTATTGGGCCAAAGTCAGCTGGCTGGAATTAGGTGGACTTCTTGGCAATCCTGTCATGTTGATGAGTAAATGTCAAGAATCTGAACATTACAGATGCAATCCTGTGGGTTAATGTTTTGCAGCTAAATCTCCTGTAGAAAAAGGTGGAGAGGGACTTTTGATAAGGACATGCAGTGATAGACCAAGAGGGAATGGCTTTAAGCTGACAGAGATTGGATATTAGGAAGAAATTCTTTCCTGTGAGGGTGGTGAGGCCTTGGCACAGGTTGCCCAGAGAATCTGTGGATGTCCCATTCCTGGAAGTGTTCAAAGCCAGTGTGAAAGGGGTCCTGAGTGACCTGGTCTAATGGGAGGTGTCCCTGTTCATGGCAGGGTTTGGAACAAGATGATCTTTAAGGTCTCCTCCAACCAAGACCATTCCATGATTCTATGACTCTATGAAAACAGTGGGAGTTTTCCTTTCTGTCCTTTGGCTTCTAGGCAGGATCTTCCCCACAAATTATGGTAGGCCATGTGTCATGCACTATGACAAGAATGCAAGAGCTCTCACAGGACTTTATGTGTCTTTACTTGAAATGCATTGGCTGTTCCTGGTCTTCTCCAGAATGGTCATTTTGGATAAAAGAGTTTCCCAAAACAATTTGTTAAAAACCAACCAAATGAAACTTGAAATTATTTTAATTCCTCTTTTATTTAAATTCCAGGTTGATTATGGCTGAGTGCTCCTCTTCCTATGTGTATCTACTGAGTAGCCTTGTCTACAACCAGAGCAGGGGGTGACAGCAACCTGCCTTGGAGGGGAAGCTCTCTGGGCTGTGTCTGAACCACAATTTAAAGTGGTCAACTTCTTGTATGAATATGGCAAACCATCAACATTCTCTGTGCTATGTGTAGGGATATGTTCCATAGACAAATCCACCTGTGAGCCTGAGTCTGAAACATGCAAAATTTCCTGTGATGATGCAAAGGAGCCCTAAAAGGATCAAATGTAGTAATTTTTTTTTGTAATCTCTACTCTGGCATGGAGGAAATAAAGGTAGTAACAGAGAAAGTAAGAAGGGTCTGGTGGTAGTGACAAAGTTATGCTCTCAAGGAAACTGTTCTCTAGAGCTGGAGGCCACATTCTGAAGTTGTGTCTCTGTCTGTGGGTGGACAGGAGTAATGCCTGAATCATGCATGGGGTTCTGTTTGTTTCCTCTGCTTCAGTCACAGCTCTGCAGTTTTTTCACCCTCCCCTCCCACCCGACTGCATGTTTCTCCTGCCCCATTTGCACTGGGCAAATGCTGGAGTCGGTTCCTAGGAACTGACTGAAGAGAATTGGAAGTGAAAGGGTCTTGGAAAAATGAAACATTCCTTAATCCCATGCTGGAGCAGTTCCTCAACCAGCCTTTCTGCAGAATAGGAGTGTGGGAGCTCATGTGTGCTCAGGAGGTCGTGGTGGGTGAATCAGGACTGGCCTTTGCTGCAGCAGTTTGAAGATGACTGCAAGGCCACACTTGGGCAGATGCTGCTAAGGACACAGTGCCATGAGTCATTACCCTTCTGAGCTCAGAAAATGATTCTTTTCTGATGTGCCCTTGGCCTCTGACATCACTCCCTGTGTGCTGTACCAGCCTGTTGGCGGGGATGTGCTGTGCAAACTTGGCCCATGTGCACTGAAGCATTGAGCTCCCTCCCTCTACTTACACAACTGGTGGTAGCCACCAACCTGCCTCCAGCCAAATGCTTGTCAGGAAGATGCATTGACTCAAAAAGCAGCAATAAAATATTTAAGGAATGGCTAGTCCATTGGTATATTTTATATTTTTTAATTTGCACTATATAAAGCCTTTCTGTGGGCTTGAGCAAGGAATCAAAACTCTTTCCTTTAGTTTTTACTAGAAACAGACACACATTTCATTCCTGGAAATTATTTCAGTCCTGTTATTGATTTGTTTTTATTGATGGCTTTGGGAGCTTTTGGCAAAAGACCATGGGTATAAAAACAGGGGAAAGAAGTAGATCTCAGCAATATTGTTTTGATTCCACGCACCCAATGACCATGTGGCCATAGATTAATGGGAAACTGATGTTATTTATCTTTGTCTGCCAGCACAGCTCTGAGGCAAACCCATATCAAGCACTGAGAAACAAATGGGGGCTGTGCAGCTGCTCTGTGCTGTTATCAGAACCAGCCTCTGGTTCTGAGGTTTTCCAAGGTTACTTCTGATTGCTTTGGATGGGACACAATGGCATAAGCATGACCTCCCATCTAGATTATATTTGTTATGACCTGTCTTTTATGTCTTTGATCTAATTAGGGCTATTGTGATATCCCATTATTTGTAAAGAGTCTGTATTTGTAAGAGACATTCTGATCTTTGTTCTTACTTTCAGTTCTGTTCTTTCACTTTCAGCATTGCTGAGTCAAAAGGACGCCTAAATCTCCTCCTAAGTTACCCTGGGTCTTAAAATCTCCCTAGTGTGCCTGCAAGGGCAGATGTGGGCTCAGCAGAAGAGGAGACAGTCTCCAAGACCAAGTGTAGAACCTGGTGGTGCTGAGTGTGGTGCTCCAGAACCAGCTCCCCCTGATGCTTTCCAGGTATCCCTGCTGCTCTTCCCATTCCCCACCTGTTCTTCCTGTCCTTCTCCTACAGGTTCATAATAGTTATTTACCAGAAAAGTCTCTGACATGTCCAGTGAAGGAAATCCTACCCATTTCTGAGAGTGAGGATGAGGAGCTTGTTTGCTCTAAGGGAGGAAGAAAGGAGCAGAGACTACCTGTGACTTGATGCTGATCATCTCCCCTCCTGGCTTTGGTGGCTCAGCAAAGGTGAGGCATTTTCTCCCAGGTTTCTCCAGAGCATGGAAAGCAGTGTGATCTTGGGGATGTCTGTGGAGAGTGAGATTTTCCCAGTTCTAGGAAGTGCTGGCACTGGACATGCTGTTTCTTTGATGGGCTTTGTGCTCTGGCCAGTGCATTTACTGCAGAGAGCTGCTGCAAGGGCAGCATACCAAGGGCTTGACTCAGCCCTTGCTTTGCTTTTCATGGGCTCCCAGTCCCGTAGAGCCAAGATGCTTGGCTAGCCCAAGGTCATCTCCTGAGGTGCTCAGATGCTGCAGAGAAGTGCAAACCCCTTAATTTCACATGTGGAAAGGGGATTTCTGTGGAGGACGAGTGGATAGCCAGTCCCAAATCACTCTGAAGGAGGCCCAGTGTGGTGCATGTTGCCTTCTCCCTCATCCATCAACCCTGCTCTGGCCTGATGCAAGAAGTCTGATAACCTTTTTCAAAGGACCAAAGGGAACAATCTGAATCACTTGAGGATGAATCAAGTTTGGATGGATTCCCCACAAGCAGGCTTGGCAGCTGGCCTAGCACCCTTCCAAAAGGATTAACCTGTTCTGTTCTATGACAGCAACTGGGAGAAGAGCTCTTCTCAGAGTGGCTTGTGCTTCCAGACTGGAGCCCACCGTGCTCTGCACAGCTGAGGGTTTTTGGGGAAGGCACATCAGGTACCAAGCACAATGTTCCTGGCAGCTGGGGACACAGATGAAGTCCATGTGCCTGAGGAGTAGGCTGAGGTGAAGGGGGCAATGACAGTGGTCTGCAGGAGCTTTAGCTGAGCTGTTTTCTGTGATTTCCCTCCTCATCACTTGTCTGTGATGCATTTCCCACCACCGAGTGACTTCTCGTTCTTCTCTCTGAGTTCAGTGAGAATTTTGCTATGGACATAAAAGGAAGAAATACCTGCCCATTTTAGGACTTTGAGCAACCAAGAGTCACAAGCTAAACCTCCAAATCTGGTAGAGATGCTGGGTTTGAGTGTATGAGAAGATCATAGAATATGCTGAGTTGGAAGGGACCCACCAGGATCATTCAGCCCAGCTCCTGGCCCTGCACAGGTCACCCCAAAGATCACACCATGGTCCTGGGAGCATTGTCCAAACACTCCTTGAAATCAAACTGTTGGAGTCAGATGGTCAGGAGTGGTCAGGCTCCAGTTACCTCAACAGGGGCATTTAGTGGTATTTGGGATACCTTTGGAATTACTGATCAGCAGGTTCAGAAGGTCATGGATCTCCTGTAGTTCCTGAGGGGACAAATCTTCCATCCCCAGGTGGACTTCCCAGACACTGGCATGAGACACTTTTGAAGCTTGGAGCTTGGACAGGCTGTGAGATGCAGGGCAGTGGCTCTCATCCCTCTGAGGCTGGGTGTCCCAGTTTCTCAGCTTGCCACTTCTGGTCACTTCTTGTAGCTCTGTTAAGGAATTTTGGGCAGGATAGTCTAACTTTACATGGATAATGCTTCAATTTGGGAAATAGCAGATGTATCTCTTCAGCATGGAATGTATTCCACCTTTACACCCCTTCTGGCTGGAAGGAAAGTACAGGTGCTCACATGGACAGTCTGTATGTACTGACTATAAACCTTTTTTCTCTCTTAAGCTCTTCCTCCTTCAAAGGTGCTGAACTTTTGGGTTGAAAGATGAATTTCCAGGAGGTAGGACATGTGTCAAGTAGGACATGCAGCAAACCCAAGCAACAAAACATGTTCTTCCCCACCCAACCCTTGCTGTGTAATTCTAATGGTACCCACACCCATAAACCCTTTGGCCAGGTGGCTGGAAATTCATATCACTGTCTCCAGGGGTTCAGCTCTGGCTGGAGACCCAGATGTGTGGGAGTCTCCATGTCCGTGTATCCATGTGTACTAGCTCTGAACTCCCACTATACCTTGCAAAGAGAAACCAGCCAAAAATGTCTTGATTCACTTGCAAATGTGTGGGTTCCTAACACTGTGTGAGATGCTGGGAAGCATCTCCCTTAGAATCTTGGAATGGAAGAATCATTAACGTTGGAAAACACCTTTTAAGAGCATCAAATCCAACTCACCCTCCAGCTGCTCACAGCGATTGGGTTTTTCAAATCCTGCTTCTTGTTGTCCTAAAGTTTCCACCTCTAAAACATCCCCAAGGAGCCAGGAAAAACAACCCAGGTATCTCCAACACTCCTCCAGCTTCTCAGAAGCAAAGGAACAGCACAGCCTGGGCCACTTGTCCCCCTCCTTTCCCCAGCTTTTCCAAGGGAACACTCTGGCCTGTCCTTCTGCAGCGCTTCGTGACACCAGTTCCTCTGAAGGCAACACAACCACAGGGCAGAGGCGAGGCACATTCCTGATAGGACCAAGATAGCTTTTTCCCATAGCTCCCAGGCAGTGGGAACAGGGCACTCTTTCAAAGGACTGCTGTGCCTAAAGTTAAAATAACAGGAGGAACAGAGTGGCAGATCCAAGCTGGATTAGAGTGCTTGGGGCTCAATTCCTTCCAATTGAAGTAGAGAAGAGAAGATGACAAAAGGATGCACTTGGTGAGTTTCCAAAAATACTTATGTGACCATTTTGATATCTCTTTGGTCTCATAGCACCACAGGAATAAATCTGCCTGATTTGAGTTTGTACACACAATCCAAACTACAGCTTTGTTTTATTAACAGGGATTACCCAGGCCTGTGGTTTTGTTGTTGTTTCCAAAAGACTTCTCCTGCTGTTGGGGTAGATGAGTCCCTCTTCCCCCTGAGTCCCTCTTCCTACCCCCCCATGGAAGAACAATATTGATATAAAGTCTAAAACACTTAAAATCAGATGGGCTGAGTGTTGTTTTATGACTTGGAAGCCCCAAGCTATCTTTGTCCCTCTGATTTTTCCATAATTTTACAAGTAATGGAAAATCTTGTCTCCTTTCAACCTATAAATCTCCATCAGCTACAGAAATGCCTCTCATGAGAGAATAAATATATGGGTGCTCTGGGGTCACCATGGTGTTTTAGGTGACAATCTTTGAAGCTTTCACAATGGAGCCTATAAGAGCAAGGAAGGGGAAAATCTGCTCCTTGTTATTTTAAAGCTATATCTTGAAAAACAGGAACTCGTGCCAGGACAGTTTATTTTGGTTAAAGCCAAGTTGTGCAGCAATTCCCCTGAGGGAAGACTGAACTTGAGAGCAGAGAGCAGGAGAGAGACAAGCTTGGGGGGAGACTGAGTGTTTAATCAATGCTGAGTGATTGTTGATGCTTGGGAGCATCAGCACCAGTTTTGGATCAGGTGAACAATGTTCTCCACAGATGTCCAGAGAACTTCAAGCCATGAAGAACATTGGGAATTTAAGTCACAGCTGAACTCACCTTGTCCAACACCTCAATGTCACTGCAGCTCAGCCTTTGTGCTGTTTTGTCTTCATGTGTCCCACCATGGCTGGAGCTGAAGGGATGCACAGGCTGTGTCTGCAGCAGTAAATCACTCAGGAGCATCCCAGGAGCATAAAAATCATCTGTAGAACTAAACTGTATGGGCTACAAGGCAGGGACTGGCTGAGCAAAGTCCCTCCCACTGCAGGAGATCAGGTTTGTGACAACCTGAGGATTCTGAACATGCATAAGTCTGTGAGACCTGACAAGAGGCATCCCAAAGTCCTGGGGGAATTGGTTGAGGCAGTTGCCAAGCCACTCTCTAAGATATTGAAATAGTCATGGCAATCGGTGAAGTCCCCAGGGACTGAAAAAAGGAAACAATTGAACTTATTTTTAATGAGAATAAAAAGAGTGACCAGGAGGACCCTGGGAATGACTGACCTGTCAGCCTAACCTCTTCTATCACCACAAAGTCTTGTGATGAGGATTTTCACAGGATGACAACACATCACATGAAGAACTGATTTGCATTTTGCCTTGAAGATTCCTTGTTTTAGTTTCATTAGATTTCCCTAGATTTTGCATTAAAAGAGACAGTGAAAAAATCTCTACCCTTGCTGTTCCTTTCGTGGTTTTATAAATCTCTGCATCCTTCCTATTGCTCTCTCTTTTTTTTTTTCCCCAGCCTGAAAAATCCTGGCATGCAATTCACTCCTAACTTTCAGTGTGCTGAAATCCGAGATGATGTTTTCATGGTGCTTCCAAACCAAGATCTTGTTCCAGCCCATCCTTTCAATCTGTGTTTTGAAACCCCTCTTAATCCACTTCCCATCCTTCCCTCATGGAACTAGCAGCACAGCTTGATCCTCAGAGCAGCTAAATTTTCCATCCAGAGAGCTGTGATCATTTCATGGAGAGACAGAAGGCAGCAGAGATAAATGTCAGTGGCAACATGTGGCTGTAAAATGTGAGCAGCAAAAGCAAAATTCACCCAAAGCCTGTGAGAATACGTGTCACCTCCTCCTTGTTCACCTGCCAGGGACATGGAAAAGCAGCTGCAATTCAGGGAGGCAGCACGAGCTGTGGGATTTGAAATCACACCCTGGGCTTTGGAGCCAAATCTCTGCAACTACAAACTCCAACAAAGTGTGTGAGAGCTGTGAGCAGGAATCACCCTGGCCACACATCCCCACTCCTTCCAGAAACACCACAACTGCTGCCAGGGCCCTGGGGACTTCTGCAGATGTCCTCTGGAGAACTGGACAAGCTGGCATTGCCTGGAAAGGGAAGAAAGCTTATCCTACTAGAAAACAGATCAAAGCTACCCTGAGACACAGCAGTGGAAAACATTGGAGGAGGAAATTGCAGAAAACTCATTCTAACCTTTGCATAAGACTCAGCAGGATAAATTTTTCCTGTTCTTCAGACTTCTCTTTGCAATGGTTCTGGAGGGGTTGTCACTGTGGGTGTTGTGCCTGTCACCAGGTGGGAGGGAATGGATGAGAAACAAATGATCAATGAGAAGCAATGATCAATGTTCAGTGATCCTCCATCCTGCTGGGCTTGGGTACTCACGTGCTGGATGCTCTTCTCCCATCCAACATGTTTGGAAAAAACCAGTTTTTCCTTTTCCAGAATTCCTGGATAACTCATTCCTACTCCACACTTGTTTGTCCCTTTGTGTACTGTTGTTTTATTTTTATACTCTGGAGAAGTAGATGTTTGGAGAGAGAGCTGGTGGGTCTGAAGTGCTGCATCATCTCATCTCATCTCATCTCATCTCATCTCATCTCATCTCATCTCATCTCATCTCATCTCATCTCACCTCCAAAGGATTTTCTGTCTCAGGAGAGTTTTCCTTTCCATCCTCTTCTCACCAGCCAGATTCTTTTTCTGGGAATTGCCTTCCTGAATCTGCCAATCCCCTTTTGCCATATCTGCTGTATTCCCTGGCTGCAAAAAGAGAGTTTTCCTGAATTGTCTTCCTGAATTTTCCTGACTTGTCTTCCTGAATCTCCCAATCCCTTTTTTCCCTATCTGCTGTATTCCCTGGCTGTAAAAACAGAATTTTCAAGCTGCTTGCCACAGTCAGGATTGACAAACCCTTGTCAGGAAATCGCTGGACATGAAAGGTCTGCTGAGAAGGCAGATTGTCATTACAGACCAAAATATTCCCATTGAGGACTTTGGCAGTTAAAAACATGTAGTTTAATGGCTCTAAGAGTTAATTACTGCACTCCTGTGCTTTTATTTTATTTCATTTCACTTTATTATATTATATTATATTTATTTTATTACTCTATTTTATTACTTACTTTAATTTTATTACATTTTTGCTCTCTAAAAGAATCCTCAGCCTTTTTTTTTTTTCATTTTTTTTCCAATTAGAAAAAAAATGTCATCTCAAAACATAAAAGCAAAAATTCTGATTTGGCTGCAATTAGATGAAAATGAACATCTTAGTCAGGATTAAACAGAGAGAGGTTGCTGCACTACAGCCCTTCCCATGTCTGGGTCAGCAGGGATGTGTTCCCTGGACAGTCTGCCCTGCAGCATGTGCACCACAATTTGGGGACATGGGAATGACCAGGGGGTTGCCATATGGAGAAGGACCCGTGCCCGTGGATGGGAGGGGGGTAGGGGATGGTGTGGGACAGGGGTACCCCAAGGAACCCTTGTGGGGAGCGCTGTGGGGCAGGATGGGTCTGTGCCCAGCATGGGCAGGGGATCAGGGGAGCAGCCAGGGCTGGTGGCAGAGCAGAGAAAAAGGCAGTTTTTGGCATTGGCTTTCCTAGTGCAGGAAATGTGAAGTTCCAAGTCCCCTTATAAGGAAGAGCAGAAGAGGAGCCATGAATCATGGCAGGGCACGAGCTGGAGAAGGATTGCAGGGCACACGTGCTGGAGAGGTTGGGCTGGGAGGATTCACAGCAAACCTGGAGCAGCATGAGGTGCCTTTGTCCTCCTACAACCTGGGAGAGCCCTGAGGACCTGGGGACTGAGGATGTGGGAAGAGAAAAATCCCTTGGGTGGGACTACAGGCCATTCTTCTCATAGGGAGGGATGAAGGAAGGCTGCTGGGCTGTGTCCAGCCTCACCAAATGTGAATTTGTGCCTCCTCCTGTGCTGTTTTCTTTGTGGGTGCTTTGAGCAGGGTTACTCTGACGCACCTGAGCCTGTGGGGGGACCTGACCCCAGCCCAGGTGAGGGATGAACAGGTACAAGGACATTTGGAACAGGATCCCCAGGAAAGTGGGCACAGCACCAAGCCTGACAGAGTTCAAGAACTGTTTGAACAACAATCGCAGGAACTTTGTGGGGTTCTTGTGATTGTCCTGTGCAGGGCCAGGGGTTGGACTTGATGACCCTTGTGGGTTGCTTCCAACTCAGGATATTCAATGATTCCATGGCTTGATCTCTCTCTTCCTATCAGGGCTAAAACAAGACTGCAAATCTTCAGAGTCACTGGCAGATCTCCTGACTTCAGCAGCCTCAGGATTTGCATCATTGCTGGGTAATTTGCCCAGAACAATTCTGGGAGGAAGTATTAAGGAAAAGGATCCTGTAGATGACCAGTGGCCAGCCATCACATATGAGTCTCTGGATGCTCTTATTCACCATCTGTATTAAATCCAGATGTGCACAGATTGAAAAATATATTTGAGGAGCATTTACTGACCTGACAAAGTGAAATAATTTCCCCCAGACTTCCCATTTGAAATGACTTGTTCCCATCTTTCTTCTCCTTTGTAGCAGAACCTGTGGGATTGCAGTTGGAAGGGAAGAGATGGGGCAGCTTGATGGAGTGATGTATTAGCATTTTTTTTCTATTCCTGGCTGGAAAAATCACTCTCACCACTTCCAGGGCAGAAGCTCATGAGAGAGCAGGAGTTCTTGGAAGTCCCCATCCAGTGCAATGGAAGGCGTGCCAGCCCTGTGGGACATGGGAATGGCCTGGCAGCATGGGCCATGTGCCACACAGTACCTAAACCCAGCTCTGAGCATGAGACTGTGCCACCAGACCCAGCCCTGGGACTGCACAAGCTCTGTGCCACCAACAGCTCTGTGCAGAGCATGTTTGGAGCCAGTGGCTTCAGAAAGCATAGAATCATTAAGGCTGGAGAAGACCTCTAAGATGATCAAGTCTATTGACCCAGCACTGCCCAGTCCACCACTGAGCCATGTCCTTAAATGCCACATCCATGTTTTTTTAGTACTTCCAGGAATGGTGATTCTACTACTTCTCAGGGCAGCTTCTTCCAGTGCCTGAGCATCCTTTCAGCGAAGAAATTTTTCCAATATCCAATCTAAACCTGCCGTGGAACAACTTGAGGCCATTTCCTTTCATTCTGTCCCTTGTCACCTGGCAGAAGAGACTGGCTCTGGTCTCCTTTCAGAGAGTTTTACAGAGTGATGAGGTCCTCTCTGATCCTCCTCTTCTCCTGGGATCTTGGGTTTGCTCTTGGGAAAAGTGTGGATGCTCTTGGCAGGGGCACTGCACGACCAAAGGGCTGGATCCAGAGGGAAGGAGCAGCCGCTGGTTTGTGCTGGACACAGGATGGATGCAGCTTTGGGGGTGTTTGGATTTTATTTGGTCGTATCTGGTTTTCTTAGCTGGTGTCAGGACCAGTGTGAGGATGGTTCTGCACTGGCTGCAAACCCATATTTCCTCCTTAGTAGAACCCCCAAATCTTCCAGAGTTTGTGGCAAAGGGTGTTTCAGTGAGCATCTCACTTGCCATAAGTTATGTTTCACTGGAAAAGTGTTTGGTTTTGCTTTGAAGGATAAAGAACTGGCAAATCCACCCCTTCCCATTACTGACTTGTTTTAGTGTTTTATTATCTGTATTGTTTAAGCATGTGCTTAATTTTTCTTTTGAAGTTGTTTGGTTTCCTAAACACAAGCTTGAGCCATGCTGTCAGACATTAAATCTTTGCTGCAGACACTCCAGAGGTCTGTGCTGACCTCACCTCACTCTTCTTTTGCTGTAGACAGCTGACCACTGGGGCAGAACAGCTGATCTATCCTGATGTAAATCAAAGCACAAACATTGCCCCAACCTATTTTTATTTGGCCAAGAGAGATTATTGAGTACAACTGTGATTACAGGAATGCCATGGCTGACCTGTGTGAAATCTGGGCTGCTGAGAGGCACAGATAATCCTGCATGATGCTGTTATGAATCTCACCATCACAGCATGACCTGTGGTGGGCACAAATCCAGTGCAGGTACGAGGCAGGGTCAGTGTGCAAATACACACAAGCACAGGCAGGTCTGGTATTCCCAGCTTTCTGTGCTGAGCCCAGAAAGGGTCTGGGTGGGGAAACAGAGTCACTGTCCCCATTGCCACGTTTGTGCCTCTGCTTTTGGACTTCTGTCCCTGTACCTTGCATTCTCCCCAGGTTCATGTAGCTCAGTTTTGCCCTCCAGCAAGCTGTATTGCATTTCTCAAGCTCCTCTTTATCAACTGAGGAACCAGAGAGCATCCTGAATAAAAGCTAGAGAGCAGGACACTGACGAGAAAATTGCAATTTTGCCTCAAGTAGTTGGGTATGAGCCAGATTTACTCTGTGTCAAATCTTGATTTTTCATTGTGCATTCAGCACTGTCAGGTAACCTTTTTAATTTTTATTTTTATTTTTAAATTTTTTAAAATTTTATTTATTGCTGTTTTGAAAACCTGACACTACCCATGGCTTTGCTGTGGTTTTCTCCAACCGCACCTGCCATAGAGGGATTTGGCTGCCAAAAAGAACAAAAATACTGATCTCAAAGCCTCTAGCTGTGCTGGCTTTCCATCCTTGCCCTGCTGCAGGAGAGGTGGCTGAGAGGCAGCCATCTCCGGCTCCTGTAGCTCATGTGGAAAGCTTACTCTGCACCCACTCTTATCTAAACACGTCTAAGCCCCAGCAAGCTGCTTCAGCTCCACTGGCTTTACACTTCAGGCTGTTTTGAAAGTGAATTTGTAAAGACATTAACATTATTTAAACAGTTTAGCCACAGAATTACCCAGTGGTGCAATCCAGCTGCCAGAAGAGGAGACGCAGGGCTCTTTTGCACTGTGGATCAAACAAAACTTGGCCAAAGCACGTGGGCCCTGGAGGATGCCAAAAGCAGGGGTGATGGAGGGAGTGAGAGCTCACTGGCTTTCCTCTTGGCAGGAAATCTCATCAAGTGTTGGGTTGTAATTTTTTTTTTATGAGCTCGTTTGTGTCCAAATCGGACCAAAACCAGATTTGTTTCCCCTTGGAGCTTCTGGAAGACTGGAAGGAATCAGGCTCCTGGTTGTCCTGATGCAGCTGGCTCCCCAGGGAGCTCATTTCAGCTGGTGGGTCCAGGCCTTGGGCTAGGGACGTGTGGGGATTGCAGGGTTTGCAGACAGGGCTTCCCACGTCCTAAATCTCATGGCAGACCTCATCTCTTCTTGGGCAACATCCCCCCAGCTCCTGGTTTCCCCTTTAGCTCAGGAAAATTCCTTTTACAGTGCATAAAATGTTCAGGGGAAACATGCTCAAGACTTTGGGGAAAGACTCTGGAAATGGAGATTTTTCAGACAGTTGCAGATAATCAGTTCCTCCAAGCTGAACATGTGACAAGGGTGATGGGAGTGGTGAGGCTTTGGCTCAGGTTTCCCAGTGAATCTGTGGCTGCCCCATCCCTGGAATTTTCAAGGTTGGGTGGGACTCTCACCAACCTAGTCTAGTGAAAGGTGTCTGTGCCCATGGCAGGGAGTTGGAACTGGTTATCTTTAGGTTGCTTTCCAACCCAAATAATTCCATCCTCTGTGACTCTAGGGCATGTTCCTTGTCCTGATGCAACTATAAAAAAATTCATAAAGCATAGAGGAGTGGAGAAACTGAGGCACAGATGACATCTCTGAGAATTAAAGTGGGTTTTCTACAAAAGTCAAGCTTTCCTCCTGCAGACCCCACTGTCACATTGTATGTGACACTCAAGGCAAGATCTTTCATATTCTAATAATGCGTATGAGGGCAAATGGTTAAAAACAAAGTCGAGTTGTCAACCTTACTGAGGAGTCTGAATCAGGATTGTTTTTTCTTACTTCTCTTTTTCTCTTGGCTGCTGTCTTAGGACAAGCCCTGAAATTTGTCTTAGTTTGCAATAAAACATGATCTTATTTACCAGCATTCTTCCTTTTGAGTGCATTGCCTTTCTTGGCTATTTGATTTCATTCCTCTGAAACTTTCAGCCGTGCAGCCGGGAGAGACAACGAGCATTGTTTTATATTTAGACAATGTTAAAAGCTGGAACACAAAAAGCAACAGCAGCTGCTGGAAGGGCTCAGACCATCAGCTCCCTCTGCTGACCTGCAGTGAGGAGAAACAGCGCAGCCAAATTTTGGGATTTCAGGAAAATTGAGGACTGAAAGGACATAGGGCAATATGACTCCAGCAGCACAAAGGTGAGCACTCAGGGATGACTCTCCAGAGCACCTGCCAATTCAAGAAGCAGAGGACACCAAGAGAAATTACTGAGAGCCATGTCTGAGAAAAAAAGAGGTGGTTGTTCACACTCTATGTTATAAAACCTGTAGAGTTCCTTGCTGCAGGAGGTTGCGGATATGCAAAATTTGTGTATGATCCAAAAGAGACTGGAAAAGTCTGGGAGAAAAGTTCACTGATGACTACAAAATGCAAAGATCCCTTTTCTTACCTGGGAAATTCCCAACCCACAAGCTGCTGAATGCTGGGAAGTGTTTCAAGGAAATATTGTTACACATTTGTTCTAAGCCTATGTTCTTTCTTGGGCGTCCACTGTTGGAGGCAGGATGCTGACTCACACAAGCTGTTCTCCTGCTGGTCCCAGGGGATGGCTGAAGGATCCAGGAGAGGTGATGTATGTGCAGCTTGGTGCACCAGAGCCAGGGAACGAAAATGTCTAGGATGGAGTCAAAGAAATCCTTATTTTAGTGGAAACATGAATGTTATGTTCTGTTGCTGTCTCAGCCTCCATGCTGAAAGAACTGAAAGTGTGGAGACATTTACACCAAATGGAGACATTGGAATAGCCCAGAGGATACAAACCTTGGGTCCACACACAGCTTGGTGGCTCAGGGTTTTCTTTTGAATCCTTCTTTTTGAGCTAGTGGAAACAGGCTGACATGACTGACATTCAATGTAGCCTTGTAGGATGAAGAAACTCTTCAAATCCTTCAAACAGGGTGATCATAATTTGTACAGAGGTTTCACCATCACTAGTGAAGTCACTGCAAAGACTAGGTGGGAAATGGTGCATAAATAGTAGGAAGCCCAAAACATAATGAATGTTTCTAAAATCAAGATGTTTCATTAAAACAGCATGGCATTGAGCTGGAGAATGGTGATTTTTTTGGGGTGCCTCCTCAGAGCTTTCAGGGGAAATGCTGCTCTGGCACCCTTGGGAGCTGAAAGCTTTGTTTTCCTCAGACCTATCAGGAAAGATGGCACAGGTATCTCCAAACTTTGTGGAATCATTTAGGTGAACACAAGGCGAACGGGAGACAGATCTGTACCTGATTTGTCAATGTCATTGACCCCCATGGGGCAGTTCTGGATAGGATTCAGTTGCTGAAACACTCTTTATCTAAAGTAGATCCTGTGTCTTTTCTAAAGAGCCTCATGTGGATGACTGGGATACCCTTGAACACCTTTGTGGGTGTCTGCTTTAAGGCAAGTAAATCCACCCCAAGCTGAGGTTGGGCTGGAGTGAGTCCTGGGGTTGTTGACTGTAACTTCAGTGCCTATAGAGGAAATTCAGACACCAAATTTGGGAGTCTCAAGCTGCTCTGCCTCCTAGGTACCATTCATCCTGTGCCTAGATGCCATTTCATCCTGTTTCCATTCCTCTCAGGCAAACTTGGGAGGAGAGAGCAAACATTTGTTTTGTTACAGGATAATGCCCCATCCTCCACATGTAAACCCCTGGCCACACAAATGAGGGATGATGACAAAGGACTGGCCTAGAGCACAATTTTCTTGGGGCTTTTCTGTCCACTGACGAAAATGGTGGTACTTGTGACAATGTGGATCAGCAATTAGATCTCTGTGGCCTTTCCAAGCTCTGTTCCATTTCTCAAAGACCCCTCTCTTCAGCAGGACAAGAGCTTGCTTTGCTCTCAGAGCAGGCAAGGTAACTGTTCTAGGAAGAATTTGACATTTTTGTCATGGTTGGCCATCAACCATGACGATGGCTTACAGAAAGTTGTGCAGCTCTGGAACTACATTTCCTTTTCTCCTTTGAAGAGCTCTCAGGAATAAAATGTTACATTCCCTGGGACATAAAGCCTTCATTTGATGGATAAGAGTTTTGTTTATACAAGCTGGAGATGAATGCCTGAACAACCCATGCCCTAATCCTTCTCCTCACAGCCACAGCTCTGTAAGATGAGAGCTCATGTCACACCTGCCTCTTCCTTTCATCTTATAAAATATTTATTCTTCCTTCCTCCATAAAGGTTGTCAACACTTCTCTCCCTTAAAAAAAAAAAAAAAGAAGAGAAAAGAAAAAGAAATTGGCATATTTCCAAGAGAATGGCATCTCCAAGAGAAAAGTTTCATCTCCAAATCTATCATGTTCTAATTTTCTCTGCAGGACTTTCAGGAAGGAGGTGTTGTGAATAGATAAAATGAGAAGTCATTTCTGCCCCATCAGACGCACTGCCCAGGTGATGAACTAGACAAATAAAGAATAATTACCCTTAGGGTGGGAGTATAGTCCAGACCCTCCCATGACTTGGAGCATTCCAAGGCACTGGTGTGCCAGCAAATCCAGTTGGGCTGATAAAGCTCCAAGCAAAATGGACTGTAGTGCACATCTGCCTGGTTCCTGCCATGCTGCTTAATGTGGGGGCTCCTGGGCAGCCTGGGCTTTCTGTGGACCTTCAGGGTTCTTCACAGCTGAAATGCCCAGAGATGGAGATTCCAGGGTGCTTGCCTGGCAATCTGCCTTGGAACCTGGCCTCTGTTCTGTTTCCTGGGAAAAAAAGAATCCTAAAGAAATCTGTATTTTAAAACAGCACCCCAAAGACCCTTCCCATCACCTTCATCTGCACAGTGTCAGCAGCATGGGGTAATGAGGACAGCCTCCAAAATCAGCAGGGAATGAGCAGCCACTGGATGATGGTGTCTTGTGGCAATGCTGGGATGCTCCCAGCCCCACACCTGATTTCTCTCATCTGCCTCCTTGGCCTGGCATGATGGGTTAGCAAAAGCCACCTGCCTCCTGAGCACTACCTAAGGTGGGCTATAGCCTGTGGGGAGTTCTGTCTGGGCAGAGCAGGGCTTTGATGCTCAGCAGCTCCTTGGTGTACATCCACCCTGCCATGAACCTGCCCTGAACAGCTGAGGGCTCGTGGTGTTGGTGGGAGGTTGGCTCACACAAAGCCTCCGCAGATAGGGAGCTGATGTGCAGGTACATTTATGGCAGCAGTGAATTTCCTGCTTTTCTTTGCCCATTTTTTCCCCCAAGGGCTGTTTTCTGCTGCCACTGAAACCACTGGATGTTTTGTTGCCATCTGAGATAGGAACATGATCTTCCTTTGAAGAGGAGCAGCTTTCATTCCTGGCTAGAAGTACAGGAGCACAAACCTACCAGGCACAGAGCAGCCCTAATTCCTTCTACCTTTGCTACCTCTGTTCTTCTCAGGGCTCAGATTAACAGGTCTCAGTTTCTGCCCCTTGGAACCAGTCCGTTTGGTGAGGACAAGGCATTGCATAGACTGAACTGAAGACTTGACAGAAGGTCTTTTGGGCAGACCAGGCAGCATTGTGCACTTCATGAGATAGCTTTCCTAGGACTGTGTTGAGAAATCTATGCTGGTGGGAGCTTCCTACAGCCAGGTCCTTAGGAGAGGTACAGCATGGTCATCTCCATCTCCCTGAGCTCACTGCCTGCCTGGTGACCTGCTGGTCAGCCTGTCTTCAGTTCAGTGTGGGGAGAATCCTGGGAGAAGGAGCATGGATTTGTCTTTTCCTTATGTGGAGTCATTCTTCAGTGTGGCCCCAGCCTTCCCCAAAAATGCATTTCACATTATCACTGATAACTGATCTGATTATTACAGAATAACTGTGTTGTTGAAGGGTTGTCAACTTCCAAAGCCCACTCATGTGGGGGTCCCAGTTGTTGGTTTCTCTGGGTCTGATTGAAGGCACTTGAGACAGTAGTTCAAGTTTGGGCTCAAGTGTTTATTATTTCTTATCAGTAAAACAGTTTCATTACTGTGAGTTCTGCAGTCTTTCATTAGAAGGCACAAAATGGCCTTCAAACAATCTCTTGTTACAAGGTCTTTTAAGACTAAATTATCCAATTAAGAGCTGACACCTGGATTATTTTCCCTTTTAACCCAATAACTGATCCCAAAGAGCTGCAATGTGGGCTTTTCTGCACAATTACAAAATGCCACCCAAACCCATGAAGAAGAAGAAAGAAGCATGAAGAAGAAACCCAAGACAGCACCCTGTGCTCTCCATCTTGCTTCCATCCACAACATACTAAAAATCCCAAAACCTAACTTTCTCACCAAGTGATACACCTACACTACTCTCTATTTCACACTTTTGTGGATTCTTGTTTATCTTGAAATCTAGGAAATTTTCTCCATGAATGAAGATCAAAGTCAGTGCTCCCCTGAGGGTCAGGGCACCCCAGAGCAGACAGGGAAATATTCCCAGTGCCCTGGGTTTCCACACACTCAGGCTGGGTGGAAGCTCAGGACACAGTCCAGCTGTCAAGTGCTGAGACTGTGTGGATATGGGAAGAAAATGCCTTTTTCTGGTTTTTCCACCAGGAAGGATTCAGCACCTTCCAGACACAGGCCTTGGGTGGAAGGGTGGGGACAATGAATATAAGCACAGCAGGACATGGAGGACATTCTCTTTGTTGCCTTTTTTTCAGGTGCACGATGTGGTTCTGTCCAAGATGCACACAGACCAATCTGCACTGAAAAAGGTACAGAGAGCCAGAAGTGCCCCAGAGTTACAGAATGGGACTGGAAGGGGTGGAAGGGACCTTAAAAATCCCTCTGCCCATCCCCAGGTCTGTCCATCTTACCACATCTCAAGGTACCAATGTGTACCAAGACATTTTCTTCACTCAATTTGGATTTTTTCACCTCTGATCTTGTTGCTCAGTGGCCTTTTGAGACAGCCACACATTGGATCCAGCCCTCATCTTAACCATGGACAGTGATTATGTGAAGGGTGGACAGGAAATGGCAAATGAAATCCAGGGAATGAATTAGAAGGAGAAAATCCCCTATTTGTACTCCAAAAGACTCCTTTATATCTCATTCTGGGAGGTCAAGGAATAGTTTTCTGGTCTGAAGTTGGGCTGGATGGAGGTTTCATTATTGAATCATGGAGGACTGTTATGGAACAGATGTAGTAAGTCCTGTCCAGGATGCAGGACCCTCTGTGGGCGAGAAAAGTCCTAGAAAAACTCTCTAACCACTCTTGCTGCAGAAATAATATGCGTGTGCTCTACTTAACATAACTTGGAAGCTTTTATCTTTATCAGATGGCATTTTTGTCATCAGCATTTTCCCACCATTGATTCCTGGGCCTCTAGCCCAATGGGGCATGAAGGGGAAGAAATTCTCCATCAAGAATTGAGGGGCAGCCCTGGTGATGACAAATTCTTGGAGCACAGGACACAGCAGGTTGGTATCAACCCTGCTGCTGATCTTAGTGCGGCCAGCATATGGGGAAGAACTTGGGATGTGCCAGAAGGCCACCTTCTGCCCCCAGATGGGCATGTGAAAAAAGTCCATTTTCTGTAACTTCATATGGTTTTTATCATATTTAAAGTTCCCGTTTTTCCATGTTTGAAAACTGAGTGAAAATAATTTTCAGGTTCTTGGCAACTTTGGAGGCAGAAGGTTGAACCACATAACCCCACCGGTTCCTTCCAAACTCAGCCGTTCTGTGACTCTGTGACTAAATTGATAACATCCATTAGATGGACTGAAATGGCTGTCCCAGGGTGTTTTTGAAGGCCAAAATTATTGCAGAAAAATTAGAAACTTGTGTAAATGATCAGTTGGACAGAAAATAGTGGATTTAATGCACGTAAGTGTTTTCTCACAAAGACAAAAAAAATTTGAACAGTCCTAAAATGTTGTCAAATGCTTTCCCCAGACTGGAAGGCACATATGAAAAAATTGAAATGAAAGCTGAGAACATAATTCAGTTAAATAACACAGGCCAGGAATTTAGCCTCCTTTTCTGTTTTTAATTTGTCCTCTAGGGAACGAAGATTTTCTTGATTGTGCATATTATAGGACATTATTTTTCATCTTGTGTTGATAAACATTTCTCAGTTAGTGACAGCTTCACGTCTAGTTAACTTTTTGCAGGGTACACAGGTTAATCAGCAAAGTATTTGATCTTTGTTGAGATTAATGACACTTAGGATGAAAAACACTTAGGTGCAGCACTTAGGCTGCACCATGAAAATTAACCCTCTTGAATTACTTTTGAATGTTCACTTAATATGTGCTTTATACACCAGTTTTCCTGCCAGAAAAGCCATCCACTGGCATTCTCACTATGATCTCAGCAAAGGGCAGACACACGAGAGGCAGATTCACTTCTTCCTTTGCACAAATATTTGCAAAATAAGGGTGTGGGGTATTTTTGTTTGGTTTGGTTTGTTGTTTTTTTTTTTTTTTTTTTGACATCTTTGCCCATCTCTCTAGCATTGGCACCCTTGATTTAACCAAGTCAGCCCACATTTCTGAGTCAGGCAGCTGGGAAAAACACAGAAGTGAAAGCAATTCACATATTGCTGGAAAAATCACATCATGAAATGCCAAGAGGTTCTGACTGAAAGGATTGAGAAAGAGGCAAATGCCAGTAATTGGCCCTGAGACAAATTTATTTATAGCAGAGCTTAAGCAGGGTGAAGTCTGGTCCTCTGGGTTCACCTCTCAGGATCAGGCCCTGTGTCCTGTGGGATTTCATTTCTCAGAGAACCACAGGGATGGCAGATGGGAAAGGCTTGTTAGGTCACCCTGTCCACATGCCCCGGCAGGAGTGGGACCAGATTCTCTCTTCGCTTCGTTCTCAAGCGCCTCATCCAGATTTAAACTGCTCCAGCAAGAAGACTGTTATTGCAAGAAAATTCCACTGCCCACATGGCCTTCTGCAAAACCACTTTTTTAAGGCTCTTGACGTCCGTTTTGTTAATTTTGTCCCAATTGCATCACAAAAGAGAAAAGTGAGAGTATCGAACGTGATCTTGGGCACCTCACCTATATGATGACTTAAAATAGAATTATATCACAGTGAAATGTGGACTACCTACAGTTAGAACTAATTTTTTGCCTATCCTTTGTGTTTCTTTACATTAAAGTTGTTAGATTTCTTTAAACTAAAAGTAACTTCTCAGTGTTTGCAATACTTTTTGCTTTTTTTTTTTTGGCACCTGCCCTCTATACTTGCTTACCTGAAAGTTGTTGATAAGTTTGCAACCTTGACTTCATCTGGGTTGAAGTTATTTTTAATCTGTGGTTTTATCTCCTGTTTTCAGGCTGTCTGAAATAACCACTTTTATTAGCTATGTAGTTATGTTATGCATGCTTGGCCCTTGGTTGGGTAGGAGAGGTTGCACAGATATCCATGTAAAATCAAGGACAGGCACATAAAAGACCTATTGTAGCAACTGGAAATATTAATTCTTTTTTTTTTTTCCTAAAGAGTCATGGGAAAATATCAATTCAGCAAGCACAAAATTCTTCATTTTAAAAAAACCTGGGTTAAAAGTGCTTTTACTGAGTCCAAGGTTAGGCTTCAGTGGAAGCTGGCCAGGATTATGGGCCAGGAACTTTGGAATCTGCCAGATTTGGAGCCCTGGGTGAATTCTCAGAGGGATTAAACCCAGGAGCAGGGGAACGTGGGTGCTGCCTGTGGCACTACAGCAGAGTTGGTATCTATTTCTGATGTGAAACTGATAAAATGCCAACTCTGGTGGGTGTGCACCTTAGTTGGAAATTTTCCAGTTTGTAGGAACTAAAAATGAGGCATTTACTGATACGAATCCAATTTGGACAGGAAATTTTTTTCCTGTCAACTTGGGAACTGCACTCTCCTGCCAATTACAGTCACAATTGTGTCATTTTGTCTGTGAAACTCTCAGTCTCACTAATGCAAATGAAAAAACCTGTTCAACCTTAGTATCTCTGTTTAGTTTGCAATACAAATGAAATTCATATCTCTGGAGATGAGCTGCTTAATTTTCCAGGTGTTTATGAGCTGCGGTACCACATGCTCTTCCATGTTTTTGAAAATGCCCTGAGAAATTATTTTTTCAGCATCATTTTCAAAAGAAAATTATTAGAATCTAAATCAAGCTTTCCTTTCCTTGCAAGGAATTGAATTCTATGCCAAAGCCAGCCCTTGTTTACTGTAACCCTCGTTATATGGCAGATATGCAAACATTTAAAGGAGAAATTTCCATCTTTATAGGAAGGTATTTTTATCAGAAATAATTAACATCTGAAAAGACTCAGCTACAATACACATGGGATGGTCTGTTCAGATGGTAATAAGAGAAAAATTTAAATGATGGACTCATCATTAAGTTGGAGGCCTGTTGTAAAGTGAAATGAATTTTGCTCTCTCTTTTTTTAGTACAGTAGTGCCTGCTTTGTTTTTCAGAGTTGGCTTTTATTCTACCAGAAAATGGCAATTGCTGAAAGAGAAGGGCATGGGGTGATAGAAGAAGGGGCAAACTGAAGGAGGGCAGGTTTAGATTAGATATTAGCAAAACATTTTTTACTGTGAGGGTGGTGAGGCCCTGGCGCAGGTTGCCCGGAGAAGCTGTGGCTGCCCTAGCCCTGGGAGTGTTCAAGGCCAGGTTGGATGTGGCTTGGAGCAACCTGGGGTATTGGAATGTGTCCTGCCCATGGCAGGGGGCTCAAAACTGGCTGATTTTTAAGGTTCTATCCAACCCAAACCATTTAAGCATTCTATGAAAATTTGGGAAGCTCTTCTGAGTTGCCATGAGAAGCACAGTCAATTGGGACGGGAAGGGAAAGAGCTAAAACTGCAGCACACAGATTTCTGCTGTGGAGAAGAAAAATGCCTGCTTGTGCCCTCTCCTTCCTGCCTGAGAACCAGCAAGGAAGGTCTGTTTTGCAAAGATTAAAAGGAAGATAATTTGGGGAATACAAGCAGCACAAGGAGCAGAAGGTGGAGGTACAGAAAGGCACAAACTGAGAGGTATCTTGGAGTTTCTAAATCCAGGGCTGGGTGTTGGAGGGTGTGGAGGAGGACAAGCAGAGAGATGGAACTTCTCTGATCACAGGGAACAGCTCTGCTGGTCACAGCAGCTGGGAACTGCTGTGGAGGATGAATTCCAGTTGCTGACTTTGTAGGCAAACATGGAGCAAAGTCCTTGGCTGCCACACTGACTCCTGGTCCCGTTAGGAACAGTTCTACAAAGCTCTACAGTCTGAGCCATGCTTGGGCAAGAAGGGCAGCAGATCCAAGGCCAGCTCATCTGCACAGGCCACTGATGCCTGTGACAGTAAATTGTCCTGAGTCAGGGAATTTCCCACTGCCCTGAGCTCTGTGGGAATGACCAGGGCATGGCTGAACACTCCTTACATCCAGGACAAGTTGCTGTGTGCAAATTGTCTGGTGGGAAAGTCTGGCTTTAACTCCTGAGTTTTGTGTTAGAGAATCATGTAGGAGAGTTCTGGCTGTGCCAGTGGTTTGCCAGTATGAAAAATGACATTCCAGTGTGATCCCAGGAGTGTTTCCCTGCTGACACAGAAATAGGGACTGTTGGGCTTGGGTTAAGAACAGAAGCAGGATCAGCTCTGCTTGGCTGAGCTCTTGTGGGTTTTATGAAGATCCCTCTCTAACAGAGTCCCTTTCCAGTTACTCAAAGTGGTAGAAAACCAGCATTAGTTACATCAGGTGTGCAATTAGGGATTATTCTGCTTTCTTAGCTGAAAGTTCACAGGGTGCAAGCAAGGAGAATCAGCCTTTCCTGGCTCTGGGGATTTTCCCATTCCTCATGAGGCACTGCTGGTATGAGACAAGATGCAGGGGTCTGGAAATGGATCAGTTTTCCTCTGGAATTACTTCATGCATGATTCCTTTTAAATCAGTCACTAAGGACTGCCTGGGGGAGGAGCTGGTGGGTCCCATGGTTGGGTGGGAGCAGGACAAAGCTCAGCTCTGATGGCAACAGGGTCTCACTGGGGAGTCCCAGCAGCTCAGGCTGGGGACAGCTGTGAGAGGCTGATTTATGAACACTCTGCTCAGATGAAGGTCTCAAAGGAGGTCATAATTTCAATTAAACAGTGAGTTACAATGCACTGGGCTCTTTGCTCTTCATGGGGCATTTTATTATTAGAAACTGCTTCTCCTGGCAGGTTATTCTGGTAGGTTCTCCCCAGAGAACAGGCCAGCTCACAAACCCTGGTTCTTCTTGTTATTTTTATCCAGGAGCAGCAGACAGTAAAAGTGACAAAAGAATTGATGGGGGAAGTGGTCCGGAGCGTGAAAAATCCGGTCGTAAAAGGCAGAGTGTTTGCAATAAAATATCTATACATAAAGGGAGAGGAGGGAGGGGGGGATTCAAGCAGGGCTGGACACAAAGCAGAGCAACAAGTTGTGAAGCCAGAGGAACAAAGTGTAAATCCAGCTGTCAGGGCTATAATATCCATTGGCACCTCAGTTTCCTTTTCCTCAAGGGAGCTCATCCATGCCAGTGTCCACCACAGGACTGTAGTTAAACCCACAGGGATGACAGGATGCCATGGGGTGAAAAAATGGGCTTGGAGCCTCCCAGGGACATAGGCAGAGTCAGCAAACCCCTCTGCTGCTGTCTGTCTGCTGCAAAGGGTCTTTCCTCTGATGATGAGCGGGATTGCTGCAGGGATCTGGGATTGGGAGATGAGATGGTCTGGGCTGCAAACTGCAGGGTCAGCAAAAACAAATCAGGAAGAAAAAGCTGAGTTAGTTAAATGGATAAAACAAGTGTGTTAAACTGGCTCAGCTTTTTGGGGTTACTCAGAGCCCTTTGCAGGGTGCAAGGCTCAGGAGAAGCTACTGTTCTCTCCAGTTCTGCTTGGGGACAAGGAAGGGATCAAGAGCTGGCAGCAGAAGGAGCAGAAACTAGCCCAAAGGGAGGTGAAGTGGTTTTTCACATACATCAGACTGGGTGGCATTAGACAATAACCTCCTGGTGAGGTTTCTTTTGGTACAATTCCTTGGAAATTGATGCTGAAAACAAAATTGAGTGTGAGGACACCTCAAATCTCTCTCTAGGCTTGATCCAGTACCCTACTCTTTTATTTCAGAGATGGGAAGGGACTCCAAAGCATGCCTTACTCTCAGAGGGCACAGTGGTGCTGTCTTGAGATGTCAAAATGGGAGTGAGAGCTTCCATAATCACACAGCATTGGACATTAGAGCTGGCACTGAGGAAAATGAGAGTGATTTCTGGTATCAAGTGGGGGATTTTCAGTATTTAGACTTGTGCTCCTGGCCTGTGCTGAACTGGAGATGCATCCATCCAGTGGGGACAGGGGAGGGAAGACTAATGAACACCAGGGAAGACCCTGAGGTGTATCCAGCCAGAATAATGTAAAGAAAGGAAGGAAACTAAATTTTTTTTCCTTTGGCAGCCCCTTCTGAACTGCAGGATGTTTAACTCTGAAATATGTCTCTGTTACACTCACATGGAGTAGCCTTGGCTGGGTGATGGGATCACACAGGGGACAGGAGCTGTCTGTGGCATTTCTGTCAGAATTTCAGCTCTGCAGGCTGGTGCATGTGGCCAGGGGGGTGGGATTCACTAGTCTGGAGGCAGAAGGAAAGCTAAAATGCAGCACTCTGAGGCTGATGTTTCCTACTTTGCCTCATGTATCTGTGGTGCTGTCCTAGGGTGATGTTATGATGCTTGTATCCCCATTCATGTGTTCTGTTTATGCTGGATATTGTGTTCTGTGCCTTCAAGACTGGCTCTGAAGAGTGAAAGTTTTGTTTAGGTTTTTTATCAGCCTGGCAGGACACAGAGACAGGCAGTACTTAGTGTGGCTTTGGCGTTTTGCTTTGCTCTTGCTCTTGCTTATGCTTTGCTTCTGCTTGCTCTTGCTTCTGCTCATTAGCTAGTTTAGCTAAACAGTCCAGATTTCTTCCTGGACTGTTTCTCCTTTCCTTTTTTTTTGGACCTACTCGAACCTGCTCTGGGCTGAGCCCTGGGAACACCGAGAGTTTGCACCTTGCGGCCTAGCGGGGCCTACCCTGGGCAGCAGCTGCCCAAGCGCCGGAGGGACTGATAACAGAGTGACCACCCCCAGAGAGACTTTCTGAATTTGTCATCTTTTTCAGAGTGGTGAAAAAGTGTTGCCATCTGGTATTGTTCATTTTGTGTACTGGGGTTGCTGTGCTGTTAAATAAACAGGTTCTTTCCACTTTTCTCTGAGGAATCCTTCCTGAATCCTCCCCCTCTCCCGGGGGAGGAGGGGCTGTGTGGGTTTGCTTTCTGGAGGGGTCTCCTTTGGAGATTCTCTCCCATATTTGCCCTAAACCAGGACAGGTGTTTTGGGGCACCCTCCTGCAGCCATTGCCCTGTGGTGTGGATGGGCCAGGCAAGACACCCAGAAGACCTCCTGCCACCATCCCAGGCCAAGTCTGTGTCAATCACAGAACTTGCCAGACAAATTGTTCTTGTTTGGTGGCAACTTTTCTCCCTAGCAGCCTCCAGAAACTGAGTCAGCTGGCATCAATCCTTCAGAGCAGGAACAGATCTCCTCTCCATGCAGCATTTTCAGCTGCTGGGCTGCTGGCTGGGTATTGCTTTAGTGAAATGGGGTATCACAAGGGGTGGGAAGTGAGGAAGGCAAAGTTCTGGAGTGTTACATCAGCATCTGATCCTGATCTGTGGTGGAGCCATCTGTTCTTGGAGAACCTGGGACCAGTTCATATTATGGATATTAGAAACATTTATTTAGGGAATGACAGGGAAAGAAACCTCAAGATGTTTTGAGATGGTGGCAAATCCTGTAGGAAGAGATAAATCTGTCCTCTGGGAAGGGTTGGGGGCTGCCAAGCAGGTGCCCACTCTGTGCTTAGTATGCACAGTATCTTGCTGGCAAGAGAGGGTTTCTGCCTTTATTTCTGAGGCGTGGCTTTCCTTATCATGATTAGTTTGGAGGATTGATTTATACCTTTCTCCAGCCTCTCAAATCCAAGTGACTGGTGGATCCCAAGAGGTTTTGCTCTTTGCTAAGTGAAGATCACACTATCAAAACCCTCCCAAACCAGCTCTTAGCTGCTCTTGGGGCACTTCTAAGAAATCCTCCCCTCCCTGCTGAAGGCAGTTCTGAAGGGAGAGGAAAAGGCTTAAGATCAAGGGAGAAGAGAGGAAGATGCAGGGCTTGGCACTGGAGAAAGGCTCCTCCCCTGCATTTGGATGGTGCTGAAGTGCCTGAGCTCCATCAGACCTGCATGGGCTGTGTGGGCACAGCACTGAGTCAGGGTCCTGTGAACATCCAGAGATTGAAGGGACATGAGGAAAACTCCAGCAAGCCTCAAGAGCTTTGCCAGGACCCTTTGCAAAGCTCTGGGCATGCTGGAAATGGATGTCCTCACAGGCAGGAAAAGACAAAAAGAACTTCATCCCTTGGGAAGGAAAATCTCTAGAGGCTCATGGAAAACCAGGAACACACTGATTTACAGCAGTTGAAAACCTGTTCTCCACGTCCTATTAAATATAGAATTATGTCCTTAATTGTTGGGAATTTAGCTGACTAGAGACTGGAAAAGTACAAGGCCGTGGCTAATTCCAAGTCCTGCACCTACAAGATAGCGTGTCCTTGGGCCTAGCTGGGTATGATAACAAGTAGACAGAGAGACGTGGGAAATAGAGAATGTAGGCCCAAAGGAATGAGGAAGAGTTGATGGTATAGTTTAACCAATAGATTGTTTGGCTTACAGAATATTCATAAGCTTATTACTTGCTGTATAAGTGTCTGATGCTCTCTTCAATAAATGGAACTTGCTTATCACTCATATTGAGTGTCCGAGTCTCCCCTCACCAACAAATGGCTCATCCCTGACAAAGGCCTCATTCTGCGACATTTAATCCCCAATCTTTCCTTGTCACCCTGGTCAATAAATAACTGCTAAACTCTGCCAGTGCCTCTGTCTGCTGCCCCTTCAGTGGATCTGAAACGCAGATACCCAGACCAAGGCAGACCCTGCCTTTGTTTTTCAGTATTTTAGGAGTTTCCTGATGTAGAAGTCACACCCAGACCACTGTGCTAAGTTATCCCAATGCAACCCTCCACAATTTTTTATAAATCCTTTGTAATCTCATGCATAATGTTGGCCTTCATGACCTCCTTTGGTAATGAGTCCCACAAATTAATTACGTGCATTGTGTAGAAGGAAAGCCCTTTCCATTTGCTGCTATCAAACCCTTTGCCTGCCTGACTCTGGATACTGGTTAGGTTCTAGCATGATCAGCAATCAGAAAACATTTTAATTTTTGCCATATTTGGCCCTAATTGGTTCCCAGTTTAAGGAATTCCACCTCAGAAAGCACAAAGGGCTTTATTTCCAAAAATCTGTAGCCTTCATTCATGATAAAGACTGGCTTTGCCTGCCATCTGAGATAATTTAGGCTGAATGGGAGAAACTGAGAAATGGTGTCCTAGAAATCAAGAAATTTATGTGGAGCATTCACAGGAGAATGATGTTTTAATCACTGAAGTTTTAAAGTCTACGAGTAATTTGTGCTTATTTTAACCTATCTTTATCCAATGAATAAATAACACTGGGAGGAAGGAAGTCTTTATTAAGGATTCAGCCTCCTTTCCCTGTTCAGATGAAGAATTTAGAGATTGCAGTAAATATGCCTTTGAATCCAGAAAAGGCTTTTCAGCAGAACAAAGGAAGGCCAATACTAACATTCCTAATCAAGGAAAGACAGACATATTAAAGTGATCAATCCAAAGCCTTTCAGGCCTGGTTTCTACATCAGAAAGATTTCTGGGTATAACCTGAAAGCCCAAATATCTTGATAATGAGACACAAGTCTGCCATGATTGTCTTTTTTGGGTAAATATTAGCAAATTTGTCTAGATTTGACTTGAATATTTTCTGATTAATTTTTTTCCCCATAAAAAGTGCTGATATAATTGAAACTGAAACTTTCCATAGGAACATACCCATTTCAATGAAACATCGGTTGAGAAAAATTTCTCAGGTCCCCATCTGAATTTGGGGCCAAAACCAGAGGGGCAGGGAGTTTTTGTGCCATTTTATCTGAACCTGGGGGATGTGGAAATCCCACAGGACAGGGATCACAGTGATTGAAATCCCTGCTGCTGTGAATATCAGGTGTTAGAAAGTGAGTGACAGTAGAGATTCTTTGCAGTGATGAGTAATCATGTAGTGGGCTCTGTTATCTTGGTTCTGAGACCAGTTTGGGAAAGGGTGGTAGCTTTCCAGACTGTGGGATTCTGGAATAACGGAGTAAATATGGTTTCACTTGTGACAGTGGTTGGAAGCTGGGTTGGATGAGGGTGGAACAGAGATTGGAACTCTGGTAAGTGACCTGTGGGCTGGGTGAGAAAAAATAACATCTGTCTCATTCTCTCTGATTTTCTGGGGATAAAAATGATGATTTAATTTTTTTTCTCAGCTCTGAGAATGTGAAAGTCATGGTATTACCCATTCCATGGAATTGAGGGGAGAGACAATTCCCCTCTGTGCAGTATTTACCTCCCAGCTGCCTTCATCCTGCTCTCTGTTCCTTTCATCTCTCTCCCCTGAGCTCTTCCTGTGCTCAGATGTTGCTTATCCTGTCATGCTGGAGATTGACACCACCTGCAAACACATCTGCCTGACTGGAGAGATCACCTGGGTCATGGCTGAATTCCTTGAGAACTTCCAGAAGAGAAAGGTGGATGAATTCCCAGTGAGGTCTGTCAGCAGTTTATGTAGCTTGGATCCATAGCTGCTAAACAATGATTGATCAGGGTTTATTTGACAGTTGTGCTCTAAACCTTTGCACATGTTAATGTTAGCACATATTTTGGTTCTGATGCAGAATTCCCCTGGGTCAGGCTGTGTTTGCAGGGGCAGGTGGGGGATGGAAATTTTCCCTGGCTGTGACCTGGGCTTTTAAACCATGGGAAGTACAGCAGGTAGTTGTTATTGTAGTAGCAATGGCAGATGTCATGTCCCAGTGAGGCCAGGCTGCTTTTCTCAGCCCTGCCACTTTCTCCCTGCTTCCCCCAGAGCCTCCCTTCACCTCTGCATAGCAGGGTGACCAGGCTGCAATCTGAACAGGTAAATCACATTCACAGTCTTGTTCAGGTAGAAATAATTCCTAAAAAATGCTAGACAGAGATGGGCCAGGCTGGGAAGTTGCATTTTTCAACCAACTTTCACCCTCTGCATCCCCAGTGTGATAATGGGGCCAGTCCCCTCTTGCTGGCTGCTGCTTTTCAGGCCAGCACATCAGAGATCTGTGCAGAAACAGCTCAGTTTTCCCAGAGAATGTCTGGACAGGTCTGTTTTGTGTCCAGCTCTGCTCATCATGCTGTTTTTGTCCATGCAGGTGTTGCTGTGTGCAGCCCTGCTCATGCTGCATGCTAAACCAAGGGAAAGGATTGGCAGGAGATGAGGCACAGAGCTCGTGGCATGAGCTCTGCCTCCCAATCCTTGGGCTGCAGGGCTGTGATCCCATCTGGACAGAGATCAGATGGCACCTGCAGGGTCTGTCTGTCACCCTGCCAGCACTTCCCATCCAAGAACAAGCTTTGTAAACCAAATTTCTCTTTCCTCAGCAGCTCCCTGACAGATTCTGGGAGCACTGGGAATGCACATCAGGGTGGTGACAATGCTGGTGGCCAGGCAGACTGGGATGGCTGCAATCTGCATCTGACAGTGGGCTCTTGGGAGCTGCTGGAAGGGAGCCCCAAAAAACTCAGAGACTACAAAATCTGCTTAACATCTCTGCAAAGTCTGTGCTGCAGCATGTGGGGGATCAGTGATCAGAGATGTGCTTTTATCAGGGCTCTGTGCAAGCTGCTTTTAACCCACTGAGGTGGGAATACCTACATTTCTGTTTGAGATCAGGGTAGTCATGGGCTGACAAGAACTCAAGGAGCATTTCAGGGCTCTCAGGCTCATGGTGGGATTTTTAGGACCATGAAGGGCTAGGAGTTGGACTTGATGATCCTTGTGTGTCCCTTCCAACTCAGGATATTCCATGATTCTGATTCTATTGGGCCAGGGGACAGGGCAGTTTCTTCTTTGGCTGTTCAGCCCTGACCTTGCTCTTGGCAGCTTCCATCTCCCTCTGCTCTGAGCCCTTATATCCAGCCATGCTGTGATCCCTGTGACTGTTTCCTTGTCCTGAACCCAGTGAAGGCTGTTTTCTCTCCTACCTCTCTGTTCCCCACAGGATAATGGCAAAATACAGCAATGAATTCCTATGGGAGCACAGCTTAGCAGGAAACACTGCAGTGGGGCTGGATCAGGGATTTCAGCAGGCATCAGCCACTAACACACAAAAAACCCCCCAAACCAAACAATCCAGGGATGCAATCCAGAGTTTGCCTTTTCAGGGATGAAGCTGGAAGTGGACTAGCATCGCCCTCTGGTGCAAGTTCCCAGAATTAACCGAGCAGCTCCAGCAGCGAAAAACCTGCCTGGGATTGAAAACCTGACCAGAACAAGGGTGGTGTGGCTGGTCCCAAGGAGAGATGACCTTCATCCTCAGCATTTTCAGCCTGATTCTCCCCTCAGAAATATTTGGGAAGCAAGTTGATGAGTGCTGGGATAGAGCAAAGAAAGAAAAGTAATGGGCAGTGGCGGCTGGACTCATGTTTTTCATAGGGAGGATCTGAGTCTCTGGGGTTGCTAAAAGTTTTCTAATTTATTTTTAAGATAAATGATCTTTTCTATTTAAGAAAGAAATAGAAAGAATAGCTGAGATCCCATCAGAAAAAAACCCCAGTTTTATTTTCTAGTCATGGGAGCAAATAACTACAGAAATTTCTATATAATATAACTCATCAGCCAAATAGCCAAATTTTTATTTTCCTCAGTCTCAGTCTTTTCATCTGCTTCTTTTCTAAGGAGAAAGCATAACTGTGTTCACAGGCACCACCAACACAGCTCAGCTGAAATAAGGAGTTGGGGCTCTGTGTGTGTCATGGCACAAAGTTAAAAGCAAATGTTTGGCACTAACCTTATTCAAATGAAGATTTTTTTATTTGAGTTTTCCCGGAAGAAAAACAAACAAAAAAATTTGAATTATTTGAGCAAAACCACAGCTTTTTCTCACAGCAAAACTTGATTTTGCATAACTTGCCTTTCCTGCTGAGCAACTGTTCCTGCAGACAATTCCTACAGCCCTTTCAGAAAGGCAGGGGATCACCAGCTGGCATCTTCTGGCCTGTACGTGGCCAATTAGTTCAAACCAATTAGGCAATTATTGGGTGTTACTAAACTGGAGTTCATTTCAACAAATTGGAAACAGCTGAGGAATTTGGCATCAAAAAAAACAAATCCAAAGGATTTCCCAAACCAGATTCTTCCCTCTCTGCATTCCCTTTCAGGAAACTTACCTGTGATGTTGCCCTTGGCCTTGTGGCAGTGAAAGAAAGTGATCACCTTACCAGGCAGGGGATCCCAGAGGTGTGTGAATTCATCACAGAATGAGGCAGAAAAGCCTGTCCTGAATCCTCTCTGGAAGGGTGGATCACTTGTCCAGATTGCTCCAGCAGGGTGTAAAACCAGCCAGATTATTTGGGGAGCAGACTGGGATCCCAGCGATAGGCATCCATCTGGGCAGTGCTCTAAGAATATTTTCTCTTCCCTCATGTGGCATTCTTTCCAAACAGGAGCTGGAGCAATAAAAAGCAGAAATAAGGCTTGGAAATGAGGCTACCCCTAACTTTAGTGCAAGGCACTAAATGGCATAAATTTTTTCAAAGTTTCTGGGGGTTTACAAAGAATTGAGAATTTGCCTAAATATCTGGTACTGTTCAAAACACTCTACAGATATTTATGGAAGGTCACTAAACCCTTTAGGCACCCATATCCTCTTGTGGCAGCTGGAGGTTGATGGGAACACCCCATCTGGTCTGAAAAACCTGTGTTAGGACACTAAATTGCACCCTTAGCATGAAGTAAAGCCCATGTAGACAATTCCATACCCAGTCCTAGGGTATCCTGAGTTGGAAGGGACCCACAGGGATCCTCAAATCCAGCTCCTTGCCCTTACCAGGAGGGTCCCAACAATCACACCATGAATCCCCAGTCAAACCCTCCTCAGCTCTGTGAACTCCTGGACACCCCATGTTGTGCTGGACTTGGTCTGGACCCTGGGGAAGGTGCAGAGTTGTTCTGGTGGGACTGGAGAGGAAAACATGCAGAAAGAAGTTCTGGGTTTGTGCCAGATCACTGTAACGAGTGATCTGAAATGCAAGGAGGTTGAGCTGGAGCAGCAGAGGAGCACATGGCTGCTTCCCAGCACTGACTTTGCCCAGGGTCTTCAAATGACCATGTGAACAAATCCTACAAGATCCCAAACATCCTCATCTTCCTCCTGATCAGCTGAGAAGCAATCACTGAGATTTATTTCAACTGAAGTTCGCAGTGGCAGATGTTGGTGATCCTCTGTACTGAATGTCCTGTTTCAGGAAAAAACCCCAGTCCTGGTGGATCCCATAACCTGGTCATGAACAGGGTCCTTCACCATTCTCTGACACTGGGTACAAAATGTCTCTTGAATGCAGTAGCATGGATTTAATTGGTTGTGAAGAGGGATTTTTAACAAAAGCATACAAAGAGAGTACAAGATTAGTGGCTTTAGGCAGAAGGAGAGTAGGTTTAGACAAGGTATGATGGAGAAATTCTCCCATGTGAGGGTGTTGAGGCCCTGGAATTGGTTGTCCAGAGAAATTATGGATACCCTATCCCTGGAAGTGTTCAAGGCCAGACTGGATGGAGCTTGGAGCAACCTGGGATAGTGAGAGGTGTCCCTGCCCATGGCTGGGGTTGCAACAAGATGATCTTTCATGTTTCCCAACCTGAAATATTCCATGACTCTATGAAGGATTTGATCAAATCAATATGTGACTGAAGACAGAAACCTGTGTCTGGTCCCAAAGTATTAATTTTCAAGGGGGAATCACTAGGGAAATAGCTGTGAAGGTTTGTAGTGAAACAGGCCCCTAAATATATTTCAGCACAAAGCTGACAACAGCTAGGGCCACATGTGATATGCCTCTGGAATCCTAGCAGGGTTGATTTATCTTGGTGTTAGGCCTAATATACTTAAAAGCCCTTTATAAATAACTCAGGACCTTTTGCACTTGCTGTTTTACAGACTTGCTTTGTTTATTTGACTGGTTGAGCTGGGCCTGTAATTTTTAATGAAAATAAACTCCTTGTCAAGGACCTTTTCCTTTTGGGACCTTCCAAAGGACACATAGAGCAATTCTGTGCTTCTTCCCTGCTTCCCAGCAGTCCCATCAGTTTTTATCTCTTTGGCTTATGAAAGGCAAGGCCTGGGGAAAGGTTAACTGAGCCCCTGTGGGTTGTGTTTCTTCAGGCCCTCAAAGCAGAATCGTAAAAATCACAAAATCACAGAAAGGTTTGGGTTGGAAGGGACCTTAGAGACCATTGAGTTCCCTGCCATGGGAAGAGACACCTTCTATTCCACTATTCCAGGTTGCTCCAAGCCCCATCCAGCCGGGCATTGAACACTTCCATGGATGGGACACCCCCAGATTTTCTGAGCAAGGAGTCTTCTAATTTTGGGTTTGGTTTTTCTAAAGGTAGGATTGGCACTCAACATGCAGGTAGAGCTCAAGTTCAGCCCAAAGGATCAAGAGGAATTTGCAGAGGAGGGTGGGTGAGGGGCAGAGAAGCGACCATGGTCATGATTTGGAAAGGGGGTAGGAGGGTAAATCCCATCTGTTCCTTTTCCTCATATCCAATCTAAACCTCCCTGACACAGCTCCAGCCACTCCCTCAGGTCACCAGAAGGAAGGAATCAGCTGATAGGAGGAGCAATATTTGCTATATCTTCATTTATCTCTCTGGTTTTTCTCTTCTGCCCTCTGAATTTCAGGTATTCTCCCTCTGCGATGAACTGGTTCATTCTTTGCTATAGAGCTGTTTTCCCCCTGTACTTTGCTTATCTCTGGCACCAGCATTTTTCTTCTAACAGATCCCCAGGATCAGCAGAGGGAGTGCAAGAGCAAGGAAAAGAGAAATGTGCACACTGAATGTGTGATCTTAGTGCTCCATGAGCCTGGCCAGGGATGAATGAGCCCTCTGGAGAGGAGACCCTTCTGGCCATCTGAGAGAGTCCTTCTGCATTTTCACACAAAAAAGGGACATCAGATGTTCTCAGTAATCTTTATTCTCCTTGTGGATATGAGAAAATCTGATTACATTATAGGAACAGCACAAAAAAAAGCAAATAAATTAAGTGTGAACTTAGAATCCAGGTTAAAAGATTGTCATCCAGATAATTTAGAAATCAACAACATTCACAGACAAACACACAGAGAAAAAAAGTAGAAACTGTGAAAATCACCTAGTCAGCTACTATTTCACCATTTCAGAGAGAACAAAGGGGATGAAGGGCTTTGTGCTAGTCAGCAACGTGACTTGGTGACCCTTGGTTTGGCAATGACAAATGTTGTCTTTGTTATCCAAAAAATCCAAGGTCCTCACATCTAGCACGTTGCACAAGGTTGCATTTAAGTGCCACTGAGGCCAAGGAGATTTGAGCACACAGCTGAGAGTGCTCTGCTGAACCACAGCCCCAGCCTGTAAATATTTGTTAACTTAGCTCAAGAGCACAGGGAACACAAATCTTACAGCTCCAATGAGTGGCTGGTGTAGCAGTCAAGGCACTCGAGCCTTTCTCTCATTTAACAAAAACAGAAAAAAATAATGCTTAACTATTTAAATATCTGCCCTTCATTAATCTTTTCCCAGTAATTATTAGCCCAATAAGCAAGCACATCATATAGCTACCTGTAAGCACAAAGCACAAGGTATTATTGCCTATTCCATTTGCACTAGAAAAAAAGCAAAAAAAAAAAAAAAAAAAAAAAAAAAAAAAAAAAAAACACAAAAAAAAAACAAACTCCCCAAAGCATTTAAATTGCGAAATTAAGATAAAGCCAAAAAAAAGAAATACCTTCTCTCACATCTATCTGCCTCACCATGTGATGGGACCATTTTTTCAGCGTCAGCTCCCCAAAAAATGACACAATAGTAATGAGTACAAATGACCTAAAGGAGGAAAAAACCTGAGCCAACACTCACCAGGCATCTCAGGGGTTTCAGCTCCCATTACCCAGTTTGATGTAGGCACCATGAAGATCTAGACTGAACAGATCAGCTGAAAGGGTGCTTAGGTATTTTGCTGAATTTGGGGTGCACCCAGCCTATGCTGTCTGACCCCAGGCAGGGGAAGCCTCTTTCTGTACATTACTGCTGAGAAATGCCCACCAGGAGACAGCTCCTACCTCCTGCACTCCTGAGGAAGGCTTTAACTGGGAGCACTGAATGCCCAAGGTGAGGTGTGTGATTTAGTAAAAGTGTTCTCAAGATGCTGTGGTTCTCCTCTTGGAAAACCTGTGGAAGGGCATCTCCCTGGTGCACCCTCTTGGACCACTGCTCTGGAGACTGTTGGGCTCCTTAAAAGCCAAGATCCAGGAGCAATTTCTTGGGCTGGCTTTGAGAGAGTTCATTCAAGCAGGGTTGGGTCCAGCTGTTCCAAGCAGTGAGGTTATTTCATGGACAATCTCCTGAAAGGACTGTGACAGAAACATCCCTTGCTGTGCACAGGCTCTGCCCACCAGCCCCAGGGAATCTTCTGCTCCCCTCAGGCTGCAGGAGACCCTTCTGCAGAGCAGAGCCCAGGGACCAGCACACCTATGCCCACAGAAGCTTTCTGCCCTCGTGCATGGCACCAGCTGGAACAATCCTGGGGCTGTTTTTCTGACACCAGTTCCTTTTCCATCACCAGTTTGCTGTGAGTGGCTCTGGGAGTGCAATTCTCCCAGAACATGGAGCAACAGGGCTGAAACACTGAAGAAAACTCATTGCAAACCTGCTGTGGGTGCTACAGCAGAAAGCTGAGAGCTCTGGAGTGTCAGGGGCTGGAAAAGGCCTTGGCCATCCCTATGGGAGCCTGTGGAGGGCTCTTGGTTTCATTTTTAGATGTGTCCTCCTTCTCTTGTGTCCCAAAGCTGTGGTGCCAGGAGGTTTGGTTAACCACCCTGGGGGCATCCACCTGAGCCAGGAAGGCAGGAGATGTGGAGGAGCCCTGTGACATCCCAGTGTCCAGGTGATCAGCCATGGCCTATCCCTGACACCCTCAAGCCACCAGAGTTGTTATTCCCAGACCTGTTTAACCACTCTCACATTTCATGACAGCACAGGGTGGTGGAGGTTATCAACAATGATTGTTTGATGTTTAATTAGCCTGCAGTTAATGATATAATATTTCTTTATAAAGAAAATCATGAAAGAGAGCTGCCAGCATGGCTGATGCATTTGTCATTCCCATGGCCTGCCTAGGGGATGGCGAGGTTGGCCTTGTTCAGGTGTTTTAGGCTTGGCTCAGGAAGAGTCCACTCCAGCTGGAGTTACAAAGACCTGCTCTCAGATGTTCTTTTTTGTTCTATTTAGTCTGTTTTGTTCTATTTTGTCTGTTTTATTCTATTTAGCCTTTTATTTTTTCCTGCTGTTTTCTCCAGGGAGCTTGATGGGGAGGAAAGAAGAAATGAGTTTGCCCTGTCATGAATTACATCACTTCTGTCTCCTTCTCTCCTCTAAGACCATGGAGTTTGCCTTAAGACCCTTCCCTGGTGCTGCAGGGCTCCTGAAGAGGTCGTTTATGCCCCACACATGGCAGGGCCAGTGCTGGGCTGGGCTGAGAGCAGCTGGGCCTGCAGCTCTCCCACCCCAGCCACATGTGCCCACCAACCCCACTGTGAAATTGTGCTTCAAAAATGGGTCAGGCTGCTCCAAAGGAGGAGAATTGATCTGCCAGCAGATCAGTGGCTGTTTGAGGCTGCACTTCTGCCTCCATGCCCTCATGTGCCCTCATCCTACAACCCACAGTGATGTTTTCCTCTCCAGGTTGGTGGCAGCGTCTGAGATGCCTCCAGAAGGAAACAGCAGTTCCCAAATCAGCATCATCATGTGTCACAGACATCTTTGTCACTAAAAATCCTTTCTTTAGGATTTTCCCTTCTGAGAAGCTGAGGCCCCAGAAAAAGAATATAAAGAATGGTTTCTTCTGTGGAATGCAACAGGTGGATTTTTGATTGGGCTATCTTGAATGTTTATAATTAATGGCCAATCAAGGACCGAGCTATCTCGGACAGAGTCCGAGAGAGCTGGCTGTGTTATCATTCTTTTCTATTCTATTCTTAGCTAACTTCTGAGGAAACCTAATTCTTTTTAGTATAGTTATAATGTAATATATATATCATAAAATAAATCAAGCTTTCTGAACATGGAGTCAACATTCTCGTCTCTTCCTTCACCTGAAAACCCCTGTGACCACTGTCATAATCATGAAGCCACATCCTGCAGCTCCTCCTTCCCAATCCATCATGTATCCCACCCTGACTTAACCCCAAACCTGAGGCTTCCATCTTCCTACATCCTCTCTCACTTTTTATTACAGACAAGTCTGGGATGGAAATTGCACCATAAGCCAAAGCACAGCTGTACAAGGCTGTGCAGAGACTCCACAGTGAGGTGCCTCCTTTCTTTTCAGGGGCCAGAGCTGAGAAATGGTCATGAGCCCTTTTTTTCCTCAGAAGGGGAAGAATCCACAGCCTGTCCACCCTGCACAGCAGCAGGGCTGGGCTCAGAGCAGTTTGGGCAGGTCTGCAGTGAGGACATTGTTCTCCATCACCCCTGGGGCTGGCAGTCCCCAAAACCATGACAGGCCAGTGATGGTTTATGGTCTCCCCAAAGTGCCAGTGACAGAGAGGGCTTGCAAGACCCCAGGGAAGGCTTTGCAAACGCAGCAGGGATGCTCTTGGCACAGCAAAGTGCTTTGACACCACAGCCCAGCTTTTTTCCCCTTGTTTTCCTAAAGAAGCAAGATTTATGTGAGTAATCCAGGCAGTTCCAACACAAATGATGCTGAGTAGAAGAGCCCTCCAGGAGATTTTGTTCCCTCCAGATTTGTGAGGGAAAAGCAGCCCCTGCCCTTGGGATTGTGGCATTGAGGGGCCCCTCCCTGTGCTTGGAAGGATGGAGGACAGAGAATTACTGGTGCAAAAATGGGCTGAGCTGTGCTCTCCACCCTGAAGGGACAGGGAATGTGCCTGAGGGACATGGTGCCATGCAGAGGGACCTGGACAAGCTTGGGAAGTTGGCCATGGAATCTTGTGAAGTTCAACAAAGCCAAGTGCTGGTGCTGCACCTGGGTCAGGGCAATGTCTGTTATCAATCCAGGTACAAGACAGACATGGAATTCTTGAACTGGGTCTAGAGGAGGGCCATGAAAGGGATCAGAGGGCTGGAGCACCTCTGCTCTGGAGACAGCCCAGGACATTTGGGGATGTTTAGGCTGGAGATGGAAAGGCTCCAGCAAGACCTTAAGACCTTTTCAGTACCTAAAAGGCGCATATTAAAAAAAAAAAAAAGAGAACAGACATTTTAGCAGGGTCTGTAGTGATGGTTCAAAGGGCAGTGGCTTTAAAATGAAAGATGTCAATTTAGATTTGATATTAGAAAGAAGTCTTGTTACAGTGAGGGTGGTAAAACACCAGCACAGGTTGCTCAGACTGTTGTGGATGCCCCATTCTTGGAAACATTCAAGAACAGGTTGGATGGGGCTCTGATATACTTGGTTTAGTGGGGTCTGGACTAGATGATGTTTTAAGGTCACTTCCCATCCAAACCATTTTATGATTCAATGATCCATGGAAGCCTCTCTGCAGGCATCTCATCCATGGCACCCTGGCTTTTAAAGCCCTTCCCAGTCTCCTGTGCCAGGCTGGATCAAGGCTTGTGGAGGGGTGGATGCTGGGCATCACCTCTCTTGGCTGTTCACAGCAGGACTGACTTCCATAAATCTCTTTGCATCCTGTTTTTCAGGAGGGGACAGTATCACTGGAGTAAACCACGAGACCAGGTGGTTTTTCACCCAAGCTGCCTCTCAAACCAAAGTGGTTTTCCAGGCCAGTTGGCACTGCAATTCTGTGCTGGACAGTGTGGCTGAACCTCTCCATGGTCTCACAGGGGAGAGAGAGACCATGGCATCTCTTATGGCATCTCCTCTCACCTTCAGCAGGACAGGGAGGCCGGGACAAGCTCTGCCTCCCAACAGGAGGGCACAAAGGAAATGCTCCATCCCTCAGGGCTCGTTCCCCATCCGGGGGCGATGGGGGAGGATGGGACCAGGCAAGCCCGGCCATGTGTGATGGGAGGAGGAGAATGGGAAGGGAAGGATGCTTGGATTCGTCCCGCTGGGCTGTCATCTCCCCCCTGGATTTATCACCCAGCGCTAATGAGAGGCAGCCGGCGCTGTGTGATGCGGACAAGCCCCGGCTTCGCTCGCAGGGTTTGCCACGTCCTGGCAGAGATGCTCCAGCTCAGCTCGTGTCCTCAGGAGCTCTCGGGCTGAGCCGGGGGGTGGTGGGGAATGTGAAGGGCAGCAAACGCGAGACAGGCTGTGCTGGGGCAAGCACAGCCCTGAGCCAAGCTTTTCTTCTGGCAGCCGGCTCCACGCAATCACAGGGGGATTATCTTTTCTTTCTTCTGTGTTTTTCCCCCCCTCCTGATGTATCTTGTAATGGCCCTGGAGGGGAGAAGATTATTTAAACCTGGCGTGTCCCCTCTGGTCCTTCTCATGCTGCCAACCCCGCAAGGCTGCGGATGCTTTTCCACCTTCGCAAGGCTGCTCCATCTGCCAGGAGCTGCACATCCCAACCTCCACCGAGCCCACCCCCGGGCCCTCCTTGGGTGGAGGAAGAGGAAGCAGCCCACACCACCCCGAGAATCCCCCCATTGTCTTCCTCACTCGTGGGAAGCCCCAGTGACACCGCCAGGGCTGCAGGGAGGGCAGGAATCTCGGGCAGGATGCAGGGAAGGACCCGCAGCGCGGGTTTGGTTTGGCAGCCCCTCTCAGACAATAAAAGGTCAGGCTGCAGAGAAGATTGTTTTGTTGATTTTTTTTTTTTTTCAATTTCCCTGGCTTTTGTTCAAGGCTGTGTCCTTAAGGACGGGGATTCTCTACGCCGGTGGCAGGCTCAGAGCACGGGTGGGCTGCTGGGTCTTTGTCTGGCGGGGTTTTTAGTGTGCAAATGATTTTGCTGGAGCACCAGCTGCGAGAGGAGGAGGAGGCTGGGCTGGGTGTGAGCTCAGCGAGAGGAGGTGAAACTCTGCACCAGGGTTTGGTTTGTTTGGATATCTGAAGTATCTTCTTTTTCACACTGAAGTTTTAGAGGTTTTCAGGGGACCCAGAAGATCAGGAATTGAAGCACATGCTATGGAGGATGCTGCATATGTGGAATAAAATGAGGGCAAACAGCCCCAAGCAGAGCCTGAGGCCACAGGAGGGTCTGTACGGAAATGGTCACACAGGGTTTGAGAGCATCCTTTTGATTTTGGGTAGGATTTGATGTTTTTGGGATGCTTCTGCTGCTTCCTAATCTTTTTGGGGCAGGGACATTTTCCTAAAGCTGTGCACCCTCCACTGAATCTCTGTCCCTGGAATGTTCAAAGGACACTGAGATGTGGCCCTTGGGGACATGGTTTAGTGGTGAGCACAGTGGAGCTGGGTTAATGGTTGGAGTCAGTGATCTTGGAGGTTTTTTCTAAGCTGAATGATTCTATAATCACACCCAGCCTGATCCCTGCTGTCCCACAGCCCGAGGGTCAAGGATCACAGCACTCTGCTGTCACACACATGGGTTTTGCAGGGTCACTGAGGCTGTGCCTCTCCTCCAGCTCAGGGAGGTGAGCTCAGGCCTCACCTGGTGTCTCCTGCCAGGCTCCCCACAGCCATCTCCTCTCCTTGGCCACTGTGCAAAGAGACACACAATGAACCCTCATGAGTTTAAAGGCTGCCATAATATCTGTCTTCTATCTGAGTTTCATACAAACTTCAGGACAAAGCAAGGAAACCGGTTTTTGAGTATAGAACAGCTGCCTCAGGCTCAACCCAAGCAAGCCTGGAGCTCAGATCCTTGGAAGATGCAAAGGCCTTGATGCATCATGGGCCAACACCTTCTCCTGGTCTCTGGTACCTGTGCTAATATGGTGCTGAGCAGCAAAACTGCCTTTGTGGGCCAGACATGTCTAGGGGTGATGTCAGGCTGGTAATAACAACAGCGTGATTGTTAATAAAACCAGTCTGATCTAGAATCTGATTCATGAAAGCATAAATAGCAGAAATATAAAAAATGCCAGGCAAGGTGGGTTTCTGGAGCAGGGTCTTGTTGTACCAGCTTGATGCCATTATTTTAGAATATAAGGTTGGCCCATAAACATAACTGTGTATTCAACAGGCTTGTAAAATATTAGATTTGTACAGTTTGGTGTTCCAGTGGAGGGGAAAGCACCACACATCAGTAGAGCACATGTTCAATGAGCTAAGAGTTGGCTGTCTGACAGATCTCAAAAAGGGGTGATCAGTGAGCTATCACCAGGGCCTGGATCTGTTTCTTCAGTGGAAAATCCTTGGCCCAAAACTGTGCAGCCTTTTCCTCCAGTGAGCTGGAAATAAATGTGAAATTGCTCCTGAAGAAGCTGTGAGAGGAGAAAAATGGGGTAGAAAATGGACAAACACCCACAGGGACTTGTCAATTGCTCTTAGTATGAAATTATTTCGCAGAATCATCGAATCATCAAGGTTGGAAAAGACTTCTAAGGACATCAAGTCCAACCATTAACCCAGAACCACCATGTTCACTACTAAACTCTGCTCCCAAGTGCCACATCTACATAGCTTTTAAATACCTCCAGGGATGGTGACTCCTCAGCTTCCCTGGCTGGCCTCTTCCGGTGCTTGATCACCCTTTCTGGAAGGAAATTTTTTCCTGATATCCAATCAAAACCTCTCCAGGTACAACTTGAGGCCATTTCCTCTGGTCATTTGTAGCTTGGGAGAAGAGACCAGCCCCAACCTGGCTCCAATCTCCTCCTTTCCTTCAGGCCTCAGCTTCCTCAGCCATTCCTCATCAGATTTGTTCTCCAGACCCTCTCTCAGTTCCACCACCTGGACAGGATAGGACACACTTTGTAACACTTTGGCACCTGCATTTCCATGCAGATTTCTGTCCATCCAGCTGGAAAGGACCCTAGTGGTGGATTGAGGGATCCAAATGTGAGGGGTTCCAGCTCAACCTCTTCAGGACATGATGGATCACAGCTGACGGAGACAAGAGACATCTCATTGCAGGGCTTTGAGTGTGGTAGATCTGCATCTCGTGATAGAAACACTCTCAAGAGAAAACAGAAAATAGGTTGAGTTATGGGTGCATGTAGGGAAGGGATTTAACTGCTTTAGATGAGTCTGGAATCCACATCTGAGGAGCTGTGGATGGTGAAATCCTCTGACAAGCTGTGGCTGCCCCATCCCTGGAGGTGTTCAAGGCCAGGTTGGACAGGGCTTGGAGCATCCTGGGAGAGTGAAGGTGTCCTGCCCATGGCAGGGAGCTGGAATTGGATGATCTTTGAGACCCCTTCCAACTCAAATCATTCTGTGATCCCAGTATTCTATGAAACTGCGTTCAATCACACTTTAGAGAGGATCCTGAGCTGTCTGTGGGGGGAGCAGGCAGTCTGGACATAATTCCCTCTGCAGCCAGGGACATTTTAACCATAACAGACGGAGCTGGAGGGGACAGGTGCACTGTCAGGAGAAGGCACATGCCCCAAGGGGAATATCTCTCCAAAATCTCCTTCAGTGACCTACTTTGCGCCCTATGAGCTATAAGATATCCTTTTCTTCTCCGGGATCTTCATAGGACTACAGAATGATTCAGGCTGGAAGGAGGTCTCTCGCTCAAAGCAGGGCAGTTATGGGGGCCAGACCAGTTTCTTACAGCTTTACCCTGAAATATTCCCAGAATAGAGAACAAACTGAGGAGCTGCAAAGAGAAGAAGCAGACTCCTCTTGCCAGGTGTGTCCCTTGGCTGCAGCTGGGGCAGTCACAGCCTCTCTGCCTTACCCAGCTGTGTTGTCTCACTCAACCTGGCAGGTTTACAATGCAGAACCACAAGACAGCATTTTGGCAGCTCCAGGTGAGTTTTCATGACAAGGTCTTTATCACAGCCCTTGTTTTGAGTGCTTTCACCCATCCATGAAAAGCGAGTGCCCTGAACTGGGCCCCCCAAACCCAGCCCTGCTGTCCTTGCCCGGCTGCCTGAGCGCTGCAAAACAAGGCGGCCTTGTTTGCTTTAAAGATCAAAAGCTCATTGAAATGCATTGCTTCTCCCTGTCTCCACCTGATATCCAGACAAGATGCCCTGGCTCAGGTGAGTCAGTCAGCCGCAGTTATCTCTGCGAGGTGGAGGCAGCTCTTGCATCCTCCCTGTGCCAGCGCCGGGTGTCTCTAATCCCCTCCACCCCCGGTGCTTGGACCGAGCCCAGCTTGGCCGTGACACGTCCCTGGAGGCTGCCCTGGTGCTGTGGGAGAGCACAGTGGGTGCTGCCTCCCCCGATCTGCTGTGAGCCCCAAGGGAGGTGTCGCAACAGGAGCCAGCACCTGCAGCCAGGGAAGGGCATTTTCATATTTTCATAATTTCATATTTTCATATTTTCATTTTCACAGCCGCCGCTTCTGCACGGAGCTCCCTGGCTGCGTGCAGCACATTCAGCTCTCCGGTGGGATGAGGGAGAGGCTGGCAGTTGAGATTTTTCCTTTTTTTTAAAATTTTTTTTTTAAAGGATGAGCTGACAAAGCTCCAGGTGGCTCTTTGGCAGTCACGCTTTTCTCCTCAGCTGCTGACGCCGACAGCGAGTGACTCAGCCCTTTCTGAGCTCCCTGCAAGCCTCTTCTCCTGCCACTCAAATGTTCTTTCTCTCCCATGGTTAAAGCAAATTCTGCCCTGAGGTGCTGCCTGGCGAGTGGCTCAGACAGGGCAGCACGGCTCCTTGCTGTGGTGGGATTTGCAGGATTCCCTTTCTGGACCGTGGGGGTTGTTTTGTGAGCCTGGGCAAAGAGTTTTTCCTTCCCCTCCTTGTTCTGTTTCCCAGGGAAAGCTCCCAGGGCAGAACCCACCCCTGGTGATCCGTGTTCCTGTACCTGTGCCAAGCAGTGCCTAATTCCCCACTTGACTTTTCAGGTATATTTGTTGCAAACATTTTAATCTTCTTTCCAACCCAAGAATTGCCCTACATTTTCATTCCTACCAGCATGGGAGTTTCCAGATCCTGCAGTGCAAGCAGGGCAGCACCTCCCACCTTTCAGCTCTGTGTGCCCAGACCTGGGGTCTGCCAGGTCCTGGGGGCAGGTGAGACCTTTTTTCCCTGCACAGATGATGGTTCAAGACTCCCTGGGCACAGAGGGAAGTGGGGAGATCCTTTCAGGCAGCAGGATGTCCTCAGGTGGAGGTGTTGTGAAAGGGCTGATCCCAGGCAGGTTGATGGGATCTGTGCTGAGAGCTCTGCTGCACCTGGGAAGAGCCAGCGTTGGCCATGGCAGCCAGCAGCAGTCCAAAATAATAATAGGAAGGTTTCATCATGGTTCAGAATGTACCAAGGCAGCCCTCAGAAAACATTTTTAATCTAGTTTTGTGAGGCTGGTCTGGATTTACTGAAGACCCTGCAACCTTTGCCCCCTTGCTCTGTAGACCAGGTTTGCTGAGGTGGGGTAGGAACATGGACAGGAAGAGCTGTGAGCCATGGCTCATCTCCCAAGGCTTTGGGATCTCCAGGATGTGTCTGAGTGAGCTGAGAGTTCTGGGGGTCCCTCTGTGTTGGTGGAGCTCTTCCATGACAGTCTCAGATGAGTCCCCCCTGAATCTATGGTGCTGTCCCTCGACTTCTGATGACAGGAAAGGGAGTCAGGGAGGAACCCAAGCTGTGGACATCCACCTTGAAGTGTGTGTAGGGGAAATTTCACTGATTTTATTGTTGGCCAGACTGAAAGCACTGCAATACTGCCTGTGATGGACCTTGCAGGTACCAGCATCCTCAGCTGAGAATTGTTTAAGGCACTGTGGACTGTGGCACCAGCTGGGAAGAGATCAGAGATTCATAGAATGGTTTGAGTTGGAAGGGATCTTAGAGATCATCCAGTTCTACCCCTGCCTCCACCATGGGCAGGGACACCTTCCACCAGACCAGGCTGCTCCAAGCCCCATCCAACCCGGCCTGGAACACTTCCAGGGATAGGGCAGCCACAGCTGCTCTGGACTGATCCCTGTGAGAGGCCAACTTAGCATTTCCAGAACCCCCAATTTAATGGAATTTCATAGTACTCCTCATAGGGAGGGCAGGGACTTGTACATGGAGTGGCAGCAGCCTGACACAGAGAGTTGCGATCTGGCCTGCAGAGGGGTGCACGTTTCTGGGTGACGGAGAGCAGGGAGGAATGCAGCAGGTAGGAGCCAGCATGTACAGGCAGGAGCACGGCTGGGTGTTTCTCCAGCACACACATCATGTTCAGCAGTCCCCCTGGCCCTCCTGCTTGAGAGGAGAGGCAGCAATTAGGCTGATTGAAGGCCCAGTTGCTTCTTGCACAAGGAGGAGGCAGTGCCCCTTGCAGCTGCGGTTCAAAGCCTGCAGGAGATAAGGATCTGCCGTGCCAAGCACTTGGGAAGCGCTGGGGGAATCCAAGGACAACTCTGGCCATGCCACCCTGCTTCACCTCTATCTCTTTCCCAGCTGGCATCTGGCTTAAAATCCTTCCTGAACCTAGAGCAGCACAAGGGGAGTTTCCTCCCCACTCTTCCATGCAACCCCCATGTAATTACTTGGGAGCTCACACAACTTTGTGTCAGCTTTCCCTGCTTACCATCCTGTTTGTGCAAGGTCCAACTCCTCAGCCTCCATGGACACTCTGGTCTTTGCCTTCCTTGGTCACGGGGAGCAGAGTTAAAAACCCAACTGATTTCATGAGATCAGGTGAGGTGTGTGTAGTGTCTCCTCTGGGTGTACTCCAGGGTGTCCAGTCAAGGTTAGACTCTACTGGATAAAAAATCATGGAATGGTTTGGGTTGGAAGGGGGTCTCCAGATCACAGGGTTCCATCTGCTCCACCATGGCCAGGGAAACCTTCCTCTAGATGAGGCTGCTCCAAAACCCATCCAAGCTGGCCTTAAACACTTCCAGGGATGGGGCAGCCACAGCTTCTCTGGGCAACCTGTGCCAGGGCCTCACCACCCTCACAGGCAAGAATTTTTTCTTTGTACCTAATCTAAACCCACCCTCTGAAGCCATTCCCTGTTGTCCTGTCACCCCAAGCCCTTGGAAATTCTCTCTCCAGTTCTCCTGTAGCACTGAAGGTGCTCTAAGGCCATCCTGAAGCCCTCTCTTCTCCAGCCAGAACAAACTCCCCCATACACTTCCACCCTTGGCCAGAGTTCAGCTCTGCCTTTGCCTCCCACATCCTGATAATTCCCATTAGCAACACCAGGCACACAGGGATGTACAAAACAGTGAACGCTTTTTATTTCGCTGCTGGAGTGTAACCACTGTAATTTCATAAAACTCAAAAAAACAACAAAAAAAAGTGATTACCGAAGGCATACATTTTTTTTTTTTCTTTTTACACAAGACGTTAAGTAAACAGACAAGTTTCTTTTTAAAAAGGTTATAAAGTGTCAAGATCCTATACCTCATCTGCATATTCAAAGTGATGCCATCTGATACAAAAAGCATTGGGTACAATAATTTAGCTATGGCTCAGACCAAAAAAAAAAAAAAAAAACCAAAAAAACAAAACCAAAAAACCCAACAAAAAAAAAAAAATCATCTGGGCTTAATCTACACACTGCTATGCTTGCCCAGGGGGTTAAAAAGGAAAATATGCAGTTCTTTGTTGCACAGAAAGGAACAGCAGGGAAGTGGAGAGTTCATTGGGAGATCAGAGTCTGAAGGGAAGCAGCGGAACGCCCCCTCCCCGGGAATGTCTGCGAGAGCCCGGCCCAGGCCTCCCCTCTGTGCCAAGAACCAGCCACATTTGTCTCCCACCAGACAGAATCCCATCCAAAGCCACCCGCCAAGCTGCACCTACCCAGCGTGCTGGCAGCAAAACAGATCCAAGACCTTGGAAACTGCATGGAAGTCACGAATCTCCCTGTGAGCTTTCCCACTGGGACTAATAAAAACCAAACAAACCCAATGAAAAAAAATAAAAAAGGAAACGACTCGTTCTATTGTGGGTAGAGCCAGACTCTGCTTTCTCGGGAAATCTGTTCCACATAAACCTCTGAAGCTCCCAGCCCAAGCACCACAGTGTCAGCCTTACTGCAAGACTCATCAATTTACAAATGCAGTCTTTACATGTGTGTCACCAGAACTTTCTGAAATTAAGAGCTGGACATTGGTGATGGCCACATTTCCTTCCTTCCCACCATCCCACCCCCTCCACGTGCTCCATCTGACTGGAAAACAAACAACAGAAGGGATATTTGAGGGCATATGTGTGCTGTGTGCCACTGGTGAGAGGACACAGCTACAGTTCCTGCTCAGATTTATTCCCTCACACGAGGCTCAGACATGACTGACTCCTGGGTAAAGGCTGCAGGCTCTTGGTTGGATGGTTGGGGCACTTCAGCTTTGCCATCCCTTGGGTCTCCAAAGTTCTTGCACCAATTTGGAGCCTTATCCCTGCAAATTGTGGTGGCTTCCCATGGAAGGTGAGGGGGTGGATAGGGGTGAGAAATGATTAAAACCCAGTTTGAGCCTTTGCTTGTGGAGAAAAGGGCAGGATGAGGTGGCAGGTTTGTAGCCAAAGCCATGGGGGTGTCTGCTCCCTGTGACATCCGCCAGGACTCGACGGAAACAACCGGAGCAGTGACAGCGTTGGCAAATACATCAGATTTTTAAGGGTGTCCTTTCAGCATCTTGGCATTTGAGATGAAATGAGGATTAGTGTACAAGGAGAGAACCCAACACCAGCCCAAACCATGAGCCCTTGTCTGGTGTTGTCTACTGTGTTTCAACCTTCCCCATTACCAAACTGTCTTAAGACTTTTGAGCTCTTCTTTGAGATTTCAAACCCAAATCCCCCTTGGAAGACCTCCCAGTTTCCCCAGCCTGTTGATTCTGTAACCTTCTCTAGGCTGAAACTTTGAGGAGCTGGTACCTCAGAGGAAGGAGCCCAAGTCCATATAAAAAAAAAAAAAATCCCAAATATTTGGCAGTCCAGCCCAGAGAAACTTTGAATTCAGCCCTTCATGCAAAACAGCAGCTCTTGGGCTGCCAAGGTATCCTTTCCATGGAAGCAGCACATTTTAGGGTTAAGGGGGAGATATTCATGAAAAAAAAGAAAGGAAAAATTTCTAGGACAATTAAATCAGCATGATTTGGTTTGTTGGGGGTTTGGTTTTTTTTCAGTGAATCATAAACTGAGGAGGATCAAGATGTCACTCTGCCAGCCAGATGCCCTCAGGATTTGGCCACATGGCCAGATCAATGACTGCTTTTATACCAGAAGCTCCCTAATTTTAAGGTGATTGGGTTGATGCTACATAAAGCAAAGCCTGTCCCCTTCGTGTTCCACCCAGGCTGAGACCTAAGGGAAGTCTTGCTCAAGAGTGGCCAAAGGAGGCTGAATTCAAATCCCTCTGTCCCCAGCCTGAGTCCAGCTCAAAGGCATCGTGGCTGAATCCCAGGACCTCCTGCCCTGGGCAACATTCCAGGTGATGCTGCCTGAGGAAATCTCATCTTGCCAGGGCAGAAACATCTCCAGGTCCATAAAGCAACAGTTCCCACAAGGAAGGGCATGGGACTGGGAGGTTTCCTGGCTAGCAGGGACTGGGGCTGTCACCACCACAATGCCAAGCCACCTCCGATGTCCCTGGGGAAGGAGCAGCACCTCTTTTAGCAGCAGCAGGACAGACCCAAGCAGGAAGGGGATGGTGACCCACCCAGCACGGTGCTCTAATACAGGGTCAGGCCTTTTTATCAGCCCAATCTACACTATTCCCAATCAGCACAGACCCTTTAGCCTTCTCCACGCGTCTTGGGAACCAACAGCCTGGGATAGAGCAGGACAAACTCAAAGGATTGAGGGCTGACCCACAATGTTGGACAGGTCCAAGGTGTGTAGTGTGACAACTCCAGGGCCACATGTGGAGGGTCCCCAGCTCACTCACCACCACATTTTATCCCAAAGGATGACATTCCCTGTCCTGCGGTGGGGTTGGCCCCTATCAGGACGGGTGAAGTGGTGCTGGAAACAGCTCCAAACACCTCAGCTGCTCACCCATGTGGTGGTACAAAGCCAGCCTCAGCCTCCTGCAGGTACTGAAGGTGTCTAACCAGCCTTCCTCACCACCTGTCCCAGGGATGAACACCCTGAAGCGAATGTCTCTGGATATCTACATTTGGAAGGCACACAAACCTTTGGAGAGACCCAACTCAGGGTCAACAGGACACTCAGGGCATCTCAGGCTGCTCAGCCTTAAACCCCAAGAGGTGGAAGGAGATCAGCCCTCCTTGTCCCAACAACAGTGATCCTCTGCAGCTGAGGTGTGAGCAGCCCAAAGGACACCTGGAGCATCCCCTGGGCCCCATGGATGTCCTGGTGGCAGTGGATGGCAGCCAGCTGTGACACAGTGCTGGGGATCAGGCTGGGGGACCATGGGTCACCTCCTGGGCTCTACTGGGCAGTGGCAGGAGAAAGAATGGCCAGAGGATGTGCGGAAGACAAACAGGGTATTTTTTAAAGTTTTTTTTTCCTTTAATTAGCAAATTTCTTGTTATCCTCATTAAAAGAAAAAAACCCACCCCCACACCCCCTAGGTGCCCACTGCTCCAGCTGCTGCAAGCGTTCAAAGGCAGAAAGTTGAGAGATGTTTCATGTCCCAGCTCAGGGCAGCTCTGAGCCCACCACAGCTGGGTGTGTGCCAGGTGCCCTGGTATAGATATGGAAAAGGCAGGTGCAAAACTAGGTGATGTGCTCTTGCCAGGAACACCCCAAATCCCCATGGAGAGCTGCAGCCCAGCCCCTTGGCCAGCAAATGCAGTGGTGGTGGAGGACATGGATGTGCCTTGAGAGGCACACTGTGTCCCCAGGGCACCGCAGCCAGAATTGGGGTTTGTGCCACAGCTCAGGGGTGGGGACAGCACAGCAGAGAACCCACCACCCTGGGCACTGAATTTGGAAGCTGTAAATAAGAGCACCCCACACTTTGAGGGACCCAGTGCTGATCCAGCACCCCAGCAAAGCTGAGGGCCTCAAAGCCCTGCTGTGGTCCCCGAGGCTCTCAGCAGCTCTGCCTTCACTGGAGTGAGTCTCCAGCGAGCCCCATCTGCAGCATCCTGGCTGGCACTGAGGCAACAGGGAGGTGGTGAGCTGATAGAGGGGCCAGGAGAAAGGGAATGGTGCTGGGGGTCTTAGCTCAGCTCTTCCCCTGGTCACAAGGGTCACTGAGCTAAGAGCCCCTGTCACCTCTCCCTGCTATCACCACTTTCCCCCCTGAGGCCACTGTGCTATCCCCACCTCCATCCCTGCTGCTGCAGCCCTTATTGATGGGGAAGAGGTGGGGAAAGGCTTTTCTGGGAGTGCTCTGGCCCTTCTGCACCCCATCCCTTCTCAGCTGGCAGAGCCCTGCCTGCACAATCCCAAACCAAGCACTCTTTGCCCACCCCTCTGAGTGCAATGGGAGGGGAAAGGGAGGAGGAGGATGGTGATGAAGAACAGTCACATGAGCTCATTGCCTGCCAACACCAAGAGTCTATGGGCAGTGCTGCCTTCCCTCCTTGAGGCTGCAGCTGGAGAGAGCAGACTTTTTTGGGATCCAGCAAGACGAGTGTGCTGTGAGTGCTGGAACACACTGGAGATGCTCCATGTCCCCAGCCCAGCCCTGGCAGAGGGGCAGCATTGGGGAGTGCAGAGCTGGGCCAGGAGGTGAGGGGTGGGATGTGTGCGAGTGCCTGGGGGTCTGTGCACGGATTTTGGCAAGAGGTCATTGAGGTTACATGATGCAGCATTTGTTCTTGTGGTTATGAGGGTCCTTAAATCGGAGTCTCTGCTTTGGTCGGTATTTTTCCAAGTACGTCAGCTGCTTGCTGTTGATGGCTCCTCTGCGCTTCCTGGGGGGACAGAAATGCCAGAACAGTCAGAGGTGTGGCATGAGATCCCTCCTACCCCAAACCACTCTTGTCAGGGTGCTGAGCACTCCTTCCTGGAGCAGAAAGGGATTTTGGAGGCTGAAGCCAGGTGCACCCTCCAGGGATGGAGAGCTGGGGAGGAAATGTGGGGCAGAGGTGGGGTGACTGCCACAAGCCCCTCAGGGATGCTCCACACCAATGCCTTGTTTTCCCACTCCCAAAGGAGAGAAAACCAACCCCAGTGTCACAAAACCCATTCCCTCAGAGAGGGGTTTTCTGCCCTAACACCACAACACTGCTCCACTTACTGTCGGATGAACTGGATGGCATCTTCATACTTCATCCCACTCTCGATCAAGGCCAGCGCGACAAGGACGGGAGCTCTGAAAGGCAGAAGCAGTGGCTGGCACTCCCCAGTCACACAGCCCAGAGGCTGATATCCATCATCTAAAGTTCAATATCCATCATTTAAAGTTCAAGGAGAAGCTCAGGTAGCAGATCCTCCCCATCAATACCTATTCCCACTAAGGTTTCACAAAACCCTGCTGAAAGAGGGACTGGGAAAAGGAAGGAGGAGTACTGGCATGGTTGTCCCTCTCTTGCCTTCATGGAGAGGTGGCAGCTGGGATAAAATCCTGCTCAGAGTGGGGCTGGGGAAGGGGAAGAGGAGAGTTGGCATGGTTTTCCCTCTCCTGCACTCATGAGGGGTGGCAGCTGAGGGGCTGGGCTTGGACTCACCGGCCCAGGCCGGCCACGCAGTGCACAGCCACGCAGCACCCGGGGTCCTCGCAGAACTTGGTCTTCAACAAGTTGAGCCAATCTTCCACAATCTTGCTGGGAGGAGGTGCTCCATCATCAAATGGCCAATCCTACACGGTTGGGAAGAGAGAAACGTTGTCAAGTCTCTGGGGAAAACGTTTTAGGGGCTGGTTTTTACTTGGGGTGATGGTGTTTGGGGCCTCATGCGCGGGGAGATAGAAGAGTGCCAGAACTGGGCTCACAGTGTAGCTCTGTAGGGACACAGGTGGTTTTGTGGCATCATCTGGCAAACAGGAATTCCCTGGCTGCTCTGGCTCAGGGTTTGAAGCCACACAAATCTAGGTCTGGAGTCCTCTGTCCTCCTATGGACAGGTTCAGCCTACAGGAGAACCTGTAGGATCTGCAACATGGTTCCCATGACCTCCTGCTTCTGCAGACCAGGATGGTCACCCCATGCTCCATCCCCATCCAGATGAGCTCACTGAGCTTTGGGGTGATGCAGTTCTCATCCTCCCTCCTGCCAGCTCCTAATTCCAGAGTTTGGGATCACACTGTAGGGGATTTGAGCAAAGGTGGCTTGAAGATGCTTGAAATCTCAGAGCTTGATGAGGTGTTGAAATTCAGCTTCCTGCAACACATGGAGGGGAAGACCAGAAGAATGGTGTGGGGACCACTCACACAACCCTAGAGAGAGAGTCAGAGGGAGGGAGATCACTCCAAATGAGGCTATCTAAATATCATCCTTCAGGAAAGGCTACTAAGGGACAAAAAAAAAATCCCATCTCCTTCTGAGCTTCATCCTCAAATTGCAGGGGTTCAAAATTGGAGCATGGCGAGGAAGTTCATCAAATGGATTCTGCATTTGATACCCCTCAGCCCTGGGCTCAGTTATGAGGGGTAAGTGTCCCAAAATGGGGATTTCTTTCCCAAAACAGATTTGTCAGGAGGAGCATGGCCACTGGCTATGCAGCACTGGCAGAGAGAGACAGGAAGGGAAGCATCACTTGGAGAGGATGTGGCTTGGTGAGCCTTGAAGGGTGGGGGGTACTGGGCCCTAATCCTAGATGTTGAGGAGTGAGTCACTAAGCTGCTGTGCTGGAGTCACCCTTAGTGTGAGAAGGCAAAATAAGCTGCTTCACTTCAGTGTTTGAACAGGTGGTGAGATTTCTGTTGGGATCTGATGGCAAAGGAGCACTCTGGGCTTCAGGGTATTTGCAGTGTTTGAGCCAGCCCTGTGCTGCAAGGCCATCTCCTCCTGCAGGGCCATGTCCTCCCTGCAGCCACGAGTGCAGGTCAGGGGCTCACACCAGGGACGACACAGCACCCTACAGAATCATCCCCTGATGGAATGGTCTGGGATGGAAGGCACCTTCAAATATCATCTGGTCCAACCCTCTGCCCTGGCAGGAACACCTTCCACCATTCCAGGCTGCTGCAACCTGGCCATGAACACTTCCAGAGACAGGGCAGCCTCAGCTTCTCTGGGCAACCTGTGCCAGTGTCTCACCACTCTCATGATAAAAACCTTTTTTTCTTATGTCTCCTCTAAATCTGCTCTCTGCCAGTTTAAAGACATTCTTCCTTGGTCTATCACTACATGCCTGTGTAAATGGTCCAGCTCTCCTGCGGCCCCTTTAGGGACTGGAAGGGGCTTTAAGGTCTCCCCAGAGCCTTCACTTCTCCATACACAGACCTATATATGGTCTATATACAGAAGCACAGAATTGTTTAGGTTGGAAAAGGCCTCTAGGATCATCAAGTCCAAGTGTTATCCCAGCACTGGCAAGGCCACCACTCCAAGTGCCACATCTACAGCTCTCCTAAACCCCTCCGGGATGGTGACTCCACAATTTCCCTGGGCAGGCTGGTTCAATTCTTGACAACCCTTTCAGTGAAGAAATTTTTCCTAATATCCAATCTAAACCTCCCCTGGAGCAACTGAAGGTCATTCCCTCTTGTCCTGTTGCTTATTATCTGTGAGAAGAGACCAACTCCTGCCCTTTCAGAAGTTGTAGAGAGGAAAGATCTTCCCCAAGTCTCCTTTTCTTCAGGCTAAACACCCTCAGCTGCTCCTCATCAGACTTGTGCACCAAGATATATTTATATGCCCGATCTATCTATGAGGATACAGATAAATAAATGAGGATACAGATAAAAATATACCAAACTGTGTATATCAAATAAAAATATACACCATGATATCTCAAAAATATACAGAGATTTGATATAATTATAGAGATATTTCTATATCTGCAGAGATACATCTATCTGTAGAAAACCAGGTTATAGACATCTCTTGATTTGCCTTATATAGTTTCTATATGGTTATACAACATTGATATAGAAGCTATTTAGTTTCTATACAGTATCTTGTATAGTTTCTCTAACTCTCTATATAAAATACATCCTAGATATGTATCTCTCCACAAAAGAGAGATATAAGAGATGTAAAGAGGTATGTATATCCTAGATATAGAAACTCAGACTAGAGGCTCCAGTTAGAAATGGGGTAAACTGCAGAATTTGGTGTGTAAGTGAGCAGCTATGATCTACAACACACAGATTCTATATATGCAGGATACAGTGATCTTTCCAAGATATATCCAGTAGAGACACAGATTGCATCTCTATCTAGACATCTGCATCTGGAGGATCTGTATCTAGAGAGCCATGGGATTATCCACCCATATCCCTGAGGATCTAAGAGCCTCCTCTCTCTAGGATATACATTATACAGACAGAGCTAAGTTAAGAGGTCCTACACACAGAGGACCACCCCAGGAGACACAAGGCCTTTCCAAACCCTTCTCTAAATAATAAGCAGAGCCTCACTTCCCAGCTGGAGCTGAACTCCCTGGCAGGACTATCACATCTGACATCATCTCCAATTACCTATCAGCCAAGATACAGCCCAGGCAGCTGCATGCTCTGCCTTTCCCAGCTTGCTGCCTGCTCCCTTTCATCCCCCCCAGCTGCACCAGCCAGCTGCTGGAAGAGCTCACAGCACCCCCCAGGATAAGATAACGCTGGGGGGGAATGGGAACCACGTGCATCTTCCTCGTGGGATCAGGAGCTCTCATCCCTGGATGCTTCAGAGCCTGAGCAACAGGCAGGGAGGCAGCTGCCGACTCAGGCAGTGAGTCACAGTTTCGGCTGCGTGGGCAGCACGGCTCTTTTTAAAGCACCAGCCTCAGCTCAGCTCAGCTGGGCTTCCAGCTCTGCTCCTGCCTCAGTGTGATGCTGTGCTGGGCTGCCAGGGTGTTTAACAGCCCCCAGGGATGGGATTTTTAAGGGTGGTGTTGGGGCAGCCCCCCTGTGCCCATCCTGCTGCCCACCTACCATGACAGTGATGCCGTCCTTCTCCAGGGGGGTCTTGTCATAGGTCACTTCACACACTCGCACGACCGTGGTGGCACCGTACTTCTTCAGGTCCTGGGCAGGGAAGGAGAGGTCTGAACAGACCCTGCCAGATGCACCCCAGCTAACCCCAACACATGCAAGCCCTGCTGTGACCATGTGGAGCAGTATGGACCCTTAAACAGTGCTGTGCCCCTTCTCTGAACCCTTGACTCATGGTCCATCCCTGGCAGGCACAAGGAATCATGAAATCCCAGGACACTGAAGCCACGTGGCCTTGTAGGATTTTTAACCAGCATCTTCATGACTCCTCAGTCACGAGTACCAATGGGGCCATTTATTTTTAAGCCCTGCCAGCCTCATCAGCAGGGATTTTATACCTCAGGCAAAGAAACATCCCTGACATGGGTGCCAGTCCTCTGAAGGAGAAACTGTTTGTGCCTGCTGAGGTCACACTCCTGGAGCACAAATGCATGGAGGCAGCAGTGGGGGAGTTTGAGCATGCCCCACCAGCAGAACTCAGCATCTCACAGATGGCTCAGGGGCTCCTTCTCCACCTCGCTGCTGTATCCCATCATCACTCCAACCCGCTGCAGGCTCAGGCGTGGGCCTTGGGACGCTTCCAGCGTGGCTCAGTGCCCGGCGTGAGGATTGCCCCTGGATTACGCGCCTGGTGCGCCGGCCTCGCCGGGAACCATGAGATCATCCCCAGAGATCCACCTCCTTTGTTCCCCATGGCTGCTCACCAGACCGTGGTGAGCCCCACATGCTCAGCAGCCTGGCCAAAAGTCTAACAGACTGGAGGAAAGGGGAGGTTTTCTCCCTTCCCATTGGTGTGGTCCCCATCGCTCTCTGCAGCGAGTAGGGGTGGCTGTCCCCAAATCACAGCCACCTTCCTGTCACCCTGAGGCAGTGGCACTCACACAGCTGCTACTAGTGCCGGCTCTTCAACACCAAGCTCTCCAGCACTACCCAACACACTCTAGGCACTACAGCTTTTGGGATCAAAAGCCATTATTGAGGTGCTGGGAGGGACAGAGCAGGTTTTGTGCACCCATGTGCATCACTCCAAAACCCTGTGACATGATGTGCTGCTGGATCTGGCAGGGGATGCAATGGGGATGGGGAAACTCTACTCCATCTCTACTGTGCCCAAACATCACACTTGGGGTCCTGAAAAACATCCCATCCCAAAAAGCTGGCAAGGATTGGACCCACTGCCCCAGGATGCCACCAGGGGCTGTGGTACCAAAGGGGATGTGCTGCCCTCTCATCCACATCATCTTTTAGCCCCAGAAGATGCAACTGGACCCTGGTGCCCACCTTCCAGTCTCCCCTCCTTACCTCCAAAAAGGTGCTGAGCGTGGCATTGGTGGGGTTGTGGGTGATGAGGAACCTCATGTTTTTATAGCAGACCTCCACGGGTGCAGGGCGGTTCATCCGGGCCATGGTGGGGACAGTGGTGGGTGAGGTGGTGCTGACAGTGGCAGGGGAAAAACCCAAAAAAAGAGTGGTGTGGAGGGGCAAAAAAAACCCAAACAAAAACCCCACGACCCCTCTGCGCTTCAAAAATAAAAATAAAACAGGATCAAGAACTCAATATACAGACGTTGTGCAAATAATCCCAACTCCTGGGAGCGCACCGGCTTCCTTGACACACCACAAGCCTCCCAGGGGGAAAAAAAAAAGCCAGATGGGGGGGGGAAATAATATTAATGAAATAATAATAATAATAATAATTAAAAAGAATCCCTTTGCTGTAGTGTTGGTGTCCTCTGCGTGTGTGCGACGGCGAGCGGCTGCCGCCTCCGGTGCCGCGCGCTCCCGGGCGCTCTAGAAAGGCCTCTGCATATGGGGGGTGCTGGGTGGTGGCGGGAGGGTGGCCCCCGTCACGTTACCCCATCGGGGTATGTGGAGTACTTGGGGGCGGCACGGGGGGCCGGGAGCCTACGGGGCGGCGTCGGCGGCGTCGGGCAGCGGAGCCTCGCTGGGGAGATCCATGCACGGGAGCCTTGAATGGTTGAGTCCGAGGGTCGGGGTGCTGGGCGGGACGAGGAGAGGCGGCCGGGGGCTGCTGCTTCACAGGGCGGGCTGCAGGGGGTTGTGGGGCTCACAGCTGCGCCTCAGCACCTCCATAAATCCCAGTGCAGAGCGAGGCTGCGGGGGAGAGAAAGGGAAATGTGATGGTGAGAGCGTGCTCCTCCCCAAGGAAGACCCTGGCTGGTGTGGGTACTCCTGAAGGCACCATCACTTTCTACATCCCCTGCGAGCATCCCTGACCATTCTCATCTTAACAGGAGATCACAAATTAGAAAGTGGGGTGGTATTTAAAGCTAAAGCTGAAATATTATCTGGAGAGCTGGAATGGCACTGGAAAGCCAGAGAGGGTAACTCACATTTCACCTGCAGAACAGAAAGCACATGACAGGGAAGGCCTTGCTCCCCTATACCACCCAACATCTGCACCTGCTGGTGGATTTAAGCACCCAATTCATGCCAGCTGACCCCCCTGACACCCCTCCAGACCCCCCAGACCTCACCTTTGTGTCCCCAAAAAGCACGTTGAGTATCTCCACCCCAAATGCATGCTGTGCTCGAACCCAGCTGCCGCTGCCGCTAATCGGCCACATGGTCCTGGTGCTGGGCTCATGTCCACTAAATGCACCTCTAATGCTCTTAGGAGAATTAAGCTGCCTGCAAATGAGCTATCTTGGGGAGGGGGGGCCGAGGAGGGGGTTGTGTGTGTGTGGTTTTGTCAGGGTTGGTGATGGATGTGTCTCCCTGCCTGCTCATCCACATTCCCACACCGCTGGCACACTGCTCCCAGTAACGGAGCCCAGCCCCTCCACCCGTGGCATCTTTGCTTTCAAGGATGGCAGTGGGAAGGATTAAGAAAGAAAATCAACTCCCACTGTGTAAATACTCAAATCAATGAGATGATGGGCCCAGCAGGGAGGCAAGGGCTCTGCCAGCCCCACTCAGAGCTGAGGGAAACCCAGCCAGAGCCTCCCCAGGTTGTTCCCCACTGGACTCTTGTTTTGAAGCTGGTCCTTCCCCAGGTCAGCAGCTGCTTAGTGCTGGGTAGCCAGAGCCTCAAAATAGACTATAAGCACATAAGTAACACGAGCCAGGCCAGCAGGCACCCCCTTGGCTCTCCTCATAGCAGCCAGAAACTTTCCCCTCTGGATTGTCTCACCCTTATGCAAGGAGGCAAGGTGGGAGTAGGGAGATGAGCTGAGCCCTGACCAGCCCATGACAGCACCTGGCTGCTGACAACGGGTTTGTCCAGGCCTGAGCATCATTTACAACGTGTTTAACGCCTCCTGCTTCTCCAGTGGTGGCCAGGAATGAAAAAGTTAAATAGCAACAGGAAAATGCCAGGTGAGGTGTCGGGGGAAGGAGAGCTGCTCTGCTGAATGTGCCCAGTTTGGCTGCTAAAATCACAGACTCTTCCCAACAACCAGGTTCCATCACACCTGACTAATTTTTTTTTCCTGTAAAGAAGGGGATAATGCTATCTCAGAGTCCTGCAAGGATGTTCTGGAAGGTTCAAACCCTACCTGGGCTGCAGGGGATGAGTGGGACATTCAGGGGGGATGACTTTCCAGTCCCCATTGAGAAATCAGAGTTTAGAGGCTGATGGAGGCTGGGAGCTTGGCTGAGGCACGGGAGTGAGGTGAGAGCTGCCTCTCTGCAGCAATTTAGGTGTGATTCAGAGCAGCTCGGCCCACAGATGATGCTGAACCCCCCAGGGTAGCTGATCCTCCCCACCTGGACCACAGCAGCTGGAATTTTTGCTCAAAGCTTGCAATGATCCTGCAAGATGGGCTGGGAAACCTGCTTCCCCCACAGTGTTCACTGTGTTTTTTTTGGTGATGATCCCACCTATCACTTTGTCTGTGGGGTCTGCTTCTTCCCAAAACAATCTCACCATGGCTGAGTAAGAGCCAATTTGTTATTTCTGGAGGATAATTCTGGGGTGGTTTTGGCTCCTACATATCCCAGCTGCCAATGTGCTGGCCAGCACAACCACAAAAAGGGACGGGAGGTGGGAGAGATGGGCAGCCACAGTTGCCTGCTCAAAGGGAAGAGCTGATGCGAAGTAGGAATTGCCCCAAACCATCAGCTTGAAAACCCAGTGAAACAAAGGACTTGAGGATATTTTGCTTTTACTTTTCATGCCTTTGCTCTCTGGGCTTCCAGTGTGTTTAATGCCATCTGTCCTAATGATTTGATCTGATCCTGATGATCAATCTGATTTGACACACCAGCACCAGAGGTGCACAAGGGAAAGCATCAAAAAAAATACTTTTCTCCCTCCAAACAACCTCATACCTCGTTTTAACCGGCTGCCAGGGACATCAATACAAACTGTGCCCATGTTTACCCATGTCCTGGATTAAATCCCACCTGCTGAGCAGCCCCGTGGGGCTGGGAGCTGCTGCCAGCACCAATGCCAGCGCTGCCCCCTGTCACCATCCAGCACACAGTTCATGCTCCATCAGTGCTCTGGATCCTGGACAATTTTTTATTGGCTTGGGCGTGCTCGCTGCCAGTAAGGGAGGCTCAGTGGGAACCGCCTGCCTACGAGAACAGCGAGTGCTCCTTTCCCACAAGGTCTCCTCTCTCCAGTGGAAGCGTTTCAAGTATTTTGGCAATCACACATCCCAGCAATTCAGTCCTGAAGCCCATAAATCCCTAATGGGTATTCAATCACAAATCATCCCCGGCGGTTCAGGCTGAGATGCTGATCTCCATATTAAGCGTGGCAGAACAATGTGGAAAAGGGAATTTCAGCTAATATTAATAACCTGCCAAGTGGAATATAAATCCTTCTCATTTGAGCGCTCCGGGGGATGGAGAGGAAGCATGTGAGGACACAGTGAACAAGCCCTGGATGAGGATGCTCAGCAATGCAGCAATGGCCTGTCAGGCTCAAACCCGTCTTGGGGAACCTCGATGAAAGGAGGCTGTAGCCAGGTGGGGGTCGGTCTCTTCTTCCACAGAGAGGACAAGATGAAACAGCCTCAAATTGTGTCAGGGGAGGCTTAGATTGGGTTATAAGGAAAAATTTCTTCACTAAAAGGGTGCTCAGACATTGGAGCAGGCTGCCCAGGGAAGGGGTGGAATAAATATCCCTGGAAGTGTTCAAGAGGCATGGATGTGGCACATGGTTTAGTGCTGGACCTGGCAGTGTTAACAACTGATCTCAGAGATCTTTTCCAGCTTTAATGATTCTATGATTTTCTTTTCACCATGGCTGTGAGAATTTCTGCTTCTTACACAAGAATTCTGCAGCCAAGAGCACACTGAGGATCCAGTATGAACACACACCAGTGTGGCAAGACAGCAGTGAAGGCTGCTGCTCTTGGGGATGGGGACAACTGAGCCATCATCTCCTTGTCTTAAACCCCCCAGCTGAGGGGATCACAGGGGTCTCTGAAATATTCCTTTGCAGGGTGGCAAGACCATTACAAATGTCTTGACCTCATCCCAGATGTCCAGGGACTGAGCCTGCAACAAAGGAATGAGGCTGATCTTCCTCATGGCAACTTGATGGAAAATAAAGGTCAGATCTTCTTCACCCAGTGACTGGAAGAGCTCGGTTGGAGCAGTGAGCAGCTGCCTGATCTGACGGCTGTGCTGCTGGTACCTGGCTAGCAGAACACAGATGGTGGAGTCAGGTTTTCCTAAACACAGCACATCCCCAAGAGAAGGAAAAGGAAGCTGTGCAGAGCCAAAGTGTCGCTCCACATGAGCCTTAGCAGCGGGACTCGGAACAAAGGCTCTCACTCACCTAAACAATGTGTATCTCACCCATACATAAATATAGATCTCAGAGTGAGCACATCTCCTGTTCAAAGTTCATCTTCAGAGAAATCCAACAAAACACCCAGCTGTGTCACACTTTCTTGACCTCTCTCCTGCTTTCAGCTCACGTAGCAAGACACCGACCAGCCCTTTCCCCTTTAGGCTGATGAAGTCTTGCTCTCCCTGCTCCCAACAAGCACTTCCATCACCCCGAGAACTGAATCCAAGTTTCTGAGTATTTGCAATTATCACCCTGCAGAAGTTTCTGCACACATCCGTTGCCACTGACATGAGTGACCACGAGGAGCAGGTCTCTGAGGCTCAGCTGCAGATGTAAGATCTGTACCAGCAGTACCACCACTGTCACCATTGCCACCAGCATGAGCAATGACGTCAGAAGCATCACTACTGACACCACTGCCCCCAGTGTTACCACTGCCACCACCACCACTGAAACCAGAATCAGCAGCACCCCCACTGTCACCAGTGCCACCACAACCACCACAATGACCATGAGCACTACTACTGCCACCAGTGTCACCACTGCCATCAGTAGGAGGAACACCACTGCCACCAGCATGACCAGCACCACTGCCACCAACACCACCATTGCCACCAGCATCAGCAGCACCAGCACCACCATTTCATGGTGCCACCATTCCAAGCATTGCCACCAGTGTCACCACTGCTACCATCACCATCACTGCCAGGGAGAACAGGTCCCAGGACACAGAGAGCCACAGAGCTGTCCCCAGCCTGTGACTGCAGCTGGGACACAGCCAGTGTGCTGAGATTTCCTCCAGTTGCATCCGCACGGAAGGAAACAGGAAAGGTCCGGGAGGAGAGCGACGGAAACAAAACACCCAGCAGGAGCCGGCATCTGTGGGGAGAGGTGCAAGCAGCACCAGCACATCCTGCTCCAGGGGAGGCAGAGCTGCACAGAGCAGATGGGATGTCCTGGAAAAGCCATGCTGGGTACCATGGTGGCTGTGGGTACCTGCTGCCAGGGGCAAAGCAGTGCCCAGCACCATCTGCCAGGGCAGCATCATGGGGTTCTTCCGCCAAGGGGTTAATTTTTAGGTTGTTTCTCTTGCTGCACGTTATGTTTTCTGAGCAAAACACAACAAGGAGGATTAAAAATGCACAGGTGTAGAGGGAGAGGGATGGGGGACTCTTGGCAGCCCATGAAAACACACCTGCAAGATAAACCAAGTCATGCGTCTTTCCCCACATCCTTTTTGGTGTGCAGTAAATACTGGCTAACACGAAATTTTGCCAAAGAGATCTGTGCAGCCCTTGATTTTACAGCTCCAGTTGGACTTAAGGAGTTTGGTAGCACTTAGAGAGCAGGGAAAGATGACAGCATGTGCAAGCAGGAGGCACTCAGGACACCAGGAAAGAGGGAGGAATGGGGAAACTGAGGCAGAGAGCCAGCCAGATAAAAAGAAGAGCAAACTCTTCCCAGTACTGTGCAAGCTGGGAATGCACCGGAGGCACTGGTAACATGATCAACCCTTTCTTATCTTGTATTTGCACCTTTTGTCTTTGAAGAGAGGCTGAGGCACAGAGTGGAAAGTGCCTACAAAGGTCCTTTGGGAGTTGTTTTTCCCTCTCACCCAGATTCACAACCCCTGGACACCGACCCTGCGCTCACACTGGAATTCCTGTGATGCCACCAGTGTCAGGGCTGCCTCTCCTGCCCAGAGCTCACAGGGCAATGCCCTGGAGGAAACATGATGCTTCAAGCACCCCTTCAACAGCCCCTTAGCTGGAATTTCAGCTCTTCCCTTCTCACGCAGCCCCCAAGCAACTCGAATTTGAGGTCTCCATGGACAGCTTTTTAACCCAATTCCTTCTTGAACCAGAAGAGATTCAGCCATCAGAGAATCATAAAAACCACAAAAAGGCACTAAACCTTCCATGCTGTGGGGAAAAGGAACCCCCTAGCTGAACACAGCCCCCCATCCATCCCTCCCACCCTGTCCTCAGCAGAGGACAACTCACAGTGAGATCCTGGTTTTATGGTCTGGGATATCCCCTCCACTGCCTTCCCCCAGCAGCCACGAGGAGCTTGCAGCCGTGTGCCCACGTCAGAGGTTTTTCCTGGCTTGGATTTGAAGGGAAAGGAGGAAAAAAAAGAAAAAAGAGTGGGGAAGAAGAGAGGCCAACTCCATGGGGAAAAGTAATAACAGGCTTGGGGCTGGCTGCCTCCCAAATCTGCAGAGGGTGTGCCCTAGAGGGTTTTTTTGGGGAGGGGTGAAAGGTTTGGTCCTTTGGGGATAGATGGTCCCCACGCTCTGGTGGCCAATGCACAGGGATGTCAGGCACCCCAAATACTGGGGGCCAGCTCCCCCCATCCTTCAGGGATTTCTTTTGGCCAGAAGAATCAGGGGAAAAAAAGCAAATCTGTGTGTGATTGCGCATTTCCAGGCTTCAAGCCTTGTCCAACAGTATCTTTGGAAAGAAAAGAATCCCAAAGCAGCATCCTTGCCCCAAAACACACACTGGGGGCAAACTGACCCCAGTGCTCCCCCCTAACAAGTGCCACTGCCACGTGTCTCTCCCACCCTGGAACTCTGGTGCAGCTGAACATCTGTTCAGCTTTTTCTTGTGGTTTCTCACGGTATTTTGAGCAAATTTAATACTTGTGGCAGGTGGCAAAGCTTGGGGGTGCAGAATTATGTGGTTTTTGGGGGAAACATGAGAAACAGCAGCACACTCCTGGGTAGGGCAGGGAGGAGCTGCCACGACCTCCCCTTTGAGGTGCAGTTGGAGCCTGAACCTCTGTCCCAGGAGACCTGAACTTTGCTATTTGCTATGTCCCTCCTCAGTGGGGGGATTCTGATGGGAATTGTCCCTACATTACCTGGTCACGCCACCAGGAGCCCTGAGCCAAGGCCACCAGAGCCCTGCCTGCGTCACTGGCGCCTCTTGCACAAGCCCCAGCCCAGGCAGGCTGCGGTGGCTTTGATGGAAGTTTGCTGATGGAGGGGGCTCCAAGGGACTCAAATCTACCCAAAGGATGGATTTTGACCTGCAGACAATGTTGAAATAGTGTTCTGTGACATGCTGGGGATGCAACACAGGACAGAACATGCTCTGCCTGTGATGGGTCCCATGGAAAGATCTCTGGTGGCATCAAGCTATGGTCAGGATTGTGCAGAGAAGCCAAGCTCTGGAGAAAGGCAGCTCTTCCAAGTCAATGGCACCAGGTTTAGATGGTGTTTGTGTGTCTCTCAGCTTCCTCCACCATCCAGACTCTGTGCTGCTTGGGGTTGTCCTCCCAAACCATCTTGCTGTTGCTCTGCACTTTTTGTTTTATACATTTCACCCCAAGACAGGGTCACACAGATCCTAACAGGCTGCTGGGAGGTGGCAGCACCACCAGCTCTCTCCTGTGTGAGGGACACCAAAGCACTTCTGAAGGCAGCCACCAAGCCCATGGGGACAGTAACCCCCTGGGTTGTCTCCTCCTCATCCTCTCCAGCCATGGCTACTGTCACTTTAACAGCAGAAACTGCCCCTTGAAACAGCCCCTCCAGGGATGTCCCTTTTCCAGCAGGATGGGACAGAGCTGCTCTGTGTAGGTGAGAAGTGTCCCCTCAGGAATATCAACAACACAGAGAGGTCCTGGGGAAACACAACTGAGTGTCAGGCAGGATAATTAAAAGCCATGGAGGAAGTGAAGGGAGATGGGAAAAGAGGCTGCTCCTGGGTAGGATGTGTCAAGGTCTGGCAGTGTTATCAAGACCCCAGAAGACATCACACTCCTGGCTCCTCCCATTAAGCCCAGGTCCTGCAGAGATGGTTTTCCCTAAAACCCTCTTCCAGAAAACTCCTTAGCTCCAGCAGAAAGACACAGCAGAGCTCTGTGGTTGCCACAGGACAAATGATCTGCAAAAGCAACATGTTGACAAAGGTGGGTAGTTCCAAGCTGCCGGATTTGGATGCATGGCTACAGCAGGGCCTGATCCTGTACCCTCTCCTGTTCCCCTGCACCCTCTCCTACCCTTCTGGACCCAGCCATCCTCAGCAACAGGGACAAAATCCTATGGTCCTTGTGCAAAACCTCAAAGCTGTGCCAAGAGTTGTCCCACACCTGTGGGAGCTCACAGAGCAAATGAAGGTGGTTTTCTTTCAAATAAAAGATCAAAGGGCATGAAATGCTGAAAGTCACAGCTGTTCTTGCTGGAGGGACAGCAATGTCTCCACTCCCTCTGCCAAGCCTGCCTGGTGTGTAAACACTGCCTCATGTCCTCAGCCTGATTTGCACCTTGTCCACATGGGAGATGGGGAATAAACTGGAAGGAGGAGGAAGGAGAATCAAGCATCACTCTGGAGGGAGGAGATTAAGGCAGTGGGAGCTCAGATTGCTCAGGGTCTACAAACCAGAATAACAGAATTGTAGACAGAACTGTAAAATCATTCAGGTTGGAAAGGATCTCCAAGCTCATCAAGTCCATCCTTCAACCAAGTACCATCCTACCCACCAAACCACATTCCTGACTACCATGTCTACCCATTTTTGAACACTTCAGGGATTTTTTCCACCAGTTCCCTGAGCAGTCCATTCCAATGCTGAGTTGCTCCTTCAGTGAAGAAACTCTTCCTGATATCCAACTCGAATCTCCCTTGGTGCAACTTGAGATCTTTTCCCAACTACAGAACTTCTGAACCCCAAAGCTCCTTGGAAATACACCTTGCAGCTGAGCTCAAATGGGCATAAAAAGGTGAGGATGTGGCAGTGGCTCTTTCTGCAGCTCAGGAATTGGTGGTCAGGGAGACCTCACTGCAGGCCTTCAATATATTAAAGAGATTGAAAAAAAAAAGATTCAAAAAGACTTTTACATTGGGCTGTAGTGATAGTACAAAAAGCAACAGCTTTAAATTGAAAGAGAGCAGGTTCATATTGAACATAAGGAGGAAATTTGCTATGATGGGAGTGGTGACACACTGAAACAGGTTGTCCCCAGAAGCTGTGGCTGCACCAGCCCTGAAAGTGTTCAAGGCCAGGCTGGATGAGGCCTTGAGAAACCAACTCAACTCCATTGCAGCTGGTTGCAATGGAAGGTGTCCCTGTCCATGGCAGCACGGTTGAAACTAGATAATCTTTAAAGGTCCTTTCCATCCCAAACCACTGCATGTTTCTCTAAGTGTCTGATGGCCAGAGTGGTTGCGAGTCACCACGACCCTTCCCCTGGTTTCTCCACATCAGCTCCCACCCAGCTTCCCACCTGCAACTTCACCAAATGGGGTTCAAACTGGATTCAAGTTTAACCAAGGTACTAATAAAAACCTTGCTGGAACAGCACGCTCAGAATTAGGAAAATGGGATGAAAAACCCTTTGGGCTGGAGCCCTAAAATGCTGCAGCTTGGGACTTGGTGGTTTTGGACTGCAGAAATGGGCTCCCCAATTACCACCAAGCCTGTCCCTTTCTGGGCTGCACACCAGAAGCAGGGAGCAGCTGCTGCAGCCCCAGATGAGCAGATTTTAAATCACATCCTCACTTGTCACACAAGAGATGCTCTGGCATGCCAAGGCTGCTCCCAGCCACTGTTGGAGGCGAAACCAGCTAAAAAAAGATGGCAAACTATACAGATCCTGGCACTTCTTGAACTTAAATAAACTGTCTTTTGATACAGAAGATGAAGAGTCATCCAATCCTGTTCCTGTCATTCACAGGAAGGATTTCCAGCAGTGGCTTTGTAAAAGCCAGCAAACGCCCTGGTATTTCAGGAAGGGAAATTGCAATGATTTGCATGAGCAAAAAGCTCATGTCAGAGCCACTGTGGGATGATGATACTTGGTGCTCTTCCCATCCTGTCAGGGAAAGCAAGGAGAAGGTCATGCAGCACAGCCAGCTGGCTTTGATGGACTGTGCCCAGGTGATTTTGGAGATCACTGAAGAAGGACCACATCCTCAGGAGAATGGCAGGATGAGAAAGAAATCCATCCTGTCTAGAGAGGAAACACCACCTGAACACCATAACAAGAAGGAATGGTGCACCCAGGAAAAGCAAATCCAACTGTGGGTTGCAACCTCAAAGGTCCTTTCCAGACTGACACCACCATTGGACGACATGGAGGTGAAGTGGTCATCACCAAGCGTTTTTGGGGCTGGAGGAACGTGCAGTCAGCATCACTTCTCCCCAAAATCTCAAAAGGTTGGAAGGAGAGGGTCTGATTGTTCAGGAAGTACCCAGGAAAGCTTACTCACGAGCATGCTTTGCCTTTGACTCTCTTTCATCTAGATTTTTGCATAAATCTGGTGCTGCCTTTAGGGAAATGCAAATTCCCCAGAAAAAGGGGAGCGTTTCAAGGTGCTGGCTGCTCTGACGCGCCAGGCAAGGAAGCGACGCTTTTATCACCTGAACATTAAATAAAGGCTGAGATGTGAAGCCTCCCCACCCTGCTAAGCAGGAAAACTTCCTCAGCTCCTAGGGCCGGATCCAGCAGAGATGGGACACCAGGCAGGATGCAGCGTTTCATCCGTGCTCTGCACATCCTCCCCAGCCCCAGGGGTGAGCTTTAATGGCCTGGAGACACGCAAGGCTCTGCTTGGTTTCCCGGCTCCGCTTGGCTCCCTGGCTCCCGGATGGTTTCTGCGGCATTTCTGACACCCTGGCGTGGGTGGCATTTCCAAGCCACCCTTGCTGTGCTGGAGCAGGCTCTAATCAAGCTGAAAGCAAATGAGCTTCCCTGGCTAAAGGAAGCTGCAAGCTCAAATTCATCATTTATCATGAAGGTGACTGATGATAGTAAATGTTTCTGGGGATGCACACACACATGCTCTGCCTCTCAGCAGGGAAAAAGGGAAAGGAGGTGAATGGAAAAGCAACACCAGTAAGAAGCTGTCTGGGTTAAATACTGGCTTTGAAATCCATCCAGAATGATCCCTGTCCCTGTGCTCCCAGGGGCACACAAGAGGGTTTTTCAGCCTGGGGAGGAGGCAGACAGACATTCCCTGTTCTGTTGGCCATGAGTGTATCCTAGGAGGGTTTTTCTCCACCTCTTTTTCATGCTGCTTCCTAAAGAGCCAGGCTGCTGCAAACAGAAAACAAAACATTGAGGAATATCTATGGAGACTTTGCAGAACACCCAGTGCTGAGTTAAGGCTCAATTAATTCCCCCATTGTAAGCTCCTTTGGTACAGAGAAAAAGCAAAATTAGGGCATTCCTATTAATATACCTGGCTCCATGCTGAAATCCATACTGTTTCACTATCCTAGAAGAAAAACCCTACAGACACAGATGTGTACACAGTACTTCAGCAGCCAGCACTAAGGATGTTTTGCTGCTTCACAAATAATTTAAATTTGGCATTGCACATGTCAACCAAGAGCAAAACAAGCCTGGTGTGGGCTGGATCACAGTGGGACAGAGGGAGTAGACACAAGGGACACTGAAGATGTCCCTTCTAGCCACAGGACATGGGGTTCATCTGCTCCAGTGAAAAACCAGCAGGTACTGGTTTGGCTCAGTTCTACCAGCACGAGGCTGTCTTGGCAAAGGCACCATGGAGTTGATCATGCCTTGGGGGAGTTAAAAAATAAATTTTAAAAGTTTATTTTCAGCTTGATCCGTTCCCAGCCCATGTCTCTACAAACAGGCAGCTGTACTGGCAGGGCACTGTGGGCAGCACTGGCACAGGCAGCCAAGGGTTGCTAAATGAGCACTGTAATTCAATGCTGAGCCATGGGGTGAAACTCTGCCCTGTGTTCCCACAGGGGAATTTCTCTGGCATTTTCTTTTATCAGCTGGTCAATTAAACATCCCCATCCTGTTTCCAGATCTCCTGTAAGCGTCATTTGTCACGCAGATGGAGCACATCCTCTCTGCTGTCATTAGCACGTCCTGGGCTGGCATTTACTAGAAACAGAGGGACTTCCCTCAAGCTCCACCAGATAGTGGCACCTGGAAGGTTGTGGGGACCTCAGCAAGAAACCTCCCTGCAAGGTCTGGAAATTCCAACCAACCTGTCCCATGTGGACACAGCCTCCCTGTCTGAGCCTCACAAGCTGGCAGGACTGTGGTGATCTGGCACCCATGGAGCCATCAATAACTCAGGCACAGGGGAACTCCTGCCTCAAATCTGCTCCCAGGAGACTGGCACAGTGTAAGAAGAGGAGGCTTTAGTTAACACTAAGGATCAGCTCTGAGCTCATCCAATTCTCCAGCAAGGCAGGAGCATCACTGTGGCATCGCTGCCTCCAAAGCTGGTGACAACACCTCCAACTCCTCACCAGGAGCACATCCCAGCTTGCAGCCACAGCACCCAGCATGAGGAAGGTTCACACCATGCAGGACCAGTAGTGCATCCCTCTGATGCCAGGGTATTGATAAAACACTGGTCTTCAACCTGTCCCCTTCAATAAAACAACAGCTCCATGAAATCTCCCCTAACTTTAGCAGATATCAATTTTAGCCCAGCTGCCTGCATGACGCCTCTGCTGCATTTTTATGCCTAGCTTCAGGCAATATTCTGATTTTTGTAATGCCTGAAGACAGTTGTGGGGAATACACAGCCATTTTTAAAGCAATGGCAAAAATAAAACAGTGTTTTAAAGGGAAACAGAGGGGGGAAAAATATCCTTGTTCTGAAAAAAAACCCAACAACCCTACTAAGATTTGCTGACAAAAACCTCCAACATGTGAGAGACTCCTATTCTGATCCCCATCTCTGAGCCATGAAATCACAAAGCTGGACCATGGACTGCCCCACTTCTCCACAGCTCACTGCCACTCTGTGCTTGTTATCTTGGGGGAATGGAGTGAGGTTACATGGTTGTCCTGTGCAAAAGCTTTTTACACATTTGTTGTCATTCAGATGAGTACAAAATCTGATTTGTTTTTTTTTCAACTTTCATTTTTGGAAGTTATTTATCATGCCTCTGCATTTAGCAGAGAGCCCTAAATGGATGGAGGGTGCTCTAGAGCAGCTCTGGGATATACAAAAGGTATTTCCATGTCACATTAACCCAGCCTTGTACAAGATGAGAATTTGAGGCAAACTTTGTCTCCTAATCACGCCTTTCTCAATGAGTTCATTTTCAGGAAGCTGTCCCATCCACTAACCTCAAAAAATGTCTCTGGCTCGCATCCATTAAACCAGATAAATGAGAGTTTGTAAGTTCATAACTTGAACTGAAGTCAGAAAGTTTTGTCTTTCGTTTTCTAGAGCTGATTCACGGCCAGCCTGACCCGAAATGTGGGCTTGCTTCAAGTTTTTTGTCATTTCAGGGTTCATTTGCAGTTTAAAGTGATGCTCTCCTCTTGCCTGAAGTCTCCTGTGCTCTCATCCCAGCTCAGTGCTGGCACAGCTGCTGTCTGCACTCCCCAAAGCCTGTGTGGACAAACTTTTCAAACTTGATCAAGTGAAATGCCCCTGGATTTGCTTCTTTGCCAGAAATTCAGAGGGATGTCAGGCAGGAGAGAGCACCATCTTGGACTTGTTTTTATCTCCAGAAAGACATTGGAGCTTTTCCAAATTGAGCTTTTCCCCTCTCTGCTGCACCAGTACGAGAATTGTGAGCTTCCTTATTTCACTGAACCCAGCTGTATTTCTGGCCTGCAGAGTCAACAAGAGGAGCAGCCAGCTTTTTGGCTCCCTTGGAAGCTCTGCAGTCCAAGAAAATCAGACGAAGCATTTGAATGTGCTCAAGCTTGTTCGTCAACAGTCTGATTTCGGAGGGACCTGACCCCGCGCCCGGGCCGGCTGACGCTGCACTGACAAGAAGATTTTTGGGTCCTGTGTGCAACACTCCTGCAACAGCCCCGCTGCCAAGTCTTGCAAAAGTTCCCAGGCTGAGGAGCTGGACTTGAGGAGCATCTACTGCAGGGTTCATGTGAGTTGCTGAAACATCTCAGCTCATGGGGAAGGGTCAGAGTGGGGAAGGACGTGCATGGTGTTGACTACAACTCAATAAAAGCAACAAAATGCCTACAAAGGGTTGTGTGATATCTCATATTGACTGTCACAGGAGGGCTGAACCACCTCCAGCCTCCCCAAGGGGTGAAGCATTGCTATGGGCATCTCACCCTTGATGCCTTGGCAGTCTCACGGACATCCTGTGGATCAGATGGTCACTGCAGTCACACATCACCACCATGTCTGGATTGATGGATGAGATTCCTGGTCCTGGCCAATGAACTGTGCTCCTCTGAGGAGATGGAGCATCTAAAGCACACTTTTAGAGCTAAAGGATATAATTTCCTCCCTTTGCCCTGCCCAAGGTCACTGAAGGACATTGACCTGCGTGGAGACACAGATCTCCCTTCCCAAATGCCCTCTCTCAGCTCCAAACAGCACCAAACTCTTTCACTAGGGTCCTTCAGAGACAGGAAATGCACCCTCAACCCCAAAATGTGGTGATCACTCTGGATCCTCCAAACAGGCTCATCCACAAGGCCCATCTGAGGTGTGGTGCCTGGTCATGGCCCAGGATGAGGCATCTGGCTGAGCCTGCAAGGTGGAAAGTTCAAGTGGTTGTTGTTTATTTGGCTTTGCAGAGAGCAGTCGCCCAGGCTGAACGTGGGCCAAGCACCTTCCCATGGCAGGAAACGCTGCTGGAGTCTTTAAATAACCACCAGTGGTCAGGGCTTTGGTTTACAGCTGCTCTGGATGGAAACCATCCCTCACTCTGTGTCTGCTCCAGCTCTCTCCTGGGTGTAAATGTCAACACTTCTCTCATTACCTCCTAGGTCTTCATGTCCATGTCCACCAGCCCCACGTGGAAGCTTGATAGAAGCAGGAAAAGTGTTCCAAGCACAGGCATAAAAACACATGTGGGCTTCTCATTCTTTGTGAAAAATGAATTTTATGTCCTACAGTCAAAGCTTCTCTTTGCTTTTGTGTAAATTTGTACCTACCTGGGGCTCTCCTCACCCTCCCCATCCTGTTTTAAGGTCCACACACATTTCCTCACACTCCAGCACTGAACTGCACCACCATAAGTGCTCCTCACCTTCCTGCAGCTGGACTGGTGCGTTACCAGTTCATATGATTAAAATTAAGAATAAAATCCTTCCTCTAGGGCAAGTAGAAAATGCCAAGATCTCACCACAAAGGCTTTTCTCAAGTATTTCCCTGGGGTACTTGAAATCAGAAATCTTGCCAAGAGCCTGGGTAGAATGGGTCACCCAGCAAATCCTGCTTTACTGATGGAAAGTTCCCAAAAGCTGTTTCACTGGGAAGCCTGGCTACTTGGGGATTTTGGCTTGCCAAGACTCCAGGGAACACAATTTTTATCTTCTTTTACCTATAGCTGTTGTTAACATACTAACCTAAAATGATGGCTGGTGAGAGGAAGCTCTGTAAATACGCAAAATAACATTTTACAGTTGGAAAACAAGACCTTGTCCTGACCTCCCCTCTTGGGCAGATTCACTGGCGCACAGCAAACTAGTATTTTATTTTAAACTGTGCTTGTAAAAAGTTAAAAAAAGCTGCTTCCTTGACACTTAAGTCAGGTAAGGACACAGCAGGCCAATCTGCCATATAAATAAGTCTGCTCTTGTATACACATGTGTTTTAAAATAAGCTTATGAAATGTAAACACATGGGCTTTAACAAAAAATAATTCAGCCTCACTGAAACCATTTAAGTGGGACTGAGCCAGGCTTCAGAGATCTGCACAGGGCATGCTAACTTTGACCCAAAAACCCCTTAGAGACAAATAGAACACTTTCATAAACATGCAAAAAGGAGCAAAATTCAGTATTTTTCTGAAGGATCATCCCTGGAGCTGCATTTCTGTCTTGGTTATAGGAAGAAGAGATTGGGGAGGGGGGAAGAGTTTCTCCCAACCCATGTGAGCACGTTCCACACTGTTCACCTTCTTTGTACCACTGAGATGGGCAATTTTTCTATTTGTTCCTGGCCTGTACATCCCAGGAGGGGAGCCAACCACCAAGAAACTTGGGTTTTAAAAATAAAACATAGCCTTGGCTTGAGAGGCAGGTGCAGGGGGAAAAACTACTTTTAACCCTCATTCTGCAAGAGGGGAATGCTGCGACCCCTCTGAGTGGTGCTTGTCTGAGTTTAGAAGATTTATGTGGAGTCGATGGAGACATCTGATGGGTGGTTAATCCTGGTGCTGGGCACTGGGGCTGGGGAAGTGGACATCAAAGCATTCCTGCATCTGCTGGGGAAATGGGAGAGGCAGCAGACAGAGCCCTGCCTCCTCTCTGCACGGCTGCTGGGGCTTCAGGCAGCACAGACCTGAGCCTGGGGCACTCCAGGACCCAGAAAAGCTGTCTAGAGGTCTGAGCAACCCCCTGAGGATGGATCTTCCCACTTGGTTTGCTGGGTTTCCATCCTGCTGCAAACACAAACATGAGGAGAGCTCCAGCCCTCTGATCATTTTTATGGTCTCCTCTGGACCTGCTCTGACAGGTCCATGTTTTTCTTGTGCTGAGGACCCCAGACATGGGCACAGTTCTCCAGGTGGGGTCTCACAAGGGCACATTCTGTGATTCTGTGAAGATGAGCTCCCAGCAAGCTCATGAGATCTAGGTATCCCTAGATCCATCCATCCTGGGATCCATGGTGGAAGCTTTTCCTACCACTGACAGAAGATGGTTCAAACCTCTCGTGAACTGGTTTGGCAGCAACCCAAGAGTTAGCATCTGGCCTGGAGATGAAGAGCACATTAAGGATTTAGCAGGACCTGACAGCTCATAAAGGGCAGCTATGGTAACTTTGTCAAAGGCTGGCATTCAGGACTTCTTCATCCAAGGAGCCAAACAGCCTCAGGCAAGCTGTCCTGGGGGAGTTCTGGGTACACTGCATAAATCTCCAACCTTATTAAAGCTCCAAAGACCACAGAATCCAGCTCCTGACCTTCCCCAGAGCAGAAAACTACAAAACGTTTCCTGTTATTTATAGCAGCTGGAGAGCCTGATGGGAAAACCCCACTTGTGAAATGTGGGCTGCTTGCCATGGCTGCTCTCAGGGAACGGTCAGGCTGCTCTGAACTCCAGCCTGGATGGACCATTTCATCCCTGGGGCCACTTCAGCCTGGAGAAGACCACATCCAGAGGCTCCACAAGAGGAACAGGCAAAAGGATCTTGCTCCTGTTGGCTCTTCCATGTCATGTTTGCATGGCCCAACTTGAATTAGACAAGGCTGAGCATCCCAGAGAGGTGTTTTCATCTGTGGGCTACAGGCACATGGTCACCTTTGAGGAGCACTGTTAACCTGTATGAAGCTCCACCTGGATGTAGCTGACCTCACCTAGGTGGGAACTGCCAGCTTTTCAGGGAAACTGAGGAGGTGAACTCCTTTGCCCACCTCCATGAGGTGCCACCCCCCTCCTCAAAGCATGGCAGGACAGGCACAGACACGTTTATCTGCTGGCAGCTGGATTCCCACCACTCTGGCATGCATGGAAGGTGCTTTCCAGCACATTCAGTCACGCAGGTACAGGAAACCTCTCAGCCCACAGCGAGCTCTTCCTGCACCAAGGATGGGCTTTGCTGCTGGGAGCCTCCCAGCACTGGCCCTGCCGGAGAGGAGCATTTGCTGTCACGTTGTCGAGGAGGATTCCCAAAGCTTCTGTCTTGGGCCGGTGCCAGTGTGGGTGTTGAGCTCGCTCCCAGGCCGAGGGAAGCAAGCTGTTCCTCACACAGGGCTGTGAGATGCTGTGAAGGAACTCACCAGCCATGAGAGGAGCAGCAGCTCTGGAGCTGCCACGATGGTGGCTGAAAGGCTGTGGTGGCACCCAGGGACATGCACTGACCACTGCCCTGCCACTGTCAAAAATGAGCCACCGGGCTGAGGGTAGGGTGACAGTGAGTGTCACCAGTGTCAGCGCAGCAGTGAACTGCTGCTGGGATTTAGAAGCACACTGGGAACAGCATAGGTCACACTCTGGAATTTCACCTTCATCATGAAGCTTCTGCTCCTGTCCAGGCAATGATGCTTTGTACAGGATTCCGCTTGAGAGCAGAAACCTGAATTTAGGGATGCAAGAGCCACATTAGAATCATCACAAAAATCACAGAATGGTTTGGGTTGGAAAGAATTTCAAATGTTGTCTAGCCCAACAGTATTTACTCCTGCAAGGAGACCTTCCAGTAGATCAAGAGACCATTTCAGTCACCTGGTCCCAGGATTCCTGACAAGCTCCTCCTGTCCTCTGCTACAGCTCTGCTGTTGGTGAATCTGTGTGGCCCCACAGCCAGTGTGGAAGACTGAGACCCTGACACATCTTATCCTCAACAACAAAGCCCCAAACCAGAGCCATGGCCAAGGCCTAGGCTCATCTCCAAAGAGCCCAGACAGATCTTCTCCCAGGGAGATCTCAGCCCTTGCGATGGACAAGTTCCTTCCAAACATCCCCAGGCAGTTTGCCTGCAAGTCCAATTAATAACTATATTTTGTCAACAAAGTCAGGTCAGCAGCAATTCATAGACTTCACGCTGGTTAACCTTTTCCCACCAAACAAGCCCAGGGATATTTTGACTCTCTGCCCTCGAGAAGTTTATTTGTGTAGGATCCATCCACTTACCAGCTTCCGGCAATGAAAAGACACACAAGGAGCGTAACTGCTTTCTAATAGTTGGGGAAAGATTTGATGGATGTGGCCAGGGCTCCCTGGCACTGGCACTAGAAAAGCAGAGCACTTGCCAAAGCCACCTGAGAGAGTCCAAGAGGCTTGTAATTAGCTCAGGAGAGAAATCAGAATGAGTGCAACAGCCCGACCATAGCCCCCAGATGCAACAGTATCTTCTGCGAAGAACCTGGAGGTGTTTGACTTGCTGGAGGCAAAATGCGTGGTCTGGGATTGTGGAATATTGAAAGGAGACTAACAGAGAAGAAACATCAGAGAAAGCCATCCCTGCTTTCAGCCTTGTCCACATGCCATCTCCCAGAAGGAGATGACTCAACACCAAACCAGTTCAAGATTCCCCACTACTTTTCACTGCCCAGGACCACATCTCATCATCTCATGCTCACTGGATTTTCAAGCAAAAGCAGGAGAGGGATCAAGGAAAAAGGCTGTCTTAGCCTTGGCCTGGTGAGGATTTGATGCCTCTCAGAAGAAGCACCAAGGAGAAAAATTTCTCACCTTCCTCCTGAGATGTGTGGGATGCATCTCTCAGCCCAGGATCACAGGCTGCTGCAGCTCACAGGGTGTTTCAGCTCCAGGTAGCCCAGAAACCTTCACTGTGATTCAAAAGGATTGGCCAAAAGGGATTCAACTTGGGACTCCTTCACTGCCTGGGCTCTCCTGGCAAATGATTAACAGATGCTGCACTGGCCGGGGAGCTCTTCACCCAGACAGAACAGCATCTGGCAGGCCCATTACTGCCTTGTGTGGCGGGTGTGCCCTAGAGAGCCTGGAGATTTATTGCCCAGATATAAAGTGACTGAGCTCTGTCCCAGGAGCACCACGAGGGAAAAGCAGAATTTATTCATAAGAGCCTGCTTATCACAATTTCAATTATTTGCACATGAAGGGGAGACCAGGAGGGCAAAAGGACCCCAGGGTAATATGGGGAGGTGACACAGTGCTGGCTCCAGTGGGTGCTGCCAGCTGGAGGAGGGTGTCTGGTTCAGTGAAGGAATGGCCATCCCAGAAGGGGGTAGGGAAAGCTGTGCCTTTTAACAGCAGTTGGGATATTTTCTTCAGCACATTCCTCTCCCTCCAGTAATCTTGTGGGAGCCTGGAAAGACGGGTTGTGAAATGCAATTTCTCCCTGCTGGCAGCTCTGTGGGGATGCCAGGAGCCAGAGCAGCCTTGCCACAGAGGCAGGACCAGTGTCCATCATGCTGCAAACATGAGACACTGATAATTAAACTGGGAGGTGAGGAGAAAGCCTTTCCCATCATACAGCTCCTCCCTGGCCTGGCTTGCCCCTGCATCAGGATGGACTTAAGAGTGTCTCAGACTGGGTGAAAGGATACAGGGTGTGCTCATCATGATGCAATATTTACCTCTTGAGATCTGGGTGAGGTCACGCATTTGCATCACTTTGGGCTGTATTTGCTTACAGATAGAGAGCAAAACCCTTCAGGTTTCAGAGTAAATCCCAGTTTGGAGCAGTAACTGGGAGAAGAGCACTGTGTGGGATGCACTGGCTCCTGGGTGGCTACTCCAGGGCACAAGGGGCCTTATGTGGTGCCTGAAATCTCAGTCCATCCCATGGATGTGCAGAACACTGGGCTGTATCTGGCAGCAGTTTGAGAGGACACTGCTCACAGCCACGTGCTGGGCTGAGCTGTGCACGCTGTGGTGTGTCTGTGTGACATGCCTTCATCCACCTCTGCTTTCAATTAAAGCCACTAATGATTTTAGCAAGAAAAGACTGAACCAAGTGCATCCCTGGCAGGCTCGCTAACACTGGCCAGATGTGCTGCTCCTGGCAGGTGCCACAGTGGTTGCAAGTGTGCAGGTGGCTTTGCAGGGGGAAAGTAAAAAAAATAAAAGTAAAAGAAAAAAAAAAGTTATGGGTCATTACCATCAAACCAAATCTTCCAGACTCAGAAAAACTGAATGGAGCCGGTCCTGGATGCTTTGTGGTCTGGGCTTGGGTGAGGCCTCAGAGCTGTAATGGTTTTATTTAGGGCAGGCAATAACCTTTGGCTCCTATTGGATTTGGGTCTGCCAGAAAGGCAGTTGGTGTGGCTGGATTAAAGCTGGTGGTAATTACATGCCAATGCCTCCTCTATAGCGAGGAAGGGCGAAACCTAAAAAGAAAAATCTGTCATCCCCCTGTTTGCCACTTCATGTGGGGACACCCCTTAACCTCCCATGAGCAGAAATCCAGCTCATACTCAGCATTAACACTTTGAAAAGTTATTGACAGCACAGTCCAAAAAGGAGGAGAGATGTGGGAATGCTCCTGGTGCCAAAATGCATTTTGTAAGAGACCAGATTCATCCCCTGAAGGACACCCTCTGCCTCGCCCAGCCACTAACCGACCCAGCAGCCTTCCAGCCTTCCCTGCTTCCCCCAGTGATCATGCCAAATACAAACCAGATGGTCCAAAATGCCTGCTTGAAGACATTCCCTTTTATCTGGTAATTGCTGCTTCCGAGAGAAAAGATTTTAAGTGGTCCTCAAACCCTCTTGAGTGACCCAGACACCTATTTTTGTCCCTTTTGGGTTTCTGAGCATCTTTGGCTTGGGCATCTGAGGCACTCTGCTTCTCCTCATCCCCTTTTCCTGGCAGCATTTGCCCCCTTAGGACAGATTTATTGCTACCCACTTGCTATCAGCCACATGCAATCCAATCCCACTGCATGGGGTGCCATGATGCCACTGAGATGGGCACCACTATCAGATGGGCATGGTGCACGAAATTCAGGCTGGGGGTAAAGAAATGAGGTGCAGAAGGCAAAACTAAGATGCTATTTGCAGTAATGGCAGTGATAACAGCTCCATCTAAAACTGCAGCAGGAGGAAATCCACACCCCCCACCAAATCTGACCTACACAAGCCTAAACTTAAATGAGGTACATCTGCATTGAGGATTTTCTCTTGTCCTCTTCAGTCACTGCATTTCTAGCTTTGACAAATAAACAGCCAGTCCTCAAACCTCAGGCTCTTTATTGCTTGTGGTTCCTTCCCCTTTGTTTCTAAGAAATTAATAACAGGAGGAGAAGGTTGCAAAACACACACTGACCTCTCCTTTAAATACAGTGAGAAATCAAATAAATAGGGAGAGAGGAACAAGGAAGATCCACTGCAGGCAGAAAATGCCCAGCTGTACCCACTCTGAGTGCTGGAGGCTGTAGATGCTGATTTAGGCAGCGAGAAAACGCGATGCACAAAGCAAACCTAGCGATGAGAGCAGGGTGCAATGCACTCCTGTGCTGGAGCTGCAGCTGTGAAGGAGCCCACAGGCTGCTCAGAAAAGATTCAGGAGGGGAAGTTAATGCCCAATATGATGTGCTAAACAACCATGGCCTGGAGGAGAGGAGCTGAAGGTCAAAAATCACTTAATGTGGAAAGATGCGATGGGATCTGCTGGTTTCCTCCTGGTATCTGCTGCTGATGCTCAGTGCCCCATCAGCATCACTCTCCCTGACAGTGGAGATGAGCTTTAGTGGGAATTGTGTTACACCAGCCCAGCAGCTTCACTGGAAACCAGGAGATGAGAATAATCCTGCTAATCACTGCAGAGGCCAGCTCCTCCTCGATGATGCCAATTTCTGCGTGGTTTAACGAGGGCACAGAACGATGGAAGGACACTGCAGGGGAACATGAAATCCTGCCTCAAATGGACACATGCTGGTGCAGTTTAGATTGGAGAGAAGGAAAAAAAGGAAAACAAAAAAGGTTCTTAACTAAAGGGAAACTTGGAGGAAATAAGGAGCTGGTGAGTGGGCACCGGGAGCATCCTTCCTTCCATCAAAGGTACAAGTTCTACCTGCCAAGGTGAAGGCAGAAGTCTAAATTGGGATGGATTAGCCAGCATCTCAGCACCACCAGGAATAAGCACAGAGATCCCAAAGAAAGCACATAAAAGGCAAAGAAAACCCACAGCAAAGATGCAGCATTGAAAAGTATGGTGAAAAATTATCATCCTGGGGGAAAAGCAAACACCTTGCAGCTCTTTCCATATCATCCTGCATAGTCCTACAGCTCCAAAAGGGGCCAGTGGTAAGGAGCCATGTCTGTATTTTGACCAGATGAACTTTCACATTTTAAATCCACTTCAGCCTTTGAGCAAAGCGCCTGGCACAGCTGTGCATGGGAAATGTCAGCTTCACAACACCAGGGCTGAGATTAGCAAGGCCAGGAACATGAGCCCTGGCACTACCAGAAAGGAGAGGGAAAGGTGCTCCTGAAGGCTGCAGGAGGGAAAAAAAAAAAGCTCATCTTCTGCCAAAATGGTGTTTGCATTGCAAAAGAGAAGTGTGCTCATGAAATTAGATAATGGCTTCAAATCAGAGAGCCATTGTCAGTGGAGAGGGTGGTTGGGGCTGTCCTTCTGCAGGCTGGGACCATCCCCAGTGAGGATGTCAAGAGGCAGCATGGTGGATTTTCCTTTTCAATGGGTGAGCTGCAAATCAAGTTGCTGGGGCTGCCTCCACTGCAGGAATGAGGAAGCCTAGATGCCCCTACACCCCTCCCAGCCATGCTCCACCAGGAGTTCTGGGGTTATTTAGGTTGGCAGACCCAGAGCACTTGGCAAAGCCTGCCAGAGGATAAATACCAGAGCAGGGAAAGGAGCCATCCAAGCTAAAAGCCAGTGTGGGTACAAGAAGAACAAGGCCAAATGGGTACGAGTCATCCACAAATAAATTTAAGCTGGAAATGGGAGCAGTTTGTATCTGTGTGAGCAGCAAGGCTCTGGCAACAGCTTTCCCAGAGGACTTGCCAGGGTCAAACAGCTCATTAGTTTTAAGAAGGAAGCTGGCAGGGGGTTTGTGTCATGGCTGCTTGTAACAGCAGGGGGGGGACCAGCCAAAAATTGCTGGTGGCCGTGGGGTTGCCTCCAGCAGGACCTGGGTCTGCAGGCACAGCCCACATCCCACCTGTGCCAGGGGACACGGAGGGATGCGAGCGCATCCGCTCGCTCTTGGAGAGGAAAATAAAAATGCACAGCTCCGTTTTTCCAGCTGACAGGAGCTTAAACACCGGCTGGGAATTGGGCTCAGGGCCCTGCGTGAAATTCAGCTTGGCTTGTCTTGAGACAGCAGCTCTACTCCCCGAGCACCCTACGAGCATTTCGGTAATAGCAGGGGGAATCAGACCTACTTGTCAAGCGTGTTGCTATTTGTGCAAACGCTCTGTACCAGAGGGAAGCTTGAAGAACAAGTCCCCTTTTTATAGTGCGTTGGATGCTGGCAGAGAGCCTGCAAATTAGAAGGAATTCAGAGAGGAGCAACGACAACAACAACAAAAAAGCCTGAGGGGCTGGAGGGATTAGTCTGGGAGGAGAAAAAAAAAAAAAAAAAAAGAGCTAAGTGTGTGGTCCAGTGGATGTGACTTTGGGTTGGGACAGCATTGGGTTGTACCCCATCCACAGCAAATCACCCTGTGCCATGTGCAGGTTTCCCTACCTGTCCTTAAGAGGCAAGATGTGTTTTCTGCCACCCCAGGAGACAGCTCTGTTGTCATGCCCACACAGAAAAAAAAATGATTTAAAAACTACATATACAATAGAAAGTTCAGTAAGAAGCTGCCAGATTAAAGGTCAGCCCATGAATGAAGTCAGTTTGAGTTGGAAGCAACTTAGCCATGGCAATGAAGGGTGTGTGGGGAAGAACCCCGTGATGCAATGTTTTTTTTAGGGTGGTTATACCCCAAATTAGCTCCGTTCACCCCCAAACCTACTGAACTGTGCAGAGAAGTGCAACATCCCCAAGTGGATGTAGTCTTGCTATCAGCATCCTTAGTTTTTGGGGCACTGAGAGGGGCAGGAGTGACCTGGATCATGGGTTTAATCATCAGCCTTCAGCCTGGCTGCACTTGCACTGGTGCCAAGGCCTGGAGAGGGGACTTGGGCAAGAGCCCAGAACTGTCTCTGCAGGGAGAAGCTTGGCTGTCCCCAGCTCGGGGTACTCAGCCTCATGGGGACAGTCCCGTGACCAAGAAGTTGCACCAGTCTGGATGCAGCAACACATCACCCTGGGGAGCACCAGCACAGGGACACCCAGAGCCTTTCAGGGATGAGACCAACTTTGCAGTATGTTGACCAAACCTCCCCCTTTTAGTGTCTGCCACACGAGCATGGATGAAGCTGTAATTTGCCATGACGGGACGTAGGAGAGGAGGGGACACAGAGGATGAGACAAGCCTTCCCTTAAATGCCCCCTAACGCCACCTTAAAAATAATGAACTGGGGGCAGTGGAGGTTACTGGCTTGGTATGAGAATTTTCATGAGCATGAGAAAAAGAAAGACCACATTGCTCCAAAGCTTTTTTTTTTAAGCAAGCTTCGGGGGCTCTGGGAGAGCAAAGTTTGCTGCAAAGTTTGTTTTCTGTTGTGCCCACGTTACCAAGCAGAGCTGGCCATGGAATGTGCGGCCAGGGGCACCCAGCTGTGCTGCACCCCTGGGTAAGGCTGGTGGCCAGGTAGGATGGCACAGTGAGGGTCACTGAGCCTTGGGCACTGCCTCCAGCCCAGGACATTGCCCAGCCACCCACCTTCCCAGTTCAGCACAACTCTGCTTCCAGCAGTGCCCCATTTCCAACAGTTGTGCTGCACATGCAGCTAATAAATAAACATATAGACATCAAAAAAGTGTTTTTTAGATGTTAGGATAATCAGGGCAATTGCCCTGGCGCCTTTCCCCGGCATGCCAGGGTGCAGTGCGGTAGCCAGCAGCTCCCAAACCCTTCTCCAGAAAAGTTCAAACCCTCAAATACTTGGAATTGCTCTTTGAGCGAATTTATTTTAAAGCCGCTTTAACGGCAGCTGGGAATTACCAGGGAGGCACTTTGCTCTGCTATTTCCCAGCTGCTGACCCCGTTCGCATCAAGGGGGCCCCGGGCAGCCGCCCAGCTGGGACGCTTGGGGACATGTGCCGAGCCAGCACTGCCTGGAGTTGCACCCAAAATTCCCCTTGTCCCAGCAAAAGCACAGAGAGAGGGGTTGTTGTACATGGCAGCAGTGAGAAAAATTAACTCCCACATCCAGCAGTGAGGGTGTGAGCTGTGATGCGGTAGAGTTATCTTTTAAGCCCCTGTTCCCATGAGGGCTGAAAATTGCAACCAACCATGTTGCTTCCTCCCCAGAGCAAAAGCAGAACTGGGAGGCTGTGAGCCTCCCAAAAACTAAATAACAGCCCAATGTGCTGATGGGATGTTGTTTTTTAAGCAGCATTTTAGTCTTAAAAAGGAAAGGGGTACTGAGCAAAATCAGTGACAATAAGTCAGCAGATAAATGTCATCAGGACTGCGAGTGACAGGTCCTGATGGAAGGCTGGAAAATGCTACCACCAGAGCTGTGGTTGCTCCTCCTGCAAACCTTCCATGTCCCTATTTCCCTGAAAGGGTTACAGAGCCCTTCTCCCCTCCACACCAACATAGGGACACCATGGCCACCCTGCCTGACTCAAGCCCTGGGGATGAGCTGGGAGCCTTGGAATAGGTGCAGGTGGCTGGTTTGGGTCTGGTGGCAGAGAGAAGCGACTCCAACCCCAACAGCTGCCAGATGTGAACCCACCTGCAGCCACCAAGTCACTGAAGTGAAGGGGCCCCCAAAGCCACAGGCAAAGTTGGCCTGATAGGCATCAACCCCCTGCAGCACTCGTGGCTTTCTTCTCCCTGCTGTCACGCTTGAAAAACATTTGTGGAAAAACACAGCAGTACGAAGAGGGTTTGAGTGGCAAGCTGGAGAAGGAGCTGGGGGAAGAAAACAACTTGGCAAGAAAGGAGGAGCCGAAGGACACAAGTGTTCCCATTTTGGTTCCCAACTCCCTAGGGTGCCGCTTGGAGCGTTTATTGACCAACTCGCCTGCCCTCGATGAGCTGGCCTTGCAAACTGTGGCAGGAGGGAGGCTATTCCTGGTCAAGGCATGTACAGCAGCAACACTCTCTTAACTCTATAATCAACCAGTGACACACAAAACACACAGTCAAGGACTTTCCTGGAGAGGGCTCTGGCTCTGCAGCTACTGCACCTGCAGCTTCACCACAAAAAGCCATCAGGTGCTTTCATGAAATGCTTCAGTGGTCCCCCAAAAAGAGCAAAAAAAGAGCAAAGTCCAGCCAGGCAGACACAAGCTGCTTAAAAAATCAAGTTGCACCCTTGACTCCAGCAGTGCAGCAGATAGAGAGGACTGAGTTGCCTCTCTCAGCATTAGAAGGAAAATAATCATTGTCACAAAAAAAAAAAAAAAAAGAGATGCAGCCAGGTCAGGTTCATTAAGGGTGAAAGGCAATGGTTTGACTCCAAAGCCAGCTGTTCTCCCCAGCATTGATACGATCTTCCCAGCACAAGTCTGCGCAGGAACTCGTCATCCCCCCGTTCCTTGCAACACGATAGCACAGCACATCGCCCCCAGCTCCCAAGTTAAACATCTTATTAACTGCAGTGACGTAAAAGAGGAAATCTCCGAGAACTATCACAGAGATGAGAGGGAACACATTTACCATCAATAGGCAATGATACCGCTGCAGAGAGATCTGCACATAAAGCAGCACCCAGCCCCTCCTTCCCCTCCCTCCTCTAATCACTCCATGTCATGGGAAACTAAACCTGACATCCAAACAGCCCCGATACGAGACGCTTGCTGTAAAAATATTTTTAAGATCGAAAAACAACAAAAAAACTTGCCTTCCAGGAAACCATTTGGATACAAACCCTGCGCAGCTGCAGCCACCCTCGGTGTCGGATTCATCCCTCTTGCTTCGGCTTAGAAAACAGGCAGGGTGGGGAAGGGGAAAGGAAATAAAAAAAAACGGGGAAAAGAAGCAGCGATATTGCAGCTGATGAGCTGCGAGAGGCTGTTGGCAAAGTGGTCCAGCAATCATCTGAAATTCAGACGTCACGTGTGGGTTCTGTCTGCAGCTCCCGCGCAGCCCAGGCTCAGCACTTCGCCCAAGTGCACACGCAGCAATTCCCCGTGCCGAGCTCTCCCGCCCCACTCCCACACGCTCCCCAGCCCGTGCCCCATCCCAACCATACCCAGCAGGTTTTGGCACTGCAAGGTGACCCAGCTGCTCTGGCCACAAAGGTGGATTTCTGCCATGCAAGCGCAGGGCACGCTGAAAAGCATCACTAAGCTGCAAAACCACCCTCCCTTGCAGCTTCTCCACCTGAATCGCAGCCCTGCAGGCAGTGCTGTCTTCTCCACCAGGATGGGTCAGTGGCCATCACCCCACTACATCATCTAGGGATGGTGGGGGGTCCCACTGGCCTGGAGGAGTGCCCAGAACATGCTGTACCTGCTCCCGAGGCCAGCCTGTCCCTGGGCAACCCCGGGCATGTCCAAAACCAGCCCTGGAGCTCCCTGAGCTGCTGTGCTTGCTCAGAGAGCAGTGGGTGAGCCCAGACACCTCTGGGGTGAGGTGGCAGCCAGCTTCTTTTTCTTTTTCTTCCCTTTAATTTTCATCTGGGACATTGCTTTAGAGCCAAGGGATGCTTCAGGCTCCATCCTGCACTGCCCCACAGTGCAGCGGCTCCTGGGAACTCAGCAGGACCAAGCCATCACCAAAAGCCACACTGCAAATCACCACCATCACTCTGCAAAAGGCCATGATGCGGATGCAGAGATCCAGCCCCACCATCCCATCCCCTAAAATCTTCAAAACAACTAAAATTATTATTTTTTTCTCTGCTTGCACCCATTCTTCACACAAATTAGCAAGAGGAATCAGGAGACTGAATGTTCCACACCGCCTCGGCTTCATCGCCCGGCTGGAGATGCATCGCATGGCACTAAAGTCAGGCAGATACAGTGGGACTAAAAAAAGAGCATGGTTACTTTTTTTTTTTTTTAAAGCCGGATTGCCTTTCACGGTGGCTATATTTATAGGTAGAGCTGTTGAAATTTTAAGGGCTCCTTGCCACAGGAATCCGGTCGTGTCTCGTGTCCACAAAGTGGCGTAACTTGGCAAAAATGAACATTTAATAGGCCAATGGGTGCTGCTTCCCTTCCTTAATTTTGGGTTAAATTAAGAGGAAGGGAAAAGGACAAGATGTAAAATTAGCCACGCACGCTGCTGCCATGTGCCACAGTCTGTATTTTCCAGATTAGGAGCGTAACGAACACGGGACTTCACACCCTCCCCTAGACCGGCACTTTCCTTTTCTGTCAATGACCAAAAAAACCCAGCTTTCACGGGTGTTTATTTTTGCTTTCGGTTTGGCTACCCGTGGCACACACAAAGCCTCCTCTGCACTTGGTTTTATGGTTGAAAAACCCTGTCAGGGTTCAGCTGCAGAGTGGTAAAACTCGCTCTCCCCGTCCAAAGCTGCCCAGGAACGCCACCCGCCAACTCGCCGCAGCACACGATGCCCAGAAACCAGGGAGTCTCAGCCCAAAAGTTGGCAGTTTTCTTACACAACAGCATGCTACGCTGCTAAACCCCTTTTTTATTTTAATTTATGCTATAAAAGCGTGTTACACCCTGTCCAAAGACGCTACCGCCCCACTGAGCACGTCTGGATGCTAAACTTTGATTCCCTATGACAATGTGTGTCTATTTAAGACAAAACCCAAACCATAATTAAAGTTATTGATAGGAGACGATGTTTACTGTTTGCTATTTTAACATCAAGTGCTGTTGTATTTCAAGCCACTGATTTCCATGGCTTGCAGGGGATGATGAAGCTGGAAACACGCCCTGATGTTGGGGTTTTTGATGTCTCTCTGGGCACTTCTGCTGTCAAATCAAAGAAACTCACTTAACAGGCCAATCCCAGTGGATGCTTCTCACCCAGGACTGCCTTGACTGGAAGCTGAGTGATTTTTGAGCCATCAAAGCACACATAAAAATAAAATAGCTGTAACAAAAGCTTTTTGCTTCTGCAAGCAGCCATCTCCCTAAGCAGACCCAACAGGGCGATGGCTCATGGCACACATCTTCGACACAAGTTAACCAAAGTTAAAGTTTTATTGTTCCCAAAAGGAACAAATTTCAGGTTGGAGCACTAACCAAAGACTATAAGTCGCTTCACTTGCCCAACTGGCAAATTTGGTGGCAACTGAGATCCCCAGAAAGTGGCTGTGTCAGGGACCATGCTGCATCAGCCACTGCCAGTTCACTCTGAAGCCAAGTGACAACACACTGTTAAGCCCCTGGATGTATATAAATATTGGTGCAGAACATTGCTGAGCCCACAAGGCCCTCAGCTTCAAATCCACCTGCAGCATTTTTAACTTAAGCTATTAGCAATGATGTGATAAAAAAAAATCAGTGATCTTTATAACAGTGGAATTCAAATCCAGCTCACAACCTGGTAGGGAGATTCATGACATTTCGTATACAAAGAAGCCACTAGCCCCATTTATCCACTTTACTCTTTTTCCACTGCTGCCAATAAATATACGACTTCATTAAGGCTCAGTTTTCTTGCTGATTCTCCTTTGGCCAGAAGGATGAACATAAATCCAACCCAAAAGCTCCAGACACTCAGTTGCCCTGCTTACATTTCAGTTCCTTTGAGCAGAAAGATGAAGCTGTAACCAAATGAACCAGAGAAATTGGCAGCAGCACAAACTTGACAGATTCCAGCTAATTGCTTGGATTAGTAATTCCAGTGGCACGCAAAAATCCACTTTACCTACGGCAGAGAAAGGCATGGCATGGGATGTTCTCCAGCTATGCGACCTGCCTGCCCATGGAATGGGAACCACTGGTATTCCCAAGCCCCCACGCCATAGCAAGGCCAGGAATGGCTTGTCAGCCTTACAAGACACGTTAAAATACAGAATCACTGAATCATCCAGGCTGGAAAAGACTTCCAAGATCACCAAGTGCAACAACCATCAGTGCACCACCACCACCATGTCCACAGTGAACCGTGTCACCAAGTCCACAGCCACGCGTTTTCTGAACACCCCCGGGTGGTGATTCCACCACTTCCCTCGGCAGCCTGCTCTAAACACGAGCCAGGAGACGCCACCCCCGCCCCAGCTACCGATGCAGGGCAGCCCCATTTCCCCATCCGTTTGACGGAAACATCCTGAGGGACGACGAGACCGGACAGCCGGGAGCACGGCGCTTCCCCCTCGGGCCCCCTGTGACACCGATCGCTGCGTCCGGCCCGGACAGGGCTGTAGAGGCCCCGCGGAGCCCTGACAGTGCCCACGCTGCATCCCACCCACGGAGATGGGCTCTGCCGGGATGCTCCGTGCCCGCACACGGGGTGGGGGACTGCGGCACCGCGCCTGGGCTCCCAGCGGAGAGGAAGCAGCGTGTGCCCCCCGCACACCGGGGCTGCGGCTCCCCTCCCTTCATTCTGGGTTCAATCTGAAGGTGCCGCAGCCACGCTGGGGCCGGGGGGGCACGCACGCTGCTGCCCCACCACCAGGGCCCCAGGATAGCTGCAGCGGAGCCATCACTCCGCTCCGGTGGGGGACATGGCACGGCGCAGCCTCCTCCGCACGCCGCGGTGGCCTCGCAGCCGGCGGCGCACGGACCCCTCCCGCCCGCCCGCATTGTTGAGCGGGCGGACCCACGTGCGGCCACCGCCGCCGCCGTTTCCCCTCGCCCGCCCGCCCGCCCGCCTCCGCGCCCGGGCACTGACCTGCCCGCCGGCTCCGCTCGGCTCCTCTGGGCTGCGCTCGCCCCGCGCCCGGCTCCGCTCGCCGCCCGACCGGCCCCGCTCGCCGCCGCCCCCCGCCCGCACATGCAGCCGCCGCCGCCGCCGCCCCGAGCGCACCCGCGCACCCGGCCCCGCCCCCGCGCGCGCCGCCGCCGCGTCACGTGGCGCCCGCAGGAGCCAATGGGGAGGGAACGGACGGCGGAGGGGGCGTGGTCTATAGGGTGTGGGCGGGGCTGGAAAAGGGGCGGGTAGTGAGAGTGGGCGGGGTCAATGGGGTGAGGGGAGCGTGAGGGAAGGGGAAAGGGAAAAGGAAAAGGGAAAAAGGAAAGAAATGGAACCAGAGGCATTGGAGCAGCTCTGCTGTGGAAACAGGCTGAGAGAGCTGGGCTTCGTCAGCCTGGAGAAGAGAAGGCTCCGGAGAGAACTTAGAGCCCCTTGGGTTGTCTAAAGGGTCTCCAAGACAGCGGGAGAGAGACTTTGGACAAAGGGCTGGAGTGACAGGAGAAGGAAGAATTGCCTTAAACTGCAGAGGGCAGGTTTAGATGGGATATTAGGAAAAAACTCTTCCCTGTGAGAGAGATGAGGCACAGGTTGCCCAAAGAAGCTGTGGATGCCCCATCCCTGGAAGAGTTCAAGGCCAGGCTGGATGGGGTTTGGAGCAACCTGGGACAGTGGAAGGTGTCCCTGCCCATGACAGGGGTTGGAACTGGATGAGCTTTGAGATCACTTGCAACCCAAAATATTCTGTGATTCTATGATTCTGTGATTCTAAGAAGAAGAAAATGAGGATGATGAGGAGGAAGAGGAGGAGGAAGAAGAGGAAGAATAAAGAAAATGGTGATGACAAGGAGGAAGAGGAGGAAAAGAAGAAATAAGAAGGAAAAGGAGGAAGAAGAAGAGGAAGGAAGAAGATAAGATAAATATGAAAAAAGTGATAAGAGGAAGAGGAGAAAGAAGGAGAAGAAAGAAGAGGAAGAAGGAAGAGAGAAAAGAAGGAGGAAGAATAAGAAGAAAATAAGAAGGAGGAAACAAAGATGACAAAGAGGAAGCTGAGGAAGAGCCCGAGGACAGAGTCAAGGGGACACAGCAAGGCCTGGGCTCAGTGCAGCAGTGTCCCCTGTCCTCTGGGTGAGATGCCCTTATCCTCTGACCGATGAAGGGCGGAGGCTGCCCATTCCTGAGGCTGTACAGGATATATTTAACATCTCCCATCAGTGGTTCTGAGTACATGTGAGGCACAGGGGTCACCCAGTGTGTCACAGACTCAAGCTGACACAATTCAGGAGCTGCTGTCACATTACAGCCAAGGACCTCACCTCAGGCTGTCAACCTTTGTGCCCGCAACCCGTGTCTAGATCTGTGATGTAAAGAACCACCATAAATTCAAAGGAACAGGAGCAGAGCACCTGATGCCATCACAGGTTTTCTTTTATTTCTAATTTGCTGTGGACTCTCTTAGCAGAAGTCACCACAGAGGCAGCCAAGGGCTTCAAAAAATGAAAGAATAATAGGGGGCTTGGGGTCACAGGAGACCTTGTGTCCTCAGGAGACACAAACACGTAGAGATGAATATCAGGAGACCCTCAGATGTTTTTGCATTTAAAGGCTATTTTTACCTCTTCCCTGAAAGGCACTAAACTGGTGTCCTCTAAACCAGAATAGTCTGAGGGTGCTTTATGTTTCTGAGAACATTGTTCAAAGGCTGCAGTCCTCCTCTCTGGTTAAGGGATGGCCTGGGAGCAGAGATCATAGAATATCCTCAGTTGGAAGTCACCCACAGGGATCATCGAGTTCAACTCCTGGCCCTGCAGAGGACAACCCCAAAAATCTCTCCTGAGAGTGTTGTCAAAATGCTTCTTGAGCTCTGTCAGGCTTGGTGCTGTGACCACTGCCCTCGGGATCCCATTCCATACTCTGAGTGAAGAACATTTCCCAAATATCCAACCTAAACATCCCCTGACATAACTTCAGGCTGTTACACAACACAGCTTTGACATCCCAACCTCTTAGGACCTACAGCAAGTCCTCCAGCAGGACTTGAGAAGGGCCAATTTGGCATATGACTGTTTCAAAAGAGTAAAGGAAATAAAAAAATTACCAAATATTACCAAAAATTTACCAAATTTACCAAAAATCTCTTAACACATGATTCTTATGTAACTACAGTGTTACATGTGTAAATGTGTAAAATGGATCCTTGGATGAAAACTTTGGACTCTGTTGATTGATTGATTCAAAGGATATTCAGCACATTTGGTGTCTGCAAGTTTGAAACATGCTGCTGGATGAAAGGGATTTTCATTCTCTCCTTCCCCTTCCCCTCTCAAGGCAGAGCATAAGTTTAACCTTGGTTAGGCATCAGCAAATTCACACCTTGCAAAGAAGTCTGCTGAGAACAGAAAAAAACCTGTGATTTCCCTTGCTATTGACATTTAGGTTCTGCTGTCTGACTCCCTGCTACTTTTTCAAAGTGAGAAAATTAGCTGGTTTTCACATCGACGTTTTTTTAATGAAAACTCAGAGTGTGACTTTTGGAGGTGCTAAAATCAGTCTGGCAAAGCCTGGGGAAAGCTCTGGGGGGCAGAGGTCCCTCTGCTAACACTGGTGATGGTGGGACCCACGGAGAAGTCTGCCTGTGACTGCTTTCTTCAAAACCCCAAAAAACCCGAGAAGTGAAACAAACAAACAAAAAAATACAAAGAAAAATGTTGCTGTTGCTGCATTTGGTTGGGTATTTTTGGTCAAATCTTTTCTTGTTAGAACAGCATTTCCCTTCCACGGGGATTCCCAGGCACGATGGGGAACTGCACTTGGCTCTGAGGGAATACGTTTGTTTTTCTGCATCTTTTATTGTTTGTAAAAACGACAGACCCGCCTTTCTCTCAGACACAGCAAATGTCAGGAATCTGGTTTTTATTTAGCAGAGAACCTGAGAGTGGTGGTTGGCACAGCCATTCTTTTTGCTTCCCATCTGAAATGTCACATGGCAAATTGTAGCGCTCAAGCACAACCTCAGCTTGACAGCCCTGGCAGAAGAAAAAGGGCCAACAGCATGGGGCTCTACCACATTCCCTCAGAAGTGCTGTCAAACCCAGTGTGATCCCTCTTGCATGGGTGAGGCTGAAGGGCTGCTGTGCCTGGGAGTGTTGCTTCTTGGCCTGGGGTGTAAATTCATACCAGTTTGGCTGATGCTCTTGGGCACCACAGAATCAGAGAATATCCTGACTAGGGGAGCTTTTGTCCATTGTGAGCTGGAGGGGAAATGGAGGCATTAAAAATTGATGGGCGATGCAACTGGGGAACACCTTCAGGCCTCCTGGCAAGCCTGAATCCATCTTCAGTCAAGCCTCTGCCATGCTTCTTTGTATTTTAGAAAATCAAGCAAAGAGAAATGTTTCCACAATCAGGTCACAGCCTTAAGAGGATCAAGTAGGCTTCATGTTAGCTGTAATTTCTGAATTTGAATGGATTTTCAGCACAAATATCGACAATCTCCTTTGCACGTGAGCATCCTTGAGCATGTTTTTCAGCTTAATGCACTGAAAAGCAATGTGGAAGGATTGTAACCTCTGCACAGATGCTAATCCCAGTGGGCTGTGTTTGCCTTAGTGTTAGTGCAAAGCCTGGCTATGTTTTAATGTGTGCTTGTCAAAGTGCTTGTATTACAGCTGGGACACTTTCCTGGATCTAGCCCATGCAGCCTCTGTGTTTGCAGAAAGGATAGACATGCAATCCATATACCTGCTTTGTCTAAATTTCTGTAATGTTTTTTTCCCCTGCCCCTTTTGTCATTTTAACTTCAGCCAAACTCAACTTTCTTCAAGCCAGGACACCATTAACAATGAACTGATGGAAAAAACAGCTCTGCTTTTTGCCACCTGCAGACAGCACTTCTCATAGCCACTGTGTTAGAGGGGGAAGCAGCAGAGAAGTGATAACTCTGGGTTGAAGAGATTGCAGGGGGAACCACTCCTCCAGGGTAGGAAGTGAAACATGAATTCTTGAGATGTCAGTGTTGATGTTCCGACCTCCTTTCCATCCACTAAATGTTCAAATTGAGCATGTCCTCCACTGAATTTCTCAGCCACTGGAGCTTGTGTCTTGACCCTCTACACCAGGTATTTCTGGTCCTTTGCTGAGGCAATTATCACATCGTGTTCCTCTGGGGCTGCAACATCTCAGTGAGGTTTCCTGACTCAGATATCATATTCATGGGCATAACAAGTGACCCGGATTTCTCCAGCCAGCAACTGCTGTGTGTTGACTACTGGTTACTTTTTATTTCTGGGAGAGATAAAAAAGTTGAAAAATGTGAAAAAACCGCCCCAAAACAGCACACCAAAAAATCCAACCCCAAAGCCTTTGCAATAGTTCACATTCAAATATTATTTTTTAAATTTAATTTTCCTCCAGTAGAGGCTAAAAATGGAGCACTTAGGCTCTTCAAGAAGAGTCATTTAATAGCTAGACCAGCACTTGGAATTCACTTGAAGGCACTGACTAATTCAGCACATGAGCGAAACTGAAGTTCACTCATACATGGTAACGCCTTTCTTTTTCCCACACTCATCAAAACCTTGTTTGCCTGCTTCACAGATTCCCCAGGTATTAATAGCCACTGAAGGCTTCAGAACAGAAAGACCTCAAGAGGTCCAGAGACTCCAAGGTTGCACTTGCATGTGGAAGAGATGGGGTAGGCTATGAAGGGAACTCTACCACGCCTGTAGATATCCTGGTTTCTTACAGCTGCCCTCCTACACAGCTGAAGCTTAGTCCTGCTTTCTCAGGCACGGGGCATAGTCCAGGGCTCTCCTCTGGGCTGAGAACATCGTTAAATCCTTGCAGGCACCACAATCTGGAATGGCATTTTAACCACATCAGGGAAGGAGGGACGGATCTCCCAGGGCAGGGCTTCTTCACATGCGGTCCCTGCACTACTGGTGGTCCCCAGCGTGCCTGAAGGTGGTCTGCAGGATGATTGCAATTAAGAAAATGAAACCATACACGTTGCATTCCCATGCACGTGAGCCAACAATCAGAAAAGAGGATGAAGTAACAATAGCAGATAAAGATTTTGAATGTTAGGTCCTGGTGATGGTTCCTTCATTGATGTTGTTCTCAAATTTTGTGCTATTTTTTTGTGAAGGAAACAGAATTGATCATTTGGTTTAGGGAGCAGCTGGTTGCCCCACTTCATCTGGCACTGGAAACCAGGGCTGGCCCATGCTGCAAGAGCCGTGCTGCTGCCAGAAGGAACCTGCAGCCAACCCCACATACCTATTCAAAGCACCTTCCTTATCCTCATTACAGGACATTCTTGCATAATCTCCCTTGGATGATAAGGAACAGTGCCTACTTTCTGTCTCACGCCCAGGCCTCCAGACTGAGCCAGGCCTAAGGAAAGGACTATTCTGTGTAACCAGCTCCACCTGGAAGTGTAGACACGTCCTAAGGACATGATACTATCTGGATGGGGGGAGAGGGTGCTGCTCCAGGCATTCAGCACTGGGGCTCACAGGCTGGTGTGGAGACAGCAGTTTGAAAAGGGTAAGAAACACAGCAGTCAGAAATTTCTCTTTGGTCCTGTTAGAGAAAAAAACCCCCACAATGCTTCATCTCTTTTATTTGGGGTGACTTTGCTGTTTACTCTGGGGAGGATTTTCGAATGGTGCTGCTGAAAATTGACTGAGGGAAGGGGCTTGCCCACCTTCACCTCAGTAATGAAGTGTCTGGATTACCAACTGAACCTCAAATAAATTGACCTGGCACCATTCAAACTAGTAGAGCCCGAGGATGTACAAGGGGTAGATCTCTGGCCCCAGCCATTTGTCCTTCTATGAGATCCATAGGATCCCACTGGGCTGGTCTTCATTCACCTCTCTGTAGATGATCTCAGTGTTGATGAAAACATCTTTGATGGGGGTTAGCTCAGACTACTTCAGTGAAACCTAAAACTTTGATACAAAAAAACAAGCACCTGGAGCAGGATCTGGCCTTTCCCAGGAGGTTTGGTTGCATTCAGTGATGAATGTGAAAGATACTCATGGTTCCTGGGATGGCCGAGGCAGGGGATGAATGACTCAATTTGCACTTGGGAGCATGGTGGGGAGTAACAGGGCTGTTTTTTCCTTGCAGAAGTGCTGCAGGTGATCCAACACAGACTTGCACTGTTCAGGAGAAACTAGCAACTTGTCTTTACTCTTAAATTGGAAAGAATTCTACTCTCAGTCCTCATGGGCCATGGTTTAATACTGGTGGTGGCAGCAGAGTGAGCAAAGCCTTCTGATGATTTCCTCTCCATTTCATGGAAGGTGGAGGCAGGCAAATGTTAAGTGACTTTCCTAAGGTCATGTAGGAAATCAGTAGGGCAGGAGCTGGGTCATCAGAGCATCCTTTCTCCAGAATTTAACAAGAAGTGGGCCAGAGGTGCAGAGAATGAGCAGGACTTGCCCAAGGTTGTGGAACCATCCTATCTCCTGAGGCCCTGACAGCAGGATTATCACTCACTTCCCGTATTTGCACTGCAAAAGGTGAATGGGAAGGGGTGTGTGGGGGAAACAAGCCGATTACCATTAATTCAGTTGAGCTTGACTGGACATGCACAAGCAATCTGGAAAAGGAAATAGCTCTAGTTCTGTCTGGTTCAGCAGAAACTCCGCCCACTGAAGCTTTCCGGCAGGAAATCAAGTTACAAACATTAAATGATCTGAGCAAATTCTCATACACTGATCCTACCCTGGGGACAGGACACTTTTGCTGCTTATTGAGGCTGTAGCTGGAGATACCTTAACCCTTTCTGCAGTGACACTTGGAGGGCGTCACAGTTTCTTGTGCTAGCCAAGGAAGAGAGATCACAATCAAGAAAAAAGAATGGATTTACAACTGCTGGGGGTCATTCTTCATCAATAAAGAAGCCCTGAAAGCTGTCTTTATGTGGAAAAAGAAGGGGGAAGGCTGGGGAGTCATTCTTCTACTTGCTTTTCCTACTGAAAAATTGAGATCTGTTGACAATATGTTTCCTGGAACACCCTAAAGATGACCAAAAAACGTGTGGTTTCTGGCACCAGCCTGACTGTGCAAGTGAAACCTCTCGATGGAGAAAGGAACCAAATTGTACTTGGACTGTTTCAGACCCTTTTGTTTTCCATTAGGAGAAATGCTTGAGAAACAATGAGTTGTCATCATAAAAATCCACCTACTGCTTCAGCTAAGGGTTAAAATAAGTTGTAATCTGCATTTAAATTATATTATGAACCTTAAGGAAATAAACCTTGATCCTTGGTAATAGCCTCGAGATTTAAAACAAAAAAGCTCAGAGAGGAGGGGAGCTTTTCACAGAATTGGAAGGAAAAAGAAGCACAGTTCATATTTTTCTCTTTATCCAATTACTGGTAATATAGATGAATGTCTGACACTGAGCAAAGAGGGGAGGTGGAATCTGCCTACAGAGACAGCGAGGCTGTTTTCCATATGCTGGCTGGTTTGGGGGGCTTGCAGCCCCGCAGCGCATTGCTGGAGAGTGGGAGGGGTGGGGATGGCCCCTGCAAACAGCGCTTCCCTCCCGAGCCAGCCGTGTCTCAGGTTTCCTTTCTTTTTGCTCGAAGAAGCAGAGCATCTCCTGTTGAAGGTCACAGCTTTGATCCCCACGGCTCGCTCTCGTGTTTATGGATGGCCATTATTAGTAACACTGGGTAGTGCATGCACTGCTCCGTGCCTGCCCTTGTCTGGCTGCAAGGGAGCAGGGGCAGGATAACAAAAGAAAGTATAAATAGAGCCTTTTAAAAAGCCTGTTAAATGGGAAGAGACTTTTAGGGAGGAGAAAGAAAGAATGAGGTGTGTTACCATAGGAACTGGCAATAGTTTATTTAAGAAGGGCAAAGAAACAAACACCACTAAAAGACAAATCCAAGAGGACCTGGGGATTACTGAAGGAATATGTCAGGATTCAGACAGGAAGGGCCAGGTAAGAGCTGTGAGCTTCTACAAAACTGTGCTGAAAAAATTCGTCTCACTTTACCTCTTGCAAAGTGGTCTGGAAAATGTTACTATGAAATGTGTGTTTCCAGTTAGGAAAAATGCATTTCCAGGTTTTTTGAGGGAGATGGAGGCTGGAGAAGGGCATGAGAACAAATGTTGTGTTGGTGAAATCATCAGAAGCAAAAGGCCACGTTACCTCTGACTAATCTGAACCCACTTAGTGCAAACTCATGCTTTTGGTCACCCAGATGTTAGAGGAATAGCAGAGGATATTCTGATGTGTTGAGGATGAGTAATATTTTTGATCATGATCATGATGGTGATGATTACATGGTTGCCCCATCCCTGGAAGGGTTCAAGGCCAAGTTGGATAAGACCCTGAGCAATCTGGTTTAGTGGATTTGTGTCCCTGTCCATGGCAGGGGTTGGAACCAGATTGTTCCTTCCAACCCAAACCATTCTATAACTCCATGATTCCCTATTATTTATTGCTTCTTTTCCCCCACAGGAAAGCTTTCACTGGGTCAGGAGCAAATACTGAAGAGTGAGAGTGCTTCCAGCTGTGGTGGACAATGATGCTGTCTGTCTTCCTTATCCTAGCTGCTCCCTTCACTTCTCAAATGTTTACTCTGGGTTTATGTATTTCTGTAGGTAAAACAGCTGATAATAACAATTCACCTTCATTTTTCCCATGCCCAGAAGATGCATCCTGCCTGAAGACCACCTTGAGCTGAATGCTGCACATTCATAGGATACAAAGATGCTTTCTGGTCTGAAGAGAACTCAACAGAAGTAGAGAAACAGCACACAGAGGAGCAGGTGTGATGATACTTGGAAAAATTGCAATGGGACTGTCCCACTCTTGGTTTCAGAACCTCAAAGACCAGAAGCAACTCAAAAGTCCCTGCAGTTGAGGTCTCTCTCACTGTTTTGTTTTTAATCTTTTAGTTTCTAAATCAGTGTAAGGATTTTCTAGTTCCTGACTCGTAATTTTGAAAATTTCAGGTCTGGTACTGTTGGAAGAGTTCAAATGATGGAGAAGCCACGAAGAGAGAGCAAGGGAGGAGAGCTAAGAATTGCAGAAGTTGTTATTTCTTTTAAGAACTGCACCAACAACTCGATCAGAGAGAGACAAACAGTTGCAAAAGCCTCCTGCCTCTCTGTAGTGGAGGAAGGACCCTGGAACTTCTATCCTTTTTGGCTTTCTAATACCATGTAAAGCTAATTCTGTATTTGCACAACAGAGGGGGAGACTTTCTGTTGGGTTTCTATCAAGAGGCCCCTTCCTCTCACTGAAAAGGAGGCAGATTATTTTTAAAGCTGTGGATTATGAGCTGAAAGCGCTATTTCTCCTTAGAGTAATCATAGAAGCATAGAATGATTTGAGTTGGAAGGGTCACTAAAGATTATCTTGTTCAGACCTCTGTGCCGGGGGCAAGGACACCTTCCACTAGACCAGGTTACTCAAAGCCCCATCCAACCTGGTCCTGAACATTTCCAAATCTGAAAGTTTATTCTCAATTTATTTCTCCAACACCTCTCTGCTCACTGAGTGCATTGCAGCAGCAGCAGCAGCAGCAGCACCACATTACTGATCCTCTGGGTGAAGTCTGAGGCATAGCTTGAAGGGCTGATGCTTCTGTGAGCCCATTAACACAGACATGTTTGGCAGGGGATGGAAATTAATTCCTCCAAAAAATGCCTTAGGTTACCTAACTCAGGCCAGTTTTTTGTGCAAAGCCAAACCTATGGGTGTCATATTTATTTTTAGGTTTTGAGCTAAATTCTCTTCATTTTCTCCCTCAAAGCAAGAGGCGAATCAGAACCCAACTGCTCCACTTTCCACATCTCCCTGACCCTATGGAGAGTTATCCCATATGCCCACCCATGCATGAGAAATTCAGGGTGAGCATTTTCGGAAGGTTTCACACAGCCTTTGATGTCTCCCAGCCTGGGAAATTTGTCCTCCTCCTGCTTCCCAGCTTGGAAGGTCTCACTGTGGTATCTGCAAGAGATAACGCTCCCTTTCGCAGTCTGCACTCCGGGTCAGCCTGACTGCTTGCTGTGGGACTGCAAAAGGGATATTTCCCTCCAGATATTGCAGAAGGGCCCTCTTGGAGAGGCTGGCCAGCCTGCAGAGCTGGGCAGTCCACGTTGCCACTCCTCCCTTCTCACAGAGATTGTTATGCCAGGCTTTGACCTAAGTGAAACTGCTGACGGTCACAGGGATTTGACTAATCTCCTTAGGTCGCTGTGAAATTTGTGATTCCTTTTAGGGAATAGAACGTTTTTTTATGATTTTCTTTTTTTTCCCTTTGGGCTAACTTGCAATGTAAAAATAAACTGGAGCCCATGGTGGGAGATTAATTTCCTCCCGAACTCAGGAAGGGCAGTCAGTCAATGCAAGATCCTCCTGGCCCATCCCAGGAGGATGCTGCTCCTGGATTCATTCCTGGAGACAGCTGCTGTCCGACCTTGCCGTAAGACTTCCTTCCCCCATGCTCTCCTCCTGGCCCTGCCACAGTCCTGTGGGGTCTGGGTGCAGCCCCTGGGCACAGCCCAAGACATTTCCTTCCCTCCTGGCTCTGCTCTGCCTCAGAACCCTCAACTAGCAACACTTCTGGGGCTGGAGAGCTGAAATGATAAAAATCTTAATTTCTAACCATATTTGACCTATTTCCTAGGGAAGGGAGAACCCAGATCTCCGCAGGTGTCCAGCATCCGGGGGCTTGTGAGTGATTTTGTCTCCATTTTCATGGCTCAGAGAGCTTCTCTGCAGCCTCCTCCCAGGGTAGTTGTGTCCCTTCTGTGCAGAAACCCCCATTCCTGTGGTTTTCCCAGCATGCTCCTGCCCCTTCCAGAACTTGGGAGGGTTTGCCTCATGCTCATGATACATTTTCTACTTGACCAGCATTAGCCTGCCTTTCTTGGTGCTCTGATCATTCCTGACCCAAATTACATTTAAGGTCAGTTTCATTATAAATTCCTCAAACACCCTTAGAAGAGTTGCAGTTTGCCATTGTGCTCTTGTACCCAAACCTCTGCAGAAACTCTAGACCCTTGTGGAGGTTTGTACATGGGTGACAAAGAAACCTCCACAAACTGCTCAGTGCATATGGTTGCTGCACAATGCTTGTATTAGTCAAATAATTAAGAACTGGTTGCTCAAAGAAATGCCAGAGCCTGGCTCATTTTTTTTTTTTTTGCTGTGCTCCAGGGGTTCCTGTTTCTGGACATTCCCATGAATTAAATTGAGTGAGCTGGCAGGGAAGAAGCAGTCTCTGAATGTTGGCATGAAAAGCCCACCACAAATTCAGCTGTCATTGTCCTTCTGCTTTGAAAGTTTTAAGCCCTTCAATTAGGGAGAAATGACAATACCCAGAGTGGGATTCCTTTGCTCTTATTTTGGCATATAGAGTTGAGATGTCTGGCTTTGGATGAGCTAGTCACCGTCGGCTCCCTTCACTGCCAATGCAGAAAAATAGGAAGAACCAGAGTGTGATTCAATCTACAACAGTGTCTGAGAGAGGTCAGATGAATCACAGACTGCAAAGGAAGCTGAATCTGTGTGGCCAGACATAGGATTCTACATTTTAGAGGTCTAAATTTAAGTGGAATGAATTCTGGTCCTCTGACTCAGGTGGTAGATCGTGCTGCAATGACAAACTGACCATGCTGAGTAATGCAGCTCTGATTTTGTGACTTTTCTTCACCTCTGCCTTTTTGCCCTGCCTGTGTAAAGGTGCAGCACTGTGCTGTTGATTCATTTCTTGGTCCTCAGAGGTAGGACTGTGCCAGTAGCACCTAGCTGGGCACAGAGCATGTGCTTGTCTTCTGGGGCTGCAACCATGTGGCCTTACCTCGTGCCTTCAGGTTGCTACATACTCTGTCCTCTAAGACAAGGCATCTGTGAATTAATAAAAGTGCTGAAGCATAAAGTCACAGGCAAGGTCTGAGGAGCTCAATGAGAGGTCAAGAACAGGTTGAGGGCTCATGGTGTCTGGGGAAGCTGGGGAGAGGGCCTGGAATAAGGGCAAGGAGGTGAATGTGGTAGGGGTGAACATGTGAACATGAATAATTAAAGGCACATGAGAAAATATTGGACTCATGAAAAGTGGGGTTGAAAGGCAGGCTTGGGACCACCATGTAACCTACCCTAACACAGAGGGTCACATCTGGGTTCCTAAAACCAAATAATGAAAGAGGTGATTTTGCTGGAGTCTTTGCTGCTCGTTTCCTGATCCTTGGATCTGTGTCCAGTGGTTCACATGGTTTATTGTGCAAGCAGCAGCGATGGGGATTTTATTCTCACAGTGCATTACTAGAAGCTCTTTTAACATTTTCCCTAGAATTCCCTGGCTAGGTTATCCCTAGAAATCACCAGCTGGGAAGCAGGATTAACAAGCAGTTGTGTCCTCCTTCTCTGAACCTCAAGGGTATGTCATTGACGCCACTCTGCTCCAGGGCCCTGCTTCCCTGGTGGGAATCTGTTTCTTGTTCCCTGTGATATGTGGCAATCCTCAGAATTTGAAATAGATGTGCCAGACTGTGACAGGGAAAAGTGCCTTGGGCAGGGCAGATTGGAGAGAGCTGGCAGGGACCAGAGTCACAGGGTGTCTCTTGGGTGCATTTCTCATTTTTGCCTCTCTTGCTGCTTCTGACAGGGAGAGGAGGACATGGCTCAGGGCTGTGCTTCTCTGTCAGAGCCAAGGCCATGGAGGAGCTGTGCTTGTGCCTCTGGGGATGTGTTCAGAGCAGGAACATGACAGACAAGGGGACAGCAGAACCTGTCTAGGTGCTGCTACCAGCTAGCACCCAGGAGGGGAAGGTGGTTTTGCAACAGGTATTAAGGGGCTCAAATTCAGATGTAACCTGTTCAGTGAGGAGCCTCTGGCGGGATGGAGGGGACACTTTCCTCTATCCCAGGTTGCTCCAAGCCCCATCCAACCCGGCCTTGGAACACCTCCAGGGATCAGGGATCCACAATTCTCTGTGCAACCTGTGCCAGGGCCTCACCACCCTCACTGTAAAGAATTATTTCCTAGTGCCTAATCTAAACCTATTGTGGTTCAAATTAAAGTCCCTTAAATGGCCTCTCTAGTCACTGAGTCCTCTCCTGGCTTGTGCCAGTTCTTTCTGCAGGTCCTTGAGACCCACCTGGAACTTCTTTGCTCAAGATCTAGGCCAGTCCTGCCTAAAAGTTGTAGAGTCAAGTAAGTTCAGTTGTTTGCCCTAAGTACTCAGAGACAGGGCCAGCTGGGCCAGGAGGATGTTCCACTGGCTTCTGTTGTGAGGTTCTTAAAAAACCCAGAACCTTTTCTTCTTCCACAAAGCCTAAGAGACCCAGAATACTTTAATTCATGCTAGCTATTAGTACAGTGATAATTAAATAATGATGAATGCTCCAGAGGGAAGTGCTCAGTAGATACATGACCTTGCTGCTAGAAATTGTCTCTTCCTTTCTGCTCATATGCTGGTGTAGCTCCAATTAACCTTTGAACTGCTGAATAGATTCACATAATCCCAAAGAGATTTCCATGCCAAGCTGGTAGAGACTTATGGGAAAGAGCAATGCCTCAAATTGCAAGCTGCTTGGTATGGGAAAAACTCCTTCCCATTTCCTCATTCTTTGTAGCTTTGAGTTATTGATTGTTTGGTGTAAACACATGTTGGGTGGTGCATTAGGCTGTGGTGAAGCTGGAATTTTATCCTGAAATATGTATGTGGTGATAGGATCATTATTCATCCCTGCATGCCATACCTGCTCCTGTGGGCACAACTTGTTTTGTCAGTGGATGCTGAAGGCGTGGAGCAGTGAAGAAGTTCGGATCCTGGAGGAATGGGTCAGCCTCCCATGAAGTGGTTTGTGGTACTCCACACCTGAAATGGACTCTGTTTTCGGGGTGCTGAGATGATGAATGCATCAAGAAGTCAAACCCTTTTACCACAGGAGGACAAAGGTTTGGAGGTCTGGGCTCTGTGTCCAAGTGCTCTGCTGCTGGCTGGGTGATGTGTCTTTAAAAGGCACCAAGATCCAAATGTTCTTGTCTCACAGCAGTAAAAGTTGAGTTATTCCTGGGAGTGCTTTGCTGCCTGAGGGAGAGAAGGATCTGAACCACAGATAACCACCTCCACCTGAAAGTGCCAGCCCGTGCAGAGGAGTTCAGCTGGCAGAAGAAGCCCTGATGGAGGCAGTGAGTTGAATGCAGGGATTTGGAGCCATTCATCCTGTGCTCCCATGTGTTTGTGTCTCCCCTCGGTTCCCACGCCTCTGCACTTCCTTGTTTAGCCCAGGCCCGGAAGCAAAACTGCTGAAATGCAAGGAGGAAAGTTATTCTCATGGTGTTTCCAGTCCAAACAGAACCAGGAGGGAGAGAGGAAATCTCATGAGAAAGCTTGACAGATTTTCAGCCCAGTCCCACTCAGAGCTGTGGAGCTTCTGGTGTTTCATCTGAGCCTCTGGGCCCAGAACTCTCACCACATTTCCATGTGCCTGGAAGTCCCACAGCACCAGAGGGGGATGACAGCAGAGCTGATGTCCAGGGTCCTCCTGCAATCCCATGGATCTCAGCTTTCCTCTGATCCATCCCAGATTCAGTGAGGAACGATGTGTTTGCTGCTTGTTCCCACCATGACAAGGATGGTGAGGCTGTGGGTGACCTCTGCAAGTGGGAGATTTTTCTGCTGGAAATGAAGCTCCTCCTTTCCTCACACTCAGGCAGGATATCCAGGATGGAACCAGAGGCTTTGATCCGGAAAGCAAGCCCAGTGCTCTGCAATAGCACCAGACCTCTGGGTATCTTCTCTCCTCAGATATCTCCACATTTCCCCATGTGAGATGTGTGGTCCATCAAGGGAAGAGGTGGGATGTAAGGGCTGTCCTGGAGCATCTCTTTTGAATGCAGAGTCCTAGAAATTGGCACCACTGCAATCTCCTGACAGTGTGGGAGAGGACATCAAGGAATGAGTTGGATGTTGTATCCAGGCACTGTCAGACATCATGCTAGGATGTGGGAAGAAGAAGAAGCCCCTGTTCATCCTTGGATGGTGCCTCCTGGAGCCAGGATGGTCAGCTCTGGGCATTGCTGTTTTACCAGTGCCACCCTAATCCGTGTCCTTGCTCACATCCTTTGGATGCCTGGTCTTGTTTACCTTGATTTCCTCCCCAGCAGTGGTCTGTGCTTGCTAATTGCAGGCTGTGCTAAATCAAAGAGTGTTTCCTGTGTATTTGGCTGTAAATTTGTCACCCCTTTCTGAATGATGGTGGCAATCAGGAGCTTGCTGCATCACCAGCTTTTGTTTTGCACTGCAGCTAATGCAGCAGCAATTAATCCCCCAGCAAACACAGCAGAGGTGAATTCAGCACTGCTGGGGACAGAGATAATCTTGGGATAATTTATAATTGTAAAGCCATGCTCAGAGCAGGAGAGACCTCTGGGACTTGCTTTGCTTTTCATTTCAGAGGGAAGGCTGACTGACAGAGAGCTGGCATTAGGTGGTGTATTTGTCCTGTTTTCATTGGACCACTTCCATTTTCTGGCAAGGAGGGACTGGCTTTGTGATAAATTTTATCTCACACGGGAGAGATGAGCAGCCTGAAGATGGTCTCAGCTGAGCAGTGAGAGAAAGGCAAGCTCTGATTATTCCCTGTTGTAACTGTGAGCAACTTGCCCCCAAATGGTAGAGAATCCCTATCCCCAATAGCAGGGATTCATGCTTGCTACCTTGAGGATCCCTAAAGACCCCAGGAGTGATGTTCTGTCACTTCTTTGGTTGTATAAGGACTCCAGGGAGCAGCTTTTAGTGGACGTGCTTCAGTCAAGTGTGTTTTAAAGTCCCCTGAGGCCACCTTAGCACAGGTCTCAGTCGCATCATCAGGTACGAACGAGCTCCTGCACAAAAACCCTCTGGGATGCTGCTGGGGGAGAAAATTCTTCATTCAATGTGGATTTTTTCCTTGCTTCTCAGCCCAGTCTTCATGGGAATGTTTTCCTTCCCAGGAGGACAGGGGTATGGGCTTGGCTGGGAAGCACTGAAGAAATCCTGGGTTCTCATTTCTCCAACGAGGTGAACACAACTTGTTTCAATGTGTGAATCCATTTCACAGGTGTTCCTTGGAACAGATAAACATCACCAGCATTTTTTTAACCCACGGATGGAGACATTTAGTCTCCACAATGTCATGAACCAGAGCCAAAGCTCTGCAGACCTGTGGGGAAGCTGGTGATGTGTTGTGTACTTAAAGTGTTATTTAATGGACTGATATTAAGAATGGCACCCACACATTCACTGAAGGCATTGGGAATGTTTAGCAGATAAGTTTTGGAGGGGCTTTTCTCCCCTTAGTGACCTGCAACAGGGCTGTTTCATGCTGAGGATCAGGGATGGTGAGGCAGAGCAAGACTGGGTGTTCAGACCTGTGCAGTAAAGTGGGAGAGTCAACAGGGTAGGAAACACACACTCTTAAAAAGACAAGTGAAGGATAGGTAATTAAATGACCATTTTACAAACACATGACAGGTAATGAAAGAAATTAATATCAGCCATTAGGGACTGGTCAAGAGAAAACTTTTGGATCAATCAAATTCCATTTGCAGGAGTTGTTCTGCAAAGGAGAGATGCAGTAGCTGCCTTGGCTCCAGCAGGGCTTTCATCAGCAATCTTCTAATACAGCTGAAGCACAACTCAGATGCTTTTTAACAGGGCTTCTGAGAAGGATGGTGATGGTGAACATGGGTCTGCAGGATGGGTGGATGAATCCTGAGGAGGATCATTCAATCCACTGTACATGCAGAGTCAGGAAGAACTGAGAAAAGCACTGGAGGATGAGATTGGGAAGGAGGGGGACCCTCAGTTTGTGGAATAATGGTCTTTCCAAAGTAGGGTGAGATTCAGTTGGGAGGCATGTGGGATGGAATAAGGAGGAACATTCAGCTGCACAAAAACAGGATGGAGAGCAACCGGTTTGGGCAATGGGTTAGAGGCACTGTGAGTCAGGAAATCCACCCTCTGGAGAGAGCAGAGAGAGCACTGGGAGGTGTAAACAAGCACATCATCTAGCAGGAAACTCAGAGTTTACTACTTAGAAGTGGGGCAAGGCATTTCTGGATCTAAGACTAGAATAGGGTGATGGAAAGATCTCAGAAATTGGTTTAAAGAACTGGGGTTTTAGCTGAAAAGGAGAAGCACAATCTCCCTGGGTCATTGTGATGTTTTTTGTGATGTTAAAAGGCTGCTGTAAACAGAAATGTCAATACTGTCTGTTGAATTTCTATTAAAAATGTATGCTGAATTCTCCTGAGTTTAAATATAGCTCAGCTAACAGAAAAGGACATTCTTCTGGGAACTGGGATCGCATACACTTAATTAATGATAATGAACACTGCGCAAAGATTTTGACTGCAAGGTATTTCAGCAACACTTAATCCAGTCTGGACATCTGTAATTTGATAAAGTGATTGCCAAACAGGGGTGGAGGGAAGGACTAATTATATAGACTACAATTACTTTTCTTCCTGACTATGTTCAATATGATATTCACTGTCAGATGAAACCTCTTGGAAACTTTGCTCTTTTATTAAATCTGTCTCTTTAGTGGCTTTTAAACAAGAACTATATTATTCATTTTGAAATAGCATGTCCAATAAATGAACTTGTATTTTTCTTTAGGTCTTAAATTCAGTCTGTTATGAATTAATTTGCAGTTCTGACTGGCTTGAGCAATATGAGGCAATGTTTTGGTAGGTAGGTTGTTTTTCTGCCTGTCTGTACCCCTGCAGGTGTTGATAGATAAATCAGGATGTGGAGTGTCTCTCCTCATCAAACAAGTGAAATGGTGAGGACAGGGCTGTGCTGAGTAATTTGGGGAATGGTGGCTTCTGTGTAGATACCTATCATAGAATCCCAGAATGGTTTGGGTCAGAAGATTCCTTAAAAATCATCTCATTCCAAGGCCCTCCCATGGGCAGGGACACCTTCCACTAGACCAGGTTACTCCAAGCCACATCCATTCTGGCCTTGAACACTTCCTGGGATGGGGCAGCCACAGCTTCTCTGGGCAAACCTGTTCCAGTGTCTCACCACCCTCACAGTAAAGAATTTCTTCCTAATATTTAATCAAAACCTACCCACCTTCAGGTTAAAGCCATTATGAGTGCAAGGTCTTTACCAAGGATGTAGCCAAAGCCACCGGGAGTGTGAGATTGTGTGAGATGGAGAAACATCCTTGACTGCTGTAAGGCTGTTGACCCTAATGAAATTAAAAGGAATGTGGAACATGTGCTGAGTTGTGGACCTGCTGCCCAAATCCTGCTCAGCTGGTGTCAGCAGAGGAGACTCTCGTGGTCCCCAGACTCAAGAGCTCATTGCCATTCTAGGATGTATTTGTAGGGGTGTCCAAGACCTTCTGATCAAGGAGCATCTTCAGGCTGTTGCCCAAACCTTTGATAGCCTCACTGGACGAGTGGCATGTCACAGCTGTGAGTGGTGGCAGAGGCAGCAGATTCATAAAATCATGGAATGGTTTGGATTGGAAGGGACCATTGAAGATTGTGAAGTTCAAGATCTTGTGCCATGGGAAGGAAAACCTTCCTCTAGATTCCTGGTATGCATGGACAGCTCAGCTGTCAGCCCTTCAAAGAGAAGCCAGAACCCCACAAGGTGACATTCCTTGAGTGGGTAAACAGGGTGCAGCAGATGAATGCTGTTTAGAAATAATAATAAAAAAATTAATACAACTGAGTATCAGCTTTCTGCACGGTGAGCTGTTGGATCCCATTTCTGAGTCTGTTCTCAGTTGCCACAGCCAGAAGCACAGCAAGGTGTACTTAACTCTAGTGTGCAGAAAAATTACCCATCTCTCAGGTGATTTTTTCCCCCCTTTGCTGGAGGACTTCACTTGCTGAGCTGCTCTGAGATAAAACAGCAAAGGGAGACGACTCCAGGCCCTCCTGCATCCCACATGGCCAGGCACAACAGCGCTGCAATGCTCTGGCTTTTGTTTGCCAGTGGCAGTGGAGAGGAGTTGACAGAGCCTTGGCCACATCTGCCTCCTCCTCCGCCCATTCTCCATCTCCAGGAGCTGGGACTTCCTGTGGTTTGGCAGGAGTTCTGTAAACATGTTCCCCAAAGTGCCTCCCCCCTCCTGCCACGGCCTCACGCTCTTGCAAGAGAGGAAACACCGCAGCCGGGAATGTGGAAGGGGATTTCCATGGCTTTAATGAGGTCGGCCTCCTTCTCCAGTCCATGGGATTCCTCCTGCCGGCTCCTGTCAGCCCTCAGGGAGATCCTGCCCCACTTGGTGGAGGGCTGGGACAGTGCCCAAATGGCACCAGGGGTGGCTCCCAGCGTGGGGCTGCTCAGCTGGCTCCCTCCCAGCTTTCCAGCCTGGTTCCACCTTCCCAGGGCTCTGGTTCCCCTCCTTTAGCAAGGGAACAGGAGCGAAGCAGTCCTTGGAGGAGAGGGTGTGTGAAGGAGACCTTGAGCCAGGGGAATGGGGGCTGCAGAGCACCCTGGCTGCCTTACATGTTCCCTGTACCTCTGTGCCATCCTGGCTCCTCTGGGGACCCATTTCCTGGCCATGGACATGTGTGTGACACAGAGCATCTAAATTCCACACAGCTCTTGCTAAATTAGGGGAGCATCCCAGTGGAGACTTATCTCCAAGCCCTTCAGCCCCTCAAGGCTGCCCAGACATGGGCAGGGCTGGCTGTCACGGGTCAGGGACAGTACAGAGTTAAACATCTGCATCTTGAACCTTTTTCTGAGTCCAAGGACCCACTCCTGTCCTGCAAGGCATGGGGACATGGATACTGCTCCGATCCCACCTCTTCCAGGCTGAGGTATGAGGTCCAGGCTGTGGGCATTTCTCCTGGCCCTCCATGGGCCTCCCTGGTGTGATATCCTGAAATCCCCCCAGCGTGAATCACCAGCCCTGGGGTGAGGGGGGAATGAGCTGCTGCTTTCCCAGGGGGGGACCGGAGAGGGGGACAGGCAGTAAATGCAGTGCATGGGTGACACCTAATGTCATATTGGGGTAACACATGCTGGGTTTTCCAAATTATCCTACCAATTGTAGGGGTTTTGGAGTGAACGGCATGATCAGGCCCACCTGGCTCTAAAGGGGCACCTTCTTTCCCAGAGGTTTGTAAGTTTGAACCATCCCATCTTCAAAGAATTTTGGGAAGTTTAAAAGGGACTTCAAAGGCTTTTTGCTTAAAATGTTAATCTATAAATGACTCTGTACTTGGAAAGCTGAGGTTATACTTTGAAATAAAACATTTTAGAGTCTTGTAAGAGGATTTTCAAGACTGAAGATTGTTTACTTGATTAGATCCACTTTTCAGACAGTAAGATTCGACTTCTTGCCTTGCTTTGTTAGTGTATGTACATGAATGCATATATACATTATATAAATATTTAACTTGAGAAACTGTTGCCAGAGACGAAAGAACTGTGAAAGAAGATTCCTTCACACTGTTTCTTCCTGTGGGAATAGCTCCTTGTTTTTGCTGCTACCACCTTGGAACATGTCCAGACCTAGGACTATTCCCATCTCCCTGCTTTGTTAGATCTTCACAGATGGACAGCAGTCAGCAAAACTATTTCCCTTCAATTGTGTAAATGGGGGAGTGCAATTAAATTTGACCTCTGCACTTGGTTATTCCTCTTTCAAACCTGAAGAAAGTCTCTTCTCAGTCTGCAGGCTCTGGTGGTGCCATGGCCATGGGGGATGCCCATCCCTGGAGCATCCTTTGGGAAAGTCCCTGCAGAGATTTGATCTCTGCAGATTGCAAACAACAGCTTTGTTCTGGACCCTCCTGTAATTTCATAGAGTCATAGAATAGTTTGGGCTGGAAGAGACCTTAAAGATAATTTAGTCACAACCCCTCCCCCTGCCATGGGATCAACAATTTCTAGTTGATATTGACCCAGCAGCCTCTGCTGATGTGAAAACTGAGGATGGCAGAGAAGCTGTTGCAGGCTGTTCCCAGGCAGAGAAGTGTTTATGTGGATACATCATAGCTTGGATCCTCTATTTTGTAAAACCTCCATGTTCATGAAAGGCCTGTCTGCACCAGAAGTTCCTGTTCCATAGATGAATTTGATACTGTCCCTATCTCTGATTCTTCCACAAACCATTCCCAGTTTTTGGTCAGATTTTTGACCAGAAGGCGCAAGGAACACCTTGACTCTTGCTCCTCAGGCTAAGTTCTTCTTTCTCTTCCCCTGCTTTGAAACCCAGCTGCTTTCCCCCGTCCTTCCTGCACCACCCTGGCCCCATTCCCGATTTCCTGCTCCCAGGGCACGGCTCCAGGTGCTGCACCAGGGCCACCACAGTGCTGGTGTGGCCAAATCAAAGGGTGAATGAGGATCTACAGCTCAACCCAGGCATTTCATCAGCCTGGAATAGCAGGAATAACTTTTCTTTCCTTTTTCCTCAGCATTCCACATTGTGAGGGAGGTTTCACTTTCCCGGAGGCTGTTGGAGAGCCAAATTAATTTGTGGATGTTTATATTTTCAGAACCTGCTGCAGTGCCTTGAGGAGTCACTCAGAGCCCCATCAGTGGCTCATTGATGCTGTGGCTCATCGAGTCCAGGAAAACAAGCACCACTAGGACCAAAGCAAACCCCACTGCTCCTCTCCTGCATGATGACAGCAATTAGTGCTGGCTGGCACTTTGCTAGCATTAGTTAATTACTCCTCAGAGCTTCTTCCACGAGGAGAGTTGCTATTTTTAGCGTGTTTTACACCGAGGGAAACTGAGGCAGCACTCTGAAGGTTGTTGAAGGAGGGAAGGAGAAGAGGACAGAGGCCAGCACTGTGACTGCACCCTGAACATGCCCAAAGCCGCTCCCTTTGCCCCTCAGTCCGCTGAGACCCATTTGACTTGCACAATCCAATCACATAATTCCTAATGCCAGAAGGTTTGTTTGCATTGGAAACAGCATTTTTTTTTATTTCAAAATGGGCCATTTGCCTTAACCCACCAAATAAAACTTCTTTTTTTTTTGTTTTGTTCCCCTCCAAACTGGCCATTTTTGGAAAATGAAAATCAAGGGTATTTTTGGCTTTTTCATTGCTGCTCTCTTATTCTGTCTTTTCAATGTAAAACTGAATAAATTGAGAGAAGGACACAACTAAAAATGTCCAAATGCACATACACAAAAAGGAGTCTGTAAATGTTTCATGTGCAGAAGGTCATTGGGATGCAAGCCCCTGTTCTCCCAATGCCCACAGACTGAAATCAGCAATAAAGTTACCTAATTCTTCCCTGATGGTTTTAACAGATCAAATATTTCGAAAGACAAGCATGTTCTTTTTTTTTCCCAAGCCAATAATGTATTACTTCTTATCTGGGTTTATTCATTCAGTTTTTACTGTCCCATAAAGTCCCTTAGATGCTGGTAAGGAAAGATGTCTGGTAGATTTGTCTAGGTAAGTGCAGAAAATAGGAATATTCCTGCTTTGTAAAGATGCCAAGTACAATGCTGTTGTGTAATTTTACTGTTTGTTTTGCAATAGATGAGGTTTTTTTCTGATGCATCCAACTTCTAGGACCTTCTAACCCATTATATTCTCAGGCTTCATGATCAAAAATAAGTTCTAGCTGAGAAATACAAGCTGGAAATACAGCAGAATGCCAAGGGTGAGATACCAAGGTTGTTGCTGCTGCTGTTTTTGTTGTTATTATTCATAAATGTCAAATTCTCTTGTGGTTTTCAAGTGGGGCATGTGGGTTTTAAGGCCTGACTCAGGATTTTTCAGTGTCTGGGGCTGACTGGAATGCCAGCCACCACAGTGGGAGCAGTCAGCACAACCGAACACAGGCTTTAGCTTCCATCAGATAATTTCTTTCTTGGCCCATAGGTTGATAAATATGACATTACTGATCATTAATAAAACATGAATATGCTAGGATTTATGTAAATCTGAAAATTTTCCACTGACATGGGTTTGTTTATGAACAGGCAACCTTAAATAGGGCTGCTACTGATTTCCAAAAGTATGAAATATTTTCTATAAAATTAGTTTTTCAGTTAATTAACGGCATTTTGCTGAAATTCTTGTATGTCTTACACCCCCATCAGGCAAATATACTTGGGATTCAGTGTAAATGTCTGTCTTTCTGCTCACTCCCTTCTGTGGTCTTCATGTCTCGGGTGCACTAACGTCTGCCAAAATCCTGGAATCAAACATCTGCCTCCCTGAGGAACTCCAAGGCCAAGCAGGGAGACAGTTGTTTCATTTTCCATTTCAGGTAAAAGATCCATCTCTTTTTAGACTTGAACATCTTCATAGTGCAGCCCCAAATCATGACTTTAGTCCTGAATCCTCTCAGTTGACATCATAGAGGGGTTGGAAGGTTTGTGCTGGTAAAATCCAGGGAAAACAAGGAAGATGCAGAGCTGTCCCACTGGAGAGCTGGCATGCCCCTGGCTCCTCAAGAGATGGGGCTTCTCCAGCCTTGAAAACATCCTGCATCTTTTGCTCCTTCTCCTCCCTCTCCCATTCAAGCTTCTGGCTGGAGTTGAGGTAATTTTCCCAGTTTGTCCCAAGTGCTTTGGTATTTGCCTGTTCAGGGGAAGAGGTCACAGCTCGTGGCTGTGATGTTATGAATCCTGTCTGCCCTCATCCTCACTCAACACCACCCCTGTACCCCTCTGGAGTGCCAGCAGGCCTCTCTGGACATGCCTCCCTCTGTGTCTTCCCAGATTTCCAAGACCTTTTCTCCTTGCTGATGGATTCTCATTGCTGATGCCACTTTTTAGGACCATGGTCCTGATGGGTTCAGCCACCGCTCATCTGCTGAGCAGGAGGACTGGAAGGAGCTGCTGTTGCTGCTGGGATGCTCTGCAGTGCATGGACACCTGGGAAAATCTGTTCTCTGAATCTTTTCCTACTCCCAGAGCTGAGCTGCAGGGCTGATTGTCATGGTTTGAGCCTGACACTGATGAGGGAAGATATCACTTAAATGCTTTCTTTTCTGGTGCATGACCAGAGGTTGCGGGTTTCCAAGGCTGTCAGTGCAGACAAGTGTATTTACAAGGGCAGTTATTGATAGAACAAGGGGAATGGTTTTAAACTGAAAGAGGAGAGATTTAGATTGGATGTTAGGAAGAAATTCTTTCCTGTGAGGGTCTTGAGGCCCTGGCACAGGTTTCCCAGAGAAGCTAAGGCTGTGCCATCCCTGGAGGAGCTCAAAGCCAAGTTGGACAGGACTTGGAACAACCTGGGATAGTGGAAGGTATCCCTGTCCAAGGGAGCAGATTGGCATGAGATGGTGTTTGAAGGTCCCGTCCAACCCAAGCCATTCTTTGATTCTATGACTTTCAATAAGTACTTCAGCCATTTGAATGCTGCTCTTCAGGCCTTCTCCACTGGGATATCTTTGTCTCTGCCCTCTCCACTGGAAAGGCCCCCAGACTAGGCTGATCTTCCCAAGGACAAATTATGGTCCAAGAAAATTAGTTTCTCTCAGAAAATCTCCCCCAGAAATTGTTTAATCTTGCAGCTCTATAAGGGAGATGATCTGGGACTGAACACCTCACTGAGAAGAGGGTTTGGCCTGTCAGCCAAGGGATGGCAGCTGCAATGCAAAAATGTCTCATCAAAGGACCTGTGCTGGAGGGAGGAATGAATTGGCATAATGCAGTTATCAGCTGATCAGGTTTCTTTAAACTCATTTCCTTCCAGCCCATAAGCAGAGAGAGGCTAAACCACTTTTTTTTTTTTGTTATTTTGCAAAGTTATTCTGCAATTCACTATTTGTTTATTTTTCTCCTCCACTGTCCCAGAGACAGCAACCTGGTCTAGTGGAAGGTGTCCCTGCCCATGGCAGAAGATTGGAATGAGATGACCTTTAAGGTCCCTTCCAACACAAACCTGTCTGATTCTGTAAATAATAACTTAAATAATGGCTTTTCTTACTGCAAGAGAAGCCTGCTTCTATCTCTGTGCAGATGGAATGGCTTTTATTGCTTTTATTTATTTTTTACACATACATTTGGGTGTAGAGATAATCCTCAGACACAATCTGTTCAATTCTTCCTTGAATATTTTTATCAATAGGTTTCTCACAAGCTGCTGAATGTAAATCAGAATTCCCCAGAGCACATTTTTTTGTTATCTCCAAGAAATGAGAAACAATCCCTGATATGGAAATCCAGGTATCTTGTTAGAGATAAGGACAACTCTCAAATAAATAATTTCCTTATTTATTTTAGGGGAAAAATAAGAGTAACAGAAGGAAAAAAAAATAAAGACAAAAACCCAACTCTGTAGGACAGACAGAGTTTGGGCTATAAAATGAGGTTGCCAGTACTTAATTTTAAGTCTCATTTATGGATTGCCCTAGTGAATCTGCAAGGTGATTTTTTTGTCTCCACAGCCCTATTTCAGAGGTGTAGAGGAGGTTTGCAGGTTATTGCTGGAGCACTGTGCACCAGGCTGTGCTCATGTGTAGATGAAACCACCGCCCGGGGCTGTTCCCGGAGCAGGTTCAGCAATTCCAGCTGATGTGTTTTGGAAGGGGGACAGCCCTTGGCAGGCAGGCCCTGGCCCCGTGCCCAGGACTGGGGCTGGGTGGACGTCAGCAGCTTTGGTTCAGGGAGGAAGGTCGTGTGAAACTGCTCTGCCCACCCTGGCTGCCGTCTGCGGCCGCAGCCAAGGACCTGGAGCCAAGGGCAGAGCCTCACCCGTGCCCTGCCTGGGATTTACATCCTCCCCTGGGAGCCTGCTCTGGGCAGGGAGAGCTGCTGGTGCCCGGGGTGTGGGGTTGTCACCCCACAGAGCACGGGCAGAGCTGTTTTAGGGCTTTGCTTGAGAACCTCTCTGGGGCACGGGGGCTCTCAGGTGGTCCTGCACAGCCTCTGCCCTCCTCAGGAGGATATTTGCCCCTTCAGCTTCACAGCACTGTGTGGGTGCCTGTTGGAACCTTGGATGCTGAGAATTTTATATTTTCTGTGCTGCCAGGCACTGACCCCCAAGAGAACACTGCATTCGACCTGAGGCCATGGAGAAGGCTTCCAAAATGGAATGATAGAACTGGGATTATGAGTGTGGAGCTTGAACAGAATTGTGTAATATCACATGGTGGAAAAATTAGAGTTTAAGGTTTTAAAATATAGTAAAATATATAAAGCAAGATGGAGGTTTTAGGGAGGAGATTGGTTCTTCTTCTTCACCTTCTTCATGGGTTTGAATGTTATTGTGTAATTGGGTAGAAAAGTCCACATTTCGGGCCTCAGGTGATTGGTTATTGGGTTAAAAGTAAAAATAATTTAGGTGTCATTTCCTAGTTGGACAGTTTATCTTTAAAAGACCTTGTAGATAGAGATACATTGGCATTTTTTACCTTGCTAAAGTAGAGCTCACAGCTTGTGAGACGTGGATGGGAACTGGTGAACATCTGAGTCCAAGCAAGAAACACCTTCTCATGATTTAATCCTGACCTTGGCAGGAAAGAAGCAAAGAATCCATGAGGTGCCTGCTGGTTTGATTTCCATTTTCACCTGTTTTCCAGTAGGTTTCACTGCAGGCACAGCTCCTTTTGCTCCTCTGCCAGGTGTTGGTGGTCATGGCTCAGAGTATTGAAGGGATGGGGAAAGGCACAGCAGCTGTAGGATGGATTTGATGAGTGGCATACAGGGGATGTTTGCTGAAGTTTCTCTTGTGAAGCTTACTGGACATGTTCAAAAGAAGAAATATGGGAAGTGTATAGCCATCTATCATCCTTTGGTGAATTCTGGTTACCCAGCAGTGCATAGTCTTGCCTTTTTCTGAGATGAATGTGGAAAGCTGAAAAAATACCATCTCTATCCCCCATGATAGTTATTTTTTATTAACTCACTACCACCTATTAATTGCCCAGTAAGAGGGAGTGTACCTTCCTTTTCCTCTTTTAATTAGCCAAATAAACCTTTGCAATGAAATCACAAACCACCTTTTTGATATAGATTTCCACACCCAAAAAGCTGATCTATGATCCAATAAAAAATCATACAAATGTTTAGTCAGTGTGATTGCTCTTTTTGCCATGTAAGGGAGCTGGAGCTCATGTCCTGGAGATCTGGGCTGTCCTCCCAGTGTGGAGCAGTGGGGAGTCAGCTCAGGGGGGATGGTGGGTGACCCCACTGCACTGCTTGGCATTAGTGAGAGACTCACAGTCAGGAATTTCCCTTCTCCCTCTTCTCTGTGGTTCCCACCTCCTCTATAAAAAAAAAAATAAAAAATTGCCACATTTCAGCAGATTCATGGGGAGTTGTGGGGTCATCTCTGAAGATTCAACTTTTATAGATGGCTTTTTTGTTTTTTTATTGGCTCAGATCTCTGGGCTCTGTCCCCTTCTTGAGCTTTTTGATGAAAGATTCTTAACTGCTTTTCTTCTTTTTATTGGAAGTGTAGAATATACCATAAGTTTCTGGGCCATGAGGGATTCACAGGCAGGCAGAAAAGCTGCCACAAAGCCCTGGGCTCCAGCTCCTGCCCCTCTGAGCTCCCAGCAGTCCCTTTCCTTGCCACCATTTTCCTCTGTATATGATGGAGATATTTTTTTCCTGCTAATTTTTTTACCTGTCATTAAAGTGGATTTTGGCATCACTACAGCCATAGAACTGATAATTTTTCACTTATAAGACAAAATGATTTCCCGAGGGAGGGATTATACATTGGAAAAACTTTTTCCTGCCAAGAACTGTTTTTTCCCAAGATAGAGAAATTCAACAATACCAGACATTAGATTTCAAGTTGTTTTTTTTTTATGTCCATCATCCAGCATTCCCTCAAGTTCACCTTAACCTCCAGCATATCCTGCCAATAACCTGGTTTTCATGTCACTGATGCCCATTTGATGCTGAATTTGCAAATCACGTGCTCTTCTTTACTAAGATAGAAGAGAAATATGGTTTTTATGTTCTGACTTCTCCCCCCCTGTGCTGGGAGCCATGCTGGGTTATCCTGAACTGCTCTGTGAAGCAAGGAAGTGAGAGCAATTACTTCAGCCACATGCTCAAGAGCTGCTCACCCTTCTGAATCCCAGAGGTATTTTCCAAACCCTTCCCCTCGAGGGTCCTGACTCTCCATCACTTGCTCTGCAGTTATTTCTGTCCTATCAGAGCTCTGAATGCTCCCCAGGATCAGAAGAATGGTGGTTTAATCATATTTTTTGCTGGTGAAAATACAGTAGAGGATTAGTTTTAATTTTTAAATGGAGGTACACAGGTTCCTTGGATAGTGATTCTCCTTGAATTCTAGAGGCAGGGTTGAAGAGGAAATGGCACATTGACTGACAAACCAGCTTGTTGCCATTTCTTTCTGTGCTTTGTGAAATAATATCTTCAGTTTGCTCTGTAAGAACCAAATCAGCCTCATCCTCTGTGTGCTCAGCTCCTCAAAACCTTCCCCAAAGTATCTTTCTTTAGTTCTTTAGCAATGTGAGTAGTGTTTAATTTAGGCCTGTAAATATTTTTCAGCCCAGTTGATCCCAGACTGTGCATGAGATCACAGAAGTTGATCCTGCTTTCTTCATGTACTTCAGGATTTATTTAGCCTTCACAGAGGCTCTGCTTTGCCAGGCACAGGAATTCCCTGTAACAGGAATGGCTCAGATCCCTGTGTCCTTGTCCTCCTTGTAGGAGTGAGCAGAATTCTGCTTAATATTTCTTCAACATTCAGGAGATTTACAAATGTGTTTTAGGCAGCTGTAGCAGACACGGGGAGGTGGGGCCAGACAGGTGCTAGGTCAGGTACAAACACTGCACTGAGGGGAGGAAATAGGAAGGAAATGACCATGAGAAGGTGAGTGAGGCTGGGAAATTATATTTTAAATGATCTTGAAACATCTTTGTACCACCCCTGCTCTTTCTCACTGCAGGGCAGGGGATGGATGTAACAGGAAGGACATAAAAGACACTTTCAAAGCTTGTATTTGACACCCAAATTGCTTTAGACAGTGCGAACACCAGAAAATCTGTGGACAAAGATTTCAGCTCAGGACAGGAGACAGAAGCTGTCTGAGATAGTGCAACAGTTAAGGAAGGTCTTTATTCTGCAAAACTGAAATAAAATCTGACATCACAGTTTCCTCTGACTCTAGCACAGTGATGCAAATTTATGTTCAAATAAATATATTATTTCCTGCTTTAACCTTGTCAAGTGGTGGAGCTAGTTAATCTTTTATGCCATATCTAAGGGTCTGGGAATCCTTTGAGCAGGGCTTTGGTGCTTTATTGGTTCTCTGCTAAGTGAGAGAGATGCCACATTGCTTTGTGGTGTGCAAAGGGTGCCAACCCTGGTGTCCACATGAGGGCTTGGTGTGTCATGTCAGAGCAAGAAAAGTCTTTAGATAACTTGCAACAGTTGAGAAAACTCCATTTACTCCTGGGAGAATCTCATGTCTGTCAGCAGTTTCTAGGTTGATAGGTGTCCCTCTTTTTCAGGTGAGGCTACACCACAGCACATTCCACAAAGCCGTGAGTTGGATTTGATCCTTGTAGGTCCCTTCCAACACAGGCATCCCTGGCAGTGCTCAGGTCCTGCTTGGATGCGTCATGGAGCAACCTGGGCTAGTGAAATGTGTCTTCTCCAAAGCAAAGATCCTCTGTCCATGTGGGAACCCAGAACATCCCTCTGGCTGTCCAGGATGGCCATGACCCCTGCCAGGGGGCTCAGAAGCCCTGGCATGGAGCCCAAAATGCCTATGGTTTTGATTATGACCCGTGGAGCAAATTACCAACCTTATATGAAAATCAGCAAGCCACAACAGTTTAGGTAGAATATAGTGAAGTTATCATGGGGTGGAAAAAGTAGATTTTGGGGTTTTTGGTATGGGGGTTCAGGAGGCAAGATGGAGGGAACTGGGCATGTCCAGCCTTTCTCCTTCTTCTTCTTGGCCTCCATCTTTTGCTATGATGTTGGCACTTTTAGATTGGTTTAGAGTAGAAGCTCACTGTCTAACATAGGTGATAGGTATTGGAAAGTAATTGTAAACATTGTATACGTAGTTTTTAGTATAAAGACATAACACTGCCCCAGGGGCAGGCAGAGTGCCTGGAACTGTCCTACTGGATGGACCTCAGCAGGGCAGGAGAAAGAATTTTACAGATAAGATACAATAAACAACCTTGAGAACCAAGAAATTAAGAGCTCTGACTCCTTCTTCAAGCGTTGGGCTGGGAAAGAGACTTTCGAACTCTTCTCGGGGTCACTCTGACAAGCTAGAGACCCCAACATGTCCACTCCATATTAGCATGTGGCTACATGGAGTCTCTGAGGAACCTCAAAGGAGTCCCATTTCTGTCCCACTCAAACCAGTGCTGCCTGCTCAGTTATGCACCTACAGCATTATTCAGAATATGTGGCACCCTTCAAAACACAATATTAGAGCCCTGCTTTATCATTTCATGAAGATTCATTTTCAGAGGTTTATACCAACTCTATTTAAATTAGAAATCACTTCCACTTTTTATGCCTGAGGATTCATAATAAGAACAACGAGAGCTCCCAGGCACAAATAAAGAAATGAGTGAACTTCTCATCAGGAAATTACCACTGAGGTTATTATTGACTAGCTTTTGTTTTTTTCCTGATCATTAATGTCGTTCTGCTTCTCTGGGTGGCTTATTGGCAAGGAGCAGAGTGAGCAACCCATGCAGCAAACAGAGGAGAAGCAATCTAAATGTAAAATTTGTTAAGTGCTGTGCTGCTATTTAATGCACTCTTGCAAGCATAAAATGTCAGGTAGGAATTTTGCTTAGAGAAAAGAAAAACTGACCCAAAATGATGGGTTTTTTCACCAGCATTATACCTCATGAGATCATTTACATTGACACTGGGTATGATTTCTTTTTGGAACATTTTATTGTTTTTTTAGCTAGTACAAATGGCATTCATTTGCAAAATGAAGATGCCCAATGCTATCTGACATGCCTGGCAGCATCCAAAAATCTCTGTGGGCAAGACAGAAATAGCCCAGAACTTATAAGTGACCAACCTCTTCCTGGATCAATAGCTCAAAGGCATCTGTGCTAGAGTGAATCTTTCTCCAGCTGACTCTGCTCACCACAGAGAGGACTTGATTTTCTGGACTTCCAAGGCAATTTCACAATATGGCCTGTAGTACCCAAACTGCCTCGGAGTGGCAGAGGGACATGGAGATCTCTGCTCTAAGCATCTGAGTGCTGCCTGTGCTCTCCCTTGATTTTAAAGGGAGATCAAACACTATCACACAGCCAACATCTACATGTAGATATCCTAAATCCTGAGTGGTACCTGTGATGTCAGCCTGGGGAGGCTCAAATCCAGCCTGGATTTGATGGATCCTCATCCAAAACCATGTGCACTCAGCAAAGGTCTATTCATGTGGCTGATCTACCACCAACACCATTCCAACCCCAACCCCAAACACCATTCTCATCACTTACATGAATTTTGGAATCCATATGACATGGGCTGAGGAGGATGTGAGGGAAAAGTGCAACTTGTGGGGAGGCATCTGAGCTTAGATTTCTGGAGTCATGATGTGTCTGCTTTGTCTGGGCTACAGACAGTCTGACAACCACCAATGTAGACTTGGCTGGATCATGTAGTGGATGGAGTGAGGCACTAAAGCAGCTTTAACCTCTCCCAGTTCCATTATTGGGTAAATCTGCAGCAGAACTGGAGTCTAACTGGGCCTGGATAAGAGGTTGGATGGAGAGAAATTTTTTTTCATGAAACAATGTTCAAGATTGCAATGCAAGATGTTTCCAATTACCATCTGTATGGCAGATTATCTTTGTCAAGTGGGCAGTTTGCCTTATCTCTCTCTTTGAGTGACCACAATCACACCTCCCTCAGGAGGGGACATCTGCTGATAACAGACTATTGAATGTCACTGCATCACTGATAAGAACTAGAACATCCTATTGTGAGATGCTCCGCCCAGAGGGAGGAGCCAAGCATTGCTACCCAGATATAATCCAGAGGCTTTGAGACACCAGCACAGTTTTCTCCACTGAATTCCCCAGAGGAACAGCAGCTGCCTCTTCTTCCACTGGATCTTCGGAGGAAGAATACATCCTTCTCTACAGGAGCCCCTGCTCCAACAGAACCACCCCTGACACTCCAGGAGGGATGCAGCCACATTTCCAATTGGACTGGTACCAACACCCTGACCCACAGGGGGTCAGGCTGGGTTCTGACTCTGTCAGTGTTTTTCTAGTGTACTGCATTGCTTATTTTATCCTGTTTTTCTTTTCTTCCCTATTAAAGAACTGTTATTTCCCATATTTTTACCTGAGAGCCCCTTAATTTAAAATTTATAGCAATCAGGAGGGGTGGGGAGGCTCCTGCCTTCCTTAGTGGACCCCTGTCTTTCCAAATCAAGACAAACAAGCAGGTGAAACTTCCAGGCTTTAGCTACCCATTAGCTTAATCATTAGGTGATAACAGTAGTTAAGAGACATCGCTATTAAGGAAGGTCTCGTTAATCATTTTGATAAGAACGAGAAAAGCATATTTATCTCAGTGGCAATGAGATGTAAATTAGAGGAATTCTCCTCTTTCACCCCACTCACAGACACTTGAGTTTTCCCTTAATTACTAGCAAATAGCAGCTTATTCAATTAAGCAGCAGAGCAGAACTTAACCCCCTTCTCGGCTTCTTAGGCTCTCTCTTGGTTCTTTCTCTGTGGTGCCAGAGATAAGTGAAGACCTTTCTCCTTACAGAGCCTTCTGGGTCAGCAGCATTAGCTTTGTTTTATAGAGGCAGATCTGAAGGACACAGAGAGATCAAACAACATTCTCAGAGCCGTGGAGGGAATGGGAGGTGTCAGGAAGACCTGAACCTGCTTCTCAGAGGGCTGACACTGCTTGTCAAATCAACAGCAGGATTTTTGCTTCCTTTACAATCTGCAAAGTGATGATAACAGGCTTCTCTGCATGGACGATTGGAAATTCCTGGAGGTGTCAGTGGTAGCAGCAGAGTTTCCCCCTGCTTTTTCTTGATTGAAAGGAAAATCAATGTCAGTGGTACAAGCTACAGTGATGTTGTGCTAAGCTGTTCCACTGTTGTCCTGCCCATTTAGTACATCTATCATGGGCAGGGTTTCACTGCTCACTGAGCATGCAGGAGCCAGGAATGCAGTGCAAATGACAGCAGCCTGCTGGTCTAACCCTGTCTGACTAAACCTGAAAAAATCCACCTCCAGGATTCTTTGTGAATCCCTGAACTACTTGCTGTGTGTCCTGGGATTGAAAGAAGTTCACACCCTGGCACAGAGCACTCTGCCCTTTGCTGTGGCCAGGTGGGTGTCTCTGTCCCCTCAGTTTGCCTCCCCTATTCCTGAAAGAAGGAACTGGGAGGAGACTCCAGATATTGGGTGTACACTGTCATTCCAGGGTAGAAACCTCCCTGCAGCATATCAGGCTCTCTGTACTGTTGAGGGATGAAAAATGTGGGGTTTTACACATATCTGGAAAGTTGGAAGTGCTCCAAGGGTAGACTATGGGCAGGGCAGGATACAACCCCAAGCCTGCCTGAGTTCAAGGAGTATTTGGACTATGCTTTCAAGCTCATGGTGGGATTTTTGGGGCTGTTTTATGCAGGGCCAGGAGCTGGACTCAGTGGTCCTTGTGGGACTTTTCTAACTTGAGATATTCTATGATTTGATGACATCAGGGGCTTGGGCCACCATCAGTTGTCTGGGCTGCAAAAGAGAGTCCCAGCAGCCACCTGGGGGGTTTGGGTTGTCCAGCCTCTGATCTCCTACAGTGTCTGGGGACCCAGATAGCCTGGGAGGTCCTGGCAGCTCAGCACTGCTGCCAGGCCAGGGATGTACACAAGAGCCTTTTCTGGGCTGTGTGGGAACCAGCTGAAGCCTGGCACCTGCAAGCTGGCCATGCCTGTCCTAACAATGCCTGTGCAAAGCTATTGTCTGCCAGGGCACACAGCATCAAATCCCTTTTTCTATTTGCAGCTCTCTGGGTTCATGCCATGTGTTTGAAAGTCATTTCCCCAGAGCAGGCTGACAAATATGAAAAGCCAAATGCCCTTCTTCTTGCAGAATGGGAGGAAAAGCCTAAAATCTTCCTTACCTCTTCCTCAATATTCAGTGCAAGAACAGATGGATGGTGTGTATAATTCCATAGGAATGCAGCTGTAATTTCATGTGAACTAATACCCAGTTGTTAAACCAGCTACCAGAGAGGAAAAGCATCCTTCAAGCTGGTTTTAACAGACACCTGGCCCCTCTGCTTTTGCTTGTTTTCTTGTTACCAAGATCTCTCACATTTTCTCTGTGTGCAATTCAAGATGAAAAGAGCATCGAGCATTTCCTGGCATGCTCTGGGTGGATGGATGTAGAGGAGCTATGGTAAGGCAGGATGTTCTTGGAGCTGCAGTTTTTCTTGGATGTGAGCCCAGGATTTTTTGGATTGGGGGCCAGTTTTACTGAAAGGTTCATGAACTCTTGAGGACTGGGCCCAGATTTCCTCTGTCAAAGCTCCACACATTTCTACTGGGACAGACCGCAGCATACCAAAGCTGCAACCATTCCACGAGAAATTTTGGCCCTGCAGAGTTCAGCTTTGTTGTGCTTGGCCATGATTTCTGCAGGTGTGATGGGAGGTCAGCACCCTGGGGAAAGGAGCTGCAGTGCTGGGTTTTAACTGGGAACTGGATTCTTTACAGTGGGGTGCTGTCCATGAAGAAATTAGAAGGTCTGGGGTTTACATCCCCTCATCTTCTATGTCTCCTCATCCATCCAATGCCTGTCTTTCATCCCTTTCCCTATTCCCCTCATTGGTCATGCCCACCATTCCTCCACAGTGATCAAGAATTGTCTCCTTTAGAACAGACCTTTTGCTTTTACACTGCTTTGGGCTCTATGCCCTGGAGATGCAAAGCCAGAGGTGACCCTGTTGGAACACACTGTAAGGCAAGGGAAGCCAAACCTGGTGAAATCTCATGCACTGCTCACTGAGCAAGAGTTTTACAGCAAAAAAATCTACCCTTGAGCAGCTGTTTTGGGGAAGACTGACAGCCTTATTGCAAAATAGCCTGGGACTCAACTGATGTTTACATATCTGAGGATAATCAAGAATTAGGACCCTGGAGGTGACAGAGGAGCTAAGTTATATGATGGTGGGGACATGCCAGCGTCACCTGAGTCCAAAGGTCTCTGCTTAGCCATCTTCACAGTTTTAAGGCTGCTTCAGGACTGATTTGAAAAGATAAAGGGCAACACTAAACAGACTAATCTCATTTTTCCACTTCTCTTTGATTATCCTCCCCACTCTGCTGTCTTCCCACATTTCCAGTTCTAGTTCCCAGTGCAAAGCTGCATTTACTGCCATCCTTCAGTTTTAACCTGGAAGTTGACATAGAATCACAGAATCATTAAGGTTGGAAAAGAGCTCCAAGATCACTGAGTCCAATATTTGTCCAATCACCTCCTTGTCAGCTAAACCACAGCACTGAGCACCATGTGCAGTCACTTCTCAAGCACCCCCAGGGATGGTGACTCTACCACCACCCTGAGCAGCCCATTCCAAAGTTTAAGCACCCTTCCTGTGAAGAAATCCTTCCTGATGTGCAACCTGAAGCTCCCCTGGCACAGCTTGAGGCTGTGTCCTCTCATCCTGTTGCTGGTTGCCTTTGAGATCCTTGTGGAGATGTCCCTGGTGGGCAGAGAGGGAGGAATTAGAGAAAGGACTTGAATTGCCTTGTACAGTAGCCCATAGCACACACCTTGAGGTGCGGCAGGTAGTCCTGGGGCCAGAGGGGAAGTGTTGCTCCTCCTGGGGCCAGGGGGGAAGTGTTGTTCCTCCTGACCTCTATTGGCTGGAGGTGGCCACATGCCCTGAGGCATGCATGTTTCTCTGCCTTGACAAAGCTCTGGAGATTCTGCTTTAAATCATAAATAAGAGAAGTCAGGATTTTCATGTTTCTCATATAAAATGGCTTTCCAGAAGGCCTGAGGCACTCTGGTTTATTGGCAGAACCGAAGCATGTTCAATTGCAGGTGAATCAGAAATGGACGTGGTTGTACAAGCTCTGTGAGGTCTGGACATCACAGCCAGAAGTCTTGTACCAATCACACTTGTGCTCCTACTTCTCTGGATATATTTATTCTTGGATTTAAAAAGTATTTTCCCCATGTACTCCTAATTGACAAATGGAGGAAATTAAGTTACAACATTCTGGGGAATAACAACCTCACTGCTTGATTTCCATCATATGTAATGTACTTCATAACTTAGGCACACACTGAAGTTCTTTGCCAAATTATGGCTTTTCTGAGCAAAGAAAGTACAGTTTTCCACACTTTTGCTGTAATGTGCTTCCTTGCTGCTAATACTGCTTTGACAAATGCACCTTTCTGCTTACACTGATTTGATTCATTTTACACTCAAGTTCTAACTGTGCTGGAAGAAATTGCTCATAATTTTGATAAACTTATCAAAGAATTTCCTTCCAATAGGGTTACATTTTTAGGCAACTCCAGGTGATCTATTGTCCTAAGTTCTCTGGAACCCCACCTTACTGGAGGGCAGTGGAATTTGGATAATTATACTGTGTGTGGATGTACTTGCTGTGGAGCTGGCAGTAAACATTACTTTTCTACCCCATCTTTCTTTTCCTTCTCAGGAATAAAGAGATTTTTCTTAAGTACATTATACCTTTCCCATGTTAACTTTTTGTTAATCATCTAAGCCATTATATTTTGAACACATGATTCAATGTCTTGCAAGGTTTGTGTCTACATGAAAGAGCCATTTATCAAAAAAAACCTGTGCCTTTGGGAGAGAGAGCTTTTTCACTGAAATGAAGATTATCCTATTGTTTGACAGATCCCATTGAGATCATCTACAGAACCCAATCAAGGACCTTCATAATGATATGAAATGGTAATAATAAGGCAAGGTTCTGTTTTCCTGACTCAGCCAAGGGGATATAATTAAGCGAACATCAAGACTAATTTTAAAAGTGCTGTCTAATAATGTGGCCTATTTTGCTTTTACAGGCTCAGTTGATTCCATTCTCTTATGGCTTGACATTTCAGTGTAAATGTTAGTATCTGAATTTAAAATAAAACTGGTGGGTTTTTTTCCAGTTTTCCCAGGCATGTATGCACTTTCTAGCTGATGCCAGGTTTTATGGGTTTTGAATTTTTTGTTTTTGTTTTTATTTTCTCCCTCAGGTAGGTAGGTAGGATTAGAAACTCCATATATGGACATCATCACAAGGGACTCTGTTCTTGGTAAAGATTTGGGGTAATTTGGTGACAGGCTGGCTCTACACTGTCCTTTCCATGATACTGCCTGCCCCAGTTCACCTGCAGCACTTGCCTGAGCACTGAGCATGAGGACAGCATATCCACCAGGCCTGTCTTGGATATATCCCTCTTCCTGCTTTATATTCCTCCACCTATGCTTGGATAGAGCTTTAAGCCAACTCTTATCGAGTGCTTGTTTTCATCCTCTGTTGGCTGATGTCATTCTTTCTTGCTCAATACACCCTTCTTTCAAAAACCAATAAATATTGCATTAGTTGACTTGTCAAGGTCACCTCTCAGCTTTTCTTGTCTGTGACTTTTTTACTGTCACATTTATGCCCATGTCCATGTTTGTGCAGCATCTCTAGCACCACCCTGGCCTGGTCTCTCCTCTCTGCTTGTGTGGAATGAGGATCAGCTGGTGGCTGTGTTAGTCAGCTGGGAATTATATCCAGAGAATCCTAGAATGGCTTGGGTTGGAAGTGACCCAATATTATCTTGTTCCAACCCCCCTGCCATGGGCAGGGACACCTTCCACTGTCCCAGGTTGCTCCAAGCCCCATCCAACCTGGCCTTGGACACTTCCCAGTATGGGGCAGACACATCTTCTCTGGGCAACCTGTGCCAGGCCTTCAGCAGTGAAGGAAGAGAAGAGAGGTGGTGGCTGCCCCGTCCCTGGAAACTTTCAGGTTTAGGTTGGACAGGGCTCTGAGCAACTTGATCTGGTTGAAGGTGTCCCTGATCATGGCAGGAGGGCTTGGTGACCTTTAAAGGTCCCTTCTAACCCAAAATAGTCCATGATTCAGTGATTTATGACTTGGCTGGCTGCATTACCATGGGATGGCCTGGCACCCCAGCACAAGGAGTGAGTTACAGGAAACCATTTGCTTTCCCTTCAGGAATACAGTGAGTGAACCCACTAATATCAGCCCAAATCTGCTCTTATCTCTGTTAGTTTTTAGTGGGAGAAAGCAGCTCCATTCCTGGTGCTTGGATGGCAGTAGAGCAGTTTATGTCCTCAGTGCTGGGCTTCTGTTTCAGCCCCAAGAAAGTTTTTGTTGTGCAGCACAGCAAGGTCATTAATCAACAAATCAGTAAAAGCACCATGAAATCACTCCAGTGATGCCTGAAATGGAGAATTTTTGTAGGCAATAACATAGCTGAGACTGGAACATTGGCAGTGAGGGACAGGGACAAGGTTTTCTTCCCAGGGACAGGGTTGGTGTGCAGGGGGTGGCAGCACTGCCCTTTGCTGTTTTAGGTGGTCACAGTCACCGACCTTTGGGGCTGTGGGATGTGGGATGATACTGTGGGAGTGAAGGACATGGAGGGGCCATTTGGGATCTCCAAACTGTGAGCTCAGAGGCTCCACTACAGCAGTGGCTGCAATGCTGCAATGACCTCTCTGACTTCCTCCCACAACCACATCCTGAGCTCCTGAGAGTTAAGGAAGAAGAGGATAACACCCCCTTTAGTGCTTGGGTCAAGCTGTAGAAACATTTGAGTACTGCTTCTTTTGCAGAGAAATTTCCTCACAGCTCTTGTTTTTAGTTTGTTTGTTTGTTTTTCTTTCCAGAACAGATACTCAGGAAGGGTTAATCTTGGTATCCACTGATACCCTGTACCTCCTTGCTGCCTCTGCCACTTTCCTCCCATGAGCGATGCTCTGCTCTGGCAAGACTTGTCATACATATGAGGGAACCTCAAATTTCCAGGTGAGCTCTGCAGTCTCCGGTTTGGGAGGTTTGAGAGGTTTCCTGGCTGGGCAGGAGAGGGCAGCAAAACACAGAGGTTGAGAGAGAGAGGGAAAGAAATCCCCTCGCTGAGCATGCAGGAGTTCATGTCGCAGTTTCAGGAAGGGTGCCCTGGTGTGGAGTGGGATTTGGGGTTTTCCAGTGCTGCCCATGGGGATGTTTCTGCAGCCTGGACAAGTTTGTTGGGGTGGGCAGTAGCTCCCTCTCAGAGCAGTCCTGCAGAGAACACCAGGGAGAATCAGGTGAACTGGGAGAATCTCTGATTCTTGGATGGTCAGAGAAATGGAAAACTTGATGACCTGCAGAGGATGACATGTCAGAGCCAACTGCCTCAGAGAACAGCAATATTTTCACTGAGAACTGTGAATGTGGAGCCTTGGAGGAGGAGTTACCTCTCTTCTTCCTTGCCCCATGATGTGCAGCCAAAAGCTTCCAAACTACAGAACATGACAAAATTTCAACAACAACAACAAAAGGATCAAGATATTGGCAATGATGGGAACAAACACAGTCCATATAACAATTGGTGTGGAACAAATAAGGAATGTTGAGGAATGCAGTTACTGTGGCAACCTGGTAATAATAGATAGCAGCAGTACAGAGGTGGAAATAGATGTGAGAACAGGGAAAGCATCAAGAAATACGAATATGTGAGTCAAAATCTGAAGCAATAAAATTATTGTCAGAGAATTAAAGGTGAAGTTATGCAACAGCATTGTTATGGTGCTGGTATTTAATTGGCAGAAGTATGGCCAGAGACAGCTGCCCCTGAATAAAACATCAGAGTTTTCATGCATGGTGAGTATGGAGAATATTAAGAGTTAAGGTGGGGGGAAATGGTTATAAATCTGAAAGCACAGGAGAGATCAGATGGATACTGGAGTATCCTGGAGTCACATCCCAGAGCATTAGGAAGCACAAGTTGGGCTACAAAAAACAGGAAAGGGGTTTATTGCACTGGGGAGAAAGTGGTAGGAATTAACAAGGGCTTCCCAGGGTTGTGTGGGGACATAGAATGGGCCACAGTGTTGTACACAGACCTGGCTTTGAGCTCAGTAATTTAGTCATTAAACTTCCAGGTGGAGAACAATCTTCAGCAAAAATCCTACTCCCACCTCACTGACTGCACAGATCTTTTTCCCTATCTGTAATTCCTGGGATTTGTTTGGATCAAAAGCTGACATGAGGTGACACACTGGGGGTAAGGCTGGTGGAGATACTCTGCTACTGTCCATTATCATCCCAAGGATGCTGTTCAGAACCAAGGTTCCCAACTCTCTGGAGAAATTCCTAAGTTTTCTGCACAACCTCTTAAGGATTAATGTGCAGCTTAACCTGATTGCTGCCATGGCTTTCCACTGCCTTGAATCAGGAGTCAAAACCTGCCTTTTTGTGGACATTTTTGTGGAGGATTACAGAATCATAGTGTGGTTTGGGTTGGAAGGCACATAAAACCTATTCCAACACCCTTCCATGGGCAAGGACACCTCCCAGTATTCAATTGTACCTGAAATAACACCTAATTTCCCCAGCAAGGGGGCCAAATAACTTATTCCAGTGCAAGGGGAAGGTTGTACAATGAGGGCCTGTAAATCAGGAGGAAAAAGGGCAGCCATGGCCAGGCAGTGGGAAATTAATTGTCGTGGCAGCTGAATGCGATTTGACACTGTTAGTTAGCTCATTAGTTTTGATGGTAAATAAATGTCCCTGTCTGTGAGAAAAGGTGCCATTTTGAAAATTGCTTTTACAGCAAAATGGAGCTTCAGTGAAATGAGAAAAGAAAAAAAAACCATCCAAAACATCAGTGATTGTACAAACATTATGTTGTGAAGTAATCAATACTACTCAGAGAAAAGATGAAATATACTCATTTTCTTTCATCTCAGCATATTTTCAGATGGCCAAAGGAACGGTTGCTATAACAGGCAAATACATAAACACAGTATTGGAAGGATGGTAATATAAAATTAGGGTGAAACAAAACAGAGTAAGAAAGTCAAAACAAACCCTCTCTGCTTTATTGAAACAAAACACTTCAACACCAGAGTGAAATGAAGAAGTCAAAACAATCCAAATTTCCCGTCAGATATTTCACGAAAATCAAAATATTTCAACACAATGCCTCTGTTTCCAAGAAATGTTGTTTACAGGTGGAAAACTGTTGTATAACAGATGCTTCCAACTTATTGTAAAGTTAGAACCAACCTGAAAAATGGGATTTTGTGGCCAACAGCTGGATAACTTTGTGGGGTTTTCTTTTGCTGTTTTTTTTTTTGTTTGGGAAACTCCATCACAATAATTCACTCAAAGAAGGAACACGTTCAGTAAATTGGGGATTTTCTGCTGTGGTTGATGCTGTTTTCCTGACATGCCCATTGGAAATTCAGCAAACATTCTCTTTGGCTCCATGGGGAAGCAGGGAGGGAAGAATTGCCATTTCAGAACCAGTGACATGGAAGTGCTATGGTTATTAGTGACAATCTATATTTCAATACTGCTCAGAGGCCTCAAATAAGATTAGTGGCTCATTATGTTAAGCCACATGTAAATAAACAGGCATGGAGTGTTTTGTAATGTAGCCTTTATCTACACCAACAAGAGGAAATAAGGGAGACCAAGAGGATATTTTATGGCTCTGAATTTATAGAAGGGGGAAAAATCATGATTAGCTATGATTATGAATAAAAGTGGCCAAAAAAGACAGTTAATTTTTGGCTCTTTGAGGCCAAGGTTATTGCCTGTCTCATTAGAGTTTGATGTTTTGTAGAGGGTTTCAATATTACCTTAGGATTGCCTGTCTGCCCCAGCCTTACCACAGAAAGCAACTTGAAATCCAGCTCTTCACCGGGACATGTTATTCGTATGAAATTCCCACTGAAATGGCTGGATACTGTCTCAGGGGATATGACCCTGGGATATCACCCTTGTGGAAATCTCTAAGATGGAATTGCAGAACTCTGCTTACTTTTATAGAATAACAATAGAAAAATTGTAAATACAATGAACAAAGTGTTCACTGGGGGTTTTTAAACCTAACACAAAATTATTGAGAGCTACTTTTGTGCATTCTACTCCAGCTGCAGCCAAATGGGCCAAAACCAGTCTGAACTCTTTGGAATTTCTATCCTCTCAGTTAATTTCTTGTAAGCCCAGCCTGTGGCACAGTCAGAATCTCTGCATGTTTTCTGTGTGCAGCACAAAGTACTTACAAAAAATTAAAATCCAGAAAACCAAATCAAACCTGCCCTCACATCCCCATTTGTTCAGCTCATGTGGTCACCCTGCACACATTGAGAGGTTCAATTTATACTTTGAATTTTGGGGCAAGATTTTTTTTGTCTTGGGAGCTTCCATATCAAATCCTTTATTACATTCCTATCTCTTATCCCTTTCTTCCCACATGGAATTGAGGCTACCTAAAATAAAATCCGGGGAATTTCACACACCAGTGTGTCTCCTTACTTTGCAGCTTCTTGATTTTTGTACTATTATGATTTTTTTTGCTCTAGGAAATGTGAATTCTTTTTCCTAGGAAAGCCAGTAAATCCAAGCTGCTGTGATCCCAGAGATCACTGATAGTTTTCCTGGATGGTCTTCTGTTCCCCATGTCCCAGAATGTTTGGGTTTTATGTGACACAAGGACTTGATCAGGAAAAGAGAACTGATCCTCCTGTAAAATGAAGTTAGGATAAATCAATTTTAAAAGCCAGTTCACTCTGTGGCAAGGACAAATCAGCCCTGCTGCTCCAAAAAGCCATTAGATGAACAGGCGAAATGTTTCAGGGTGGACAGGGGAAATTCAGCAACTGGTATTCATCAGAGCTGCATTTCCTGCAAAAATGTATCTCTCTTCCATTTAGAGAGAAATAGTCTTCAAGCATCTGCAAGAAGGAAGAAGTGGGAGTGGTTACTCCATAATTAATTATTTTCTACATTCATGTTTGGAACATTTTCTTCTTGACCAAAATAACATCACCACCAGCCAATTCCCCTGTACCCCCCTGCTCCCTCAACAGCAAAAAGTGCAAATTGAAATACATGATTCTTGACTATTTTTCTGCCCTTTTTAGGTTACATAAATCTCCGGTTTGAAGCTGGAGGCAAGCAGATCCCCAGAGATGCAGGAGATAAATGGAGGTGAGTGGCTGTTGGAAATGGGATCTGCATGTGTCGAGGTTGTGCAGATCCATCCTCCCTTTGGCAAACCCCATTCTGTGTCCAGCTCAAGGAATTCACTCTGGCTGCACTTATGGGATTATTGAGGCCTCCCAGGTGCCTTTCCCACCAAACTCCTTCCTTTCCAGTGATGGAAAACATGGCAGGACTCACAATCACATCCCCTCTGTAGTCCTTCACGACTCTGGACAGTGGTTATTAGTTTTGATAGAGTCTCAAAGTCCTTGCTATGCCATTTTGGCACTAAAAATGGCTCAAAGCTTCTTAGCAAGAGGCAGAACTAATCAGGGTCAGGAGCTGAGCTGCTCCTTTTATGGGAGAAGAGGAGAAAAAAGATCTTGTGTTGTGCAGCAGATGTGGGATGGAAATTTGCAGGAGATTTGGGATGGAAAGCTGTGAAGAGAATTTGCAGGAGATTTGGGATGGAAAGCTGTGAAGAGATGAACTTCTTACACCACCACAGCAGTGAAGGGTTTGGATTTATCCTGAGAAACTTCCAGAGATCTGAGCCTTCTCTCAGTTGTAACAGATATCCTTTTCTCCACAGCAGAGCTGTGGGGATGGTCACAGGTGGTGTGTGAGGACAAGCACCCTTGTTTGGGGTGGTGAAAAAGGGGGGACACATTTGTGTGTCCAGAAAATGGCAACAGAGCTGGGGAAGGGTCTGGAGCACATCTGATGAGGGGCTGAAGGAGCTGAGAGGGCTCAGCCTGGAGAAAAGGAGGCTCAGGTGGGATCTTATTGCTCTCTACAACTCCCTGACAGGAGGATGTAGCCAGGTGGGGGCAGATTCTTCTCCCAAGTGATAGGATGGGAGGAAATGGCCTCAAGTTTTACCAGAGGAGGTTCAGATTGGATATCTGGAATTTTTTTTCATGGAAAGGGTGGTCAGTCAGTTGAGCAGACTGCCCAGGGAGGCGGTGGGATCACCAAAAGATGTGTCACTTGGGGACGTGGTTTAGTGTTGGATCTGGCAGTACAGGGTTAACTGTTGGATTCAATGATCTCTGAGGGATTTTTGGACATTAATGATTTTATGATTCTATGAAAAAAGCAGGGACTTGGAAGGCAGAGGAGGATAACGTTGCAAATCCTATTTGAGAAGTTTCAAAAGCCATGTTTTTGATGTGTATCCAGAAAATGAAATCAAATTGTTCACATTTTCCAAAATCATAGTTTAAAAACCTCAAAACTTTTGAGCTGTGAAAGGGTGATGGATTCTTACAGGAAAAAGGAATCATATTGTGGCACCTTAGGTTGTTCATCCTTGATCCATGATGAAGGCAAATGTTCTTGAACTGTTCATAACTGAGATTTCTGGAACCCAAAATGCAGGATGTAGGTAAATTGTTTGTCTTCCTTTTCTTTTTGCAGAAGGAAGAAAATCTCTTGCTAAAAACCCCGCAAAATCCAGCTTCCAGTTCTGATATTTTTCCTCTAATAAATGAGTGCTTATATTTTGTGTTCTTCTGGGCTTGGGGAACTGTGCAGAAAGCAAAGTTAATTTAACCAGTGGGACAAAATTACAAGTTTATTCCTTAACAAACAAAACAAAATATTCAAGCTTGTGGCTAGTAGCAATGGTTCAAGAGGGCTTGAATCCTGGTATAGTCTCTGGAGACAAAATTTTTCTGAAGAAACAAAAAATAGAAACAGGCAAGAATTTCCTCTCTACAGAGAAACAACACTCAATCAGTTTTAGTAGATAAAATGTTTTCTTAACTTCTATGGCATTTCACAATTGATGAACATTTCCAAAATAGAGATAGTTAAAATATTATCTCTTTCCCACAAGGCATTTTGGTTTATATTCTGACTTTGTTACTGTTGTGACCCAAGCTGTTTAAATTTATAATCTCCCCTCTCCACCATCTATGCTGGGATGACTAATTAACGTGGCTGCCATGTGTAATTGCAATAACAAATATCTCATACGCTCACATTGTGTTTTGATGTATTTTGCTATCATTTTGAACCAGGGATCCAAAAGAAGACAAATATTGTTGTGCCAGTCAATGTTTTTTCTCATCCAAGGAACAGAAATAAACAGTCTCAGGGTCTCTTAGCTCTGCCTGTTAATTAAAGCCATAGGAATTAGGCTGGATTTTCTACCAGGTCACCTCTGCAAAACTGCAGTAATTAAAGACCAGATGATGGCCCTACAATTAGGAAGGTGGTCATAAAAGAGGTGACCAGAAACTTCCTCCATTCTTCCCTTAATTTATCTTCAAGAAAATGGAAATAAATTCAGGGCTTTCTCTCATTATTTCTCAGAAGAAGGAACTTCCAAGTTTTTGCATGGAGGAATATTGCAAAATGCTTTTTGATATTAAAACTCAGGTACCAGCACCTGGAGAACCTATTTTCCTTGAAAAACCTGTTTTCCTTAAAACTCTGTCAAACGGCTTTTCCCAAATCCATGGCACCTGCAGTCACCAGAGCCAGGAATCTTCATCAGCAACAGGTTCTGTGAAAAAGCCCTCTGGCACAAGGACTTTGACTTAGATTCTCACCAATAGACCTTGTGTCTTGCCCACCTTGTTTCATTTATTATACTTCAGATTATTTAAAATTATTTTGGAAGTATTGAACTTGTGGTGGAAGAGAAAAGCCATAGAGGTGTCCAAAAGAAAAAAGAATCCTCCATATCTAAATGGCAGAGATTTTTTTTTTTTTTACAGGAGGAGAGGGAAGTTTGACAGGAACCTCAAAAATCAATTTGAGTGTTGAGTTGATAGTGAGAAAAGGAATGTAGAATGATGATGTGAACTACCTGGAGATAATCTGGCAATCTAAAAGAATATTGTATATCTATACAAAAATGGTTATTTATTAAAAAAAACCCAGAACAAACCAGAAATGAAAAAAAGGCAGAGGTGAAGCATTCATCCACCTGAATGCTATGAAATAATTTAATCTGAGAGTCCTGGAAATGGTACTTGTATTTAGATACTTTAAAGTTCCACCACACTATTTTGAGAATTTACCTCTGTGTTTTCCAGAGGGAATGCCAGACCTTTATTGAGTGTGGGCTGTTTTCTCTCAGGGCTGAAGGCAGGACAGGCAGGTGAAGAGGTAAAAGCATGTCAGGCTCTGTGAGAAAAGCAGACATCCAGAGGAGAGAAGTTTTTGTGCTGTGAAGCTGTTAGGCATTAGTGAGCTCATGTCTGCTGCCATTCCTCCTGGAGGAATTCCTTAATGTGCAAACCTTATTACTTTACACCTTTATTTTAAATTTTATTTCAATTTTTTCTTTCTGCCACATGAGCACCAGCAGTGCTTCAGCAGCACTTAGTCCTTGCCTGAATCCTGTCTATTTGATAATCCTGAATCCAGCTATTTCACTCTTCCTGGAGACACTCTGCAGGGTCCCTGTCCTATCTCTCCTTCAGTCTCCTAGTTTCCACCTTTTCCATGCTGACCACAGCCTCTGCAAGCTTGGGTTAGACATTGGATGATCCTGGTAGGTCCCTTCTCAGCTGAGATGTTCACACACGTATCCAGTGATAGGACAAGGGGGAAGGGCCTTAGGATGGAGGGAAGGTTTATATCAAATAGTAGAAAGAAATTCTTCTCTGTGAAGATGGTAAGACCCTGGCACAGATTGCCCAGAGAAGCTGTGGCTGCCTCATCTCTGCAAGTGTTCAAGGCCACGTTGGATGGGGCTCTGAGCATCAGTGGAAGATGTCCCTGTCCATAGCAGGGGGAATGGGACTGGATGATCTCTAAGATCCCTTCCAACCCAACCCATTCTATGCTTCTGTGATTTCATTTAGAAACGAGAAATTTTCTTTTCTTTTGTTTTCCTTTTCTATTTTGTTTTGAAGGTGGACAAACAGCAGAGCAGTTTGCCCAGAGATGTTGTGTCTCCCTCCTTGAAGATGTTCAAAACTCAGACAAGCAAACTACTCTGGCTGACCCTGTTTTGCTAAGAGGGTTGGAGTAGATGTTTTCTGTTCTAAACTCAACAATTCTGTGATCTTCCCATAAAAACATCCTAAATTATTTCAAACTAGTCTCTTTATACCTGAAGATTAAAGCAGGGAAATGAAAAGAGGAAGACTGTTAAGTCCAAGGTTTTATCTAATACTCTTGAACTTCTAAAAGCTTTATTCTTTCTCTTTTTCTTTCTTAGTCAAATATTAATTAGGTTAGCACCATAGTTATATAACGATAGCCTTGTTATTCTCTTGTGTACAGTGAATAGAAGGCACTTCATCTTCAGAGATAAATGATCCAAAGGCTTTTCCTTCTGTAAATTCAAGGCAGCCACAACCCTTCAGTCCTTGCAGGACTCTTCTCTCAGAGTCACAGCTAAATCAGTGCCACACTGAGTAAACATGGGCTCTGCCTTACAGCCCAGACTGTTTTGAAGGAGACCTGAAAAAGATTTTGAAGTCTTTTCACTAGTAAATAAACAAAAATCTCCACAGCTGGATAGTATCCTTTCTTCTCTGCAAGGCTTTATATTTATATTTATATTTATATTTATATTTATATTTATATTTATATTTATATTTATATTTATATTTATATTTATATTTATATTTATATTTTTATATTCTTATTTAAATGTCTTTGTAAGTGTCCAAAAAAGTAACACTTCTCTTTGGAGGATCTTGTTCTAGTAAGTGATTTTATTTAAAAATAGGTAAGATTTAAGAACTGGATGCAGGCTTTCTGCTTTTGCATGTGTTGTTAATAATACCTTGCTTGATCATTACATTGCTGTGGCAACACATGGAGGACAAAGGACGGTTGTTCTTCCTCCTCCTTTTTTTTTTGATAACCTGAATTTATTTATTTGTGGCAATAGAATTTTTCCCAGATAGATTTGCAGCCTAAGTCTCCTGCCATCCCTGTTGGGAACTGTACTGCCCTTGCTAGGCTTGAATTGCATCACAGAACTACTTTCAGGGAATTATTGAGTCCAATAATCATCCATCACCCTAGCAAAGTCTCAGGGTCTCAAAGCCCTCTCACATCTTTGTTGACCACAGCTGTTGCAGTCCTGCAGTAGAGAAATGAGCTCAATGAGGGGGCCCATTTCATTTTTCTAAGGACTTTAAAGATGATGGTGGGAGTCTAAAACCAGAATGAGCAGAAAGCAGTGGTAGGAGCTGGTCTTCAGCAGGAAGGTGGGATGTTATCAACCCAAATGAGCTGGAGATTGAGCACAACTCCTGGAAGCTGCTTCATGGGGAGGTGGAGGTGTCATTGTGGTAATGTAATCACAAAGTCCTCCCTTCACTTGGAGGAGAAGAGGAGCTGCAGTGGGGTGGTCATTGAGAGTGCCCTTCCCATTTGCAAGAGAGGAGGATCCCCTTGATTTGATCTGCTCAGGAAACAAACCCATGGTCTGACTCAGGGTTATTTTCTGACTATTCTAAAGTAGATCTGGTTGCCATGAAATGATAAACTGATGAAATGAGCTTCTGATGGTGCTTTTGGCCAGAGCAGAGAATGGGAAGGAACAGAACAGCTTTCCTGTGTCCCATGCTTCCACTTTTATCCACTGCTTTTATCACTGCTTCCCTTAGGATTGCTGTGCTAGCAGCACTCATCCAGCAAGCCCATGGATCACGTGGTTTTTCTGTTATTAAATATATGGGTATGTAAAAAATGCCTTGGGTCCTCCCCTCAAGTAGGAAAGTTCCTAAAATCAGTAAAGTCACCAAACCAGATGATGGTAGGAGTGTATCAGAGAAGAGCTATTTTCTCTTATAATCTGTCCTTATACTCCTCTATGACTCCCAGTACCTGCCACACCCTGGGGTAGGACACCAGGAACTCTGACCTTGGCCTCTACATAGGTTCATCTCATTAGTTATCTGCAAGTTCTGGAGACTTTTCAAGATTATAAACAATTAGCCAAGGGGTCCTGAAGTCAATAAGCAGCATTTGTGTTGTGTGTCCAGCCTCCTGACCTCTCCTGCTTCCAAGAGGAACTTTGTCTTCTCCAACATCATGGGAATCCATCAAAATGGATGGGAATCCATCCAAAAATCTCCCCAAAACACAAAGGGATTTGGAAGCTCTGTGGAGCAGTGGCAATGAGCTGTTGGTAATTAGGCTAGGTTGGTAATTAGGCCCTGAGCAGAAGAAGATCATGGAATGAGATGATCTTCAAGTTCCCTTCCAACCCAAGCTGTTCCATTAAGCTGAAATCTCACTCAAATGATATTCATCAAGTATCTAGCTTTGAAGAATTTGAAATACAGCATGGTGTGTTCAAAATTTTATTAAACATTAAATATGCCTAACATGGATGACAGGCATTGGCAGAAATCTTTTCTGAATAAGTTATTCCCCACTTTAAATTACAGCAGAAATGGGAAGATTTGGAGCCTGAGAGAGACATTTCCTTTTATGAAAATGCTGTTACTGGCAATCCTTAAAGGTGGGATCAAGGGATTTAATAAATGTAATTTACTTTTGATTGCTCAGAACTGGAGCTACTTTGGAGTGAAATGGGGATGTGCTGTGGGAAAGTGCTACCCTAAGTCTCTCCCCATCAAGCAAATCTGCCCCAGAGTGGTATTTTAGGGCAGTGTTTTGAAATGGGAAGGGTAAATCTGCAGGAACCATGTGTGCCTTTGCCCTTTTGCTCCTTTAATCCACTCAATCACATCTGATTCTTGTGGCTCAGAAACATTTGTCCAGCTGAATTGTCTGGGAACTATTCTCTCTGATATCTTTCTAAGGAAAGTTGATTAATTAGCACATTATTGAGTGTTGCTCCTGTGCTGCAATGGGTCTTTGCAGAGGGAAGATACGCCCTGTTCCAAGTCCTTCCTTCAAAACAGCATCTCCAAATTTTAACTGTTAGGTAAAGCCTGCAATTCTCAGGCAGTCAAGAGTAGCTTTCTTCTTATTCATTCTTTGTTAAAAGATAATTTTTGCCATTTGTAAAACATAAGATCATCCAGAAAATCGTGTAGTTACTAAACTGAACACCTGGGAATACACTCCTCAAAGGAAATTTAAGTTAGCCAAAACCAGCATGAGGATTTTTCCTGCAGCAGGGCAGGATATAGCTTGAAACATCCTTCTGCCTGACAGGCAGCAATGAGTCTCTGGGAACCAAGAAATACAGCAGGAAATATCCAGCTTGTAAGGAGAAGTGGTGGGGAAAATGCTGAGAAAAACACACCTGCTACCAAAACTGCTGATCTGTGTCATTTGCAACATCCTGAGGAAGGTTTTCGTGTGGTTTTTCTTTCCCTTCAGCAAATTGCTCACAAGCCTGCTTTATTTGGGGTTTGCCTGCCAGCACTGTGCCAGCAGCATCCTGGATGGACTCTGCCTGCCAGGAACTCCCAGCTTCCGGAGTCTCCAGTGCTGATGGCTGGGCAATGTCAGCCAGAAAACCAGGTTTCCATCCTCCTCTGGAAAGAAACACTGAGGTTTCACACTGAACTGCAACTGGTCCACTTTTTGGAAAGTTTAATTCTCCCATGGTATTGAATTGGCCTTTTTAGACCTTTGCTTAAAAGAGGTCAACAGTGATCCATGAAATCACTGTGTCCAGTAGCTGGTCCAGCCACAGAATGGAAAGCTGGGTCTGAAATGGGGTGAGAGTATACTCAGGGTAATCCTTCCACTTCCAAACTTTGCCTGCCATTTTCTTACAGATTTAATAATTTTAATGAAAAAAACAAAACCAAAAACAAAACAACAACAACCCAAAACCTAGGGAAGAGCAAGATTGTCAGAAGAAAGCAGGAAAGATCAAGAAGGTTTACATTGCCTCAGGTCGTGGAGGAGTGCCTGGGCTGTAAATCGCAGTACAACCCTAGGAGGTGAAGATTGATTCCATTTCCCTGAATATCATATCTTGGGTTAATGTATCTGAACAGGAAGAGAAAGGGAAAGGAATTCCTTCAATGTCAACAGCAGTTTTACCCCAACTTCTAGGGATGCTTTAGAAAAATCCCTCTAAAGCTTTCTTTGCTTGAAGATGGACTTCTCCCTTTGTCTTTTCTAAGAACCAAACAGATTCTTAGGCCATTTCTCCCTGAGATGCTGCAATGAAGCATCTGGTCTTTTGACAGTGAGAAAATCCAGAATGGGAAAAGATTGACAGAAAAACGGAGGGGATAATGTTACCCTGGCAGAATTTATCCCTTTCTGTGCTGCAGCTTGGCTATATCCTGCTGATTTCTGATTTTTTTCTTAAATGAAAAGCACACATCTGTCTGTAGAAGTCTTTTTAAAAGCCTTCAGATTGGCACTGATACTATATAACAAATTTTGTTTTAAGCTAACACTTGTAAGGGTTCACCTCCCTGATAAGCTTGGATGGTGTGATGGATCAGTGCTTTGAATGTTAGATCCACCAAAAGAACAAACAGATTCAAAGGTTTGAGTGTGGAGAAAAACAGACATTATACCTGATTTTATAATTTCATTCAGATTGCTGCTAAGTGATCTATCACAACTTTTTTTAGAAGAATATCTGACTTTGATTAAGGAAGTCAAAGAGTGGAGATTTCCCTTCATCCCATCATAATCAGCTCCAATAATTACTTATTCTCTGTTAAAATAAGTATTTCATTTCCATTTCAAACTTTGTTGACTTTCAGATAGAAATTAATATCTAGATCTTAGTACAAATAAGAAAATTCTTAAAATTAAAGCTTCTGACAGAGCAAAGGGCTGCAGGTCATGAGAAAAGTTCTTTTCCCAAAATAAAAATGAAACTAAGTCTTGCCATCTCCTTCCTCAAGTGCAAAAGGTATCAGTATTGCACCTGGAAAGTGGAAGTTAATTGGGCAATGATGGAAAATGAGCAGGTTGGTGCCAGTTTAACTGAGGTGAGAATGAGCTCTTTGGGTTTATTGTCACCAACATGCAGAAAAGTAGTTCAGGAAGGTGGCTTTCCCCTTAGTGCAGTGAGTTTGAAAAATGAATTGGTTTCTTATTTTGAGAAGTTTTACTTGTTCAGGCACATAAACTAACCGAGCTGGCTCCAGAATTTTGTTATATCATAAAAATAAGCATAGATACAGAGATATTTAACAGTTTGCCTTAGGAAATGGGTATTCTTCTCTTTTTAAAAAGAACTAGAAAAATAAGCTTATAAGCAATGAAGTGTCTCTTGCCCTAAACGCTGCTGCAGTTCTACAGTTGAGCAACTGGAGAGCTCATAGGTTGTCAGAAAGAACATTCAGCAGTTTTACCATCTTTTTGCCTCATCTCTAATATATTCATTGCTGCCTTTAAGATAATGATGTGTTCTGATTACCCTTGCAGGCAGAGTACCTTGTGCCAGGAGGGGGTGACTGGCACCACTCGGAGCTGAGCTGCCTCACACTGCTGCAATTTCTCCTTGAGCTGGAATGATTCTGAAGTCAGAGAGACTTTTTACTGGTGGCAGATCTTTGGTAATTGACTGATACTGTGCATAACCTTGTAGTTTGGCAACTTTGACTTGTCAGATGACAGTTTAGAATCAATGTTCAAATGACTGTGCCAATCAGAAACAGTGACTCTTGACCTCAAGCTTGGTTAAGTCACACTTTTGCAACCTTTTATTAAAAAAAAACCACCAAACCTATTGTATTTGAGGGATTCCCCGTGGCAGGAAGAAATGCTGAATCTGACTCCATGTTCTTAGAAGGCTAATTTGTTATTTTTTTATATTTTATTATATTAAAGAATACTAAACAATACTAAAGAACACAGAAAAGATACTTACTGAATGCTAAAATGATAATAATGAAAACTCATGAGTCCTTCCAGAGTCCTGACACAGCTTGACTGTGATTGGTCATTAAGTCAAAACAATTCACATGAAGCCAAAGAAACAATCACCTCTTGGATAAACAATCTCCAAACACATTCCACATGTGAACACAACACAGGAGAAGCAAATGAGATATGAATTTGTTTTCCTTTTTCTCTGAGGCTTCTCAGCTTTCCAGGAGAAAATCCTGGGCAAAGGGATTTTTCAGAAAATATTACGGCGACACAAAACACATTTTGCTAATACCTTTGACAGTGGTTCTTTAAGTGATCTAAATCACCCATTCACAATATATTGGTGTAGCTGTCAGGATGGGGAATACTATCCCTGATTGGTTATGGCAGCATGGAATAAGTCTGAGTCCCAAATTCTCAGAAGAATGAGCTCCCCACCACTGACATGAGTGGAGTACGACTGCAAAGCAAATTAAATTAGCAAGAGAAAATATTGAAAATGGTAGAGGAAAAGGAATTATTTGTAAGATGTTAGGCAGCTGCCTAAAAGCCACCTGTGAAGACAGGAAAAAGCATAATGTAGAGACAAGATCTGAGAGAGGGAGTAGAAGGCAGGGGAGCAGCTGAGTTACTACTGTACATGCAAATTGAACAGTTACAGGAGTAATTGCAGGAAGAAAAGGACAAAATGAAAAAGTTGGAAGAAAAGATCTAGATGATGCCCATGTGTGCCTGACATTCACGTAACCCCAAGCAAATTAGGAAAGAGTGTCCCCAGAAGACTGGGATGGTGATATTTGGGATGATCGTGATGATTGTGACAAGACAATACCCATCACTAAAGTAAATTAAATCTAATTCCAGTTGGTCCATGAAATATCTGCTGAAATTTCTAATAGGATTTGGAGCACAAATTTCAGCACTAACATTACAGTATGCCAAGAAGCAGTATCTGTGACCTGGATTGTGGAGAGTTAAAGTCACCAGAGAAAATGGAGCAAATGTTATTCATCAAACCATGAAAATTAAGTTATGGCACTCAGGAAAGAAGCACCTTCATCTACTTGCTTTGTGATGAAGAAGCACAATGAAAATATTTTGGGGTTTGATGTTTTGACCACATGAAACAGGTGCCTGCCAGATGGCAGTGTGTGGCTCTTACAATAAGGCTTTTACGTTTCTGACGGTCTCTCTACATAAGGATGATGCCAAGGGCTGGGACACAGGGTGATGCGGGTGGGCAAAGCACTTTGGCACTTTGGCACAGGGCTTCCTTGCGTGTGTTTAAGGGGGGACCAAGTGGTGGGAAAAGAGAGAGATGCAGGTCACTGGGAAAGGAGCAAGAGTAGGCAAAGTTGAGGAGAAAAGGCTTTAAAAAGGCCTTTGTGTCCAGGGGCATCAGCATGGAAACCGCCAGGCCTCTGGCAGAAAGGGCGCAGCCATGGCCACCAGGCCTTTGTGACCCACAGTGACATCATGTCCAGAGGCCATTATGATGTGCGTGCATGTCATGAGCCTTTGGGGCTATAAATACCCTGCAGTGGCCAGTCCCAGGAGAGCAGCTCTCTGAAGAGGCAACAGCTTCTCTGGAGGCAGCAGTTCACCTTGGAGATTGTGGCCAGCGCTCATCAGAGCACTCTCACAATGTTAAAGAAGCAGGAGGCGAATGCCCATGGCCTGCCCCATGAGGGGCAGCCACTGCTGTACCGGCAGCAGCAACAGGTGAGGGCTGGGGATGGAGGGACAGCCTGCAGTGGGACCTGGGGGAAGCCCTGGAGCAGAGACAGCCAGGCCTGGCAACACGGCATGCTCTGTGCAGGGCCCAGCACAAGGATGGCCCAGGCACAGCAATGGCCCAGAGGCAGCGAGCCCAGCTGGGAATCTGGCCCAGCCTGGCTGCTGTGGCCAGCACCTGCCTTGGGGCCAGGCCCGCGCTTGCAGGCACATGGGGGACACTGTGCTCACAAGCCATCTCCATCCTGTGCCTCCTCCTGCTTCCCACAGGTGACCCCCAGGCAGCCACAGGCAGCACCTCAGGTCACCTGGACCACCATCACACCCATCCCTGGGGACAGGCCCACTCTGTTCCCCATCCCGTCCCAGAGCCCCACCATGTCCTGCACACGCAGGCGCAGCCAGGAGGGCGGGCACTCAGTACCCCACAGCCGTATCTCAGGGCCACAGGGATTGTCTGTGTGGGACTTGCCGCCTCTCCACGGCCCTCCCTTGACACTGGCACCTCCACACCAGCTCAGTGGCCAAATGTCAAGAGCATCCACTGACTGTGTTAATCTGCACCCTCTGCCAGCATCAGCAGTCTCTGGATCCTCTCCCAGTGGCACAGCACATGCTGTGGGAGCAGCCTGGGACAGTATCAAGCTGCCCCCTCTGCCAACAGCCCAAACAGCAGCTCCCTATGGGTCCTCTCCCAGAGGTACAGCACGTGCTGTGGACCCCATGGCCAGGGGCCAGCCAGAGCGTGTGCCATCTCCTCCATGGGGCACTCTGGCTGTGGGCAGAGCCCAGGGAACACCTTCCCTGGAGAAAACAATGGAAGGGCTCTGGCAGGGGTCAGCGGCAAGGCAGGGCCATGACCTGCCACCTGTGACACCTGCACGCAGCGTGCCGCTCTGCACTGGGGCCCAGCCAGGTTGGCAGCACCTGGGATGCTCCAAAATGGAGGAGCTGATTGAGGTGCAGGCAGGGCATGGTGGCAACACCTTCAAAGACCCTTATGGAGGCCTGGGCCTGTATATATTGGAAGACAGGTCCATGGTATCCACGTGCACCCGTCAGCACTCTAATGCCATCCAGGTGATGGATGTAGAGCTACAGGAGCTGCCCACTGCTTGCAGCTCAACCACAGGCTCCGCAGGAGAGGCAGCAAATTGCTCTGAGCTCCTGTGCCCTGCCCAGTCGGCAGAGCAGAGCCCGGCCTCTGGAAACCTGCAGCCCTGGGACACTCCTGTAAAGGAGGTGGAGGAAAAACAGGAGGAGGGAGAGCTCCCAGAAATGCAGGCTGCAGGGGAATGGGACAGCGACCTGCAGAGTGTGTCACACTCCTCATTGAAAGAGACCGATGTAGAGGAAGAAACCTCTGCTCTGGCTGGAGATCCTGGGGAAGAGGGGCACAGCAAGCTCGTCCTCATATCAGACCCTAAGGAAAACTCAAACTGCTCAGCTTCTCCTTTGTCTGGAGTCTCTGGAGAGGAGGAGGCAGCTTCTTGGGCAGCCGAGCACACTGCACTTTACACGCAGCTGTGCATGGGGCTTGAAGCTAGGCTCCAAATTATGCGCAAAAAGAGAGAGGTGCTGGAGAGGCTCTTGGAAGAGGAACTACGTGCAGAGATCTTTGGAGAAATCTCCTCCGTGAGCAGTGAAGAAAGCCGCATGACATCCCGCTGTGACCTCTGGGGCTCATCAAGTGCCAGCCTGGAACCCGATGCAGACCCCTCGGAGCCACTCAACCCTTGCAGTGTGACTGAAGATGCCAGAGTGGAGATACAAAGCTTCTCTGAGCTTGTGTCTCCTGAGCTGTTGGCAGACTCGGGGTCTGACTCTGAGGATTCGCTGTCCCTGGAAACTCTTCTGAACGAGCTCCTGGGGAAGTGGGTGCAAGAAGAAGCGGCGGGCGAGAAGCACAGAGAGGTAGAGAGCCCATTGTCCATCCCGCCGCGAGATGAAGAGTTGGAACCAGCGCCTACTCCTCCAGACAGCGACCTAAGAAACCAGGGGCACAGCGAGCCTCTCCCCAGGGCACTGCAACAAGAGCCAGCGGGGTTTGCGGGTTGCCCCTCGCCTGCCGATGCTGCGGATGAGGCCGAGGCAGCAGACATGGAGGCTGGGTGTGCCCAGGCCGCCCCTCCCCCGGAAAAGCCCTGCGGGGATGAGCCGCCGGCAGGAGCTTGCCCGGTGCCTGCCCAGCCCCTGGCACGCAGCATTCCTGCTTGCCCCGCTGGCAGCTCAGCCGTCCTGCAGCCCCCGGCCCCACGGCCATGGCGCTCCATGGCCAAGAGGGCCCGGCGGGCTCTGCGCCGCCTTTTCTCCTTCAGCTGCCTCAGGGGGCAGCCGGAGGAGTGAGCCCGGGGCCAGCAGCAGGATAATGGCCAAAGATGCCATGGCTCACCCTGGGGACACCCAGCTCCCAGGGGCAGCAGCAGGTCCCTGAGGGAACGGCTCCAGGGAGATGAAAAGGCGGGATGCATGGTGGATGGATGGGTGGATGGTGGCCAAGGCAACCACTTGCCAAAGGCAGGCCCTGATGCTGGCCACAGCCCCTCAGCCCAAGGTATCAGCAAGGCAGCCTGGTCAGGGAGAGCCGGCTGAGGAAGGATGACAGAACTACATTCCATAATCCTACAGAAGCGTCCATGCTGCATTGTTGGGGTGCATCCCCACCCTCCTCTAGACTGCATTTGAAGCTGAGAAATGCTCCTTGGGCCTCTGCATGGCAGGGAAATTAAGACAAACCCTTTCTCTTTTCACAAGGCAACTAGGAAAACGCCTCCCTGGATGCCTGCCTCACGGACTGGACAAAGGTGTTAACTCCTGATGACTGACCTGGTGTCCTCCCACACAAAGCACCGGGACCCCAGTGCAGAGAACTGCAGGGAGGGGAAGGACCAAAGTGATGCTGCTGACAGCAAACATCTTGGACTGTCTTCTGTCAGACATCTTCACCTCCCCATTCCAGCTGTGCTCTTCGCCACAACCTTCCAACACCACTCTTCTCTCTACCCCATCCCTGATTTTCTCCCTCTTTTCCTCTCACTTTCCTATTTCCTACCCCTTTCTATCTCTCTCCCCCACGTTTATTGTTAAATAAAATCCCAGTTGTTGTTGTTTGTAGATGATCTCCTGAGCACCTTTATTCACACAGGGGCATCTCTGACTAATCACACCGTAATGGGGCCACACTTCTGCACACAGAACTTAAGGTGTGGCCACACCAGTGCCCAGCACAGAAGGACAATAAATGCCACGGTCCTTCTGGCCACACTATGGCTGACACCAGGATGCCACTGGCATATTCCAGTGTGACAGTGTTCACAGGGGTTTTCAGGTGAGGGAAGAGATGAGAATTGTGACTCCATGTTCAGAATGCTTGATTCATTATTTTATGATATACATTACATTAAAACTATACTAAAAAGAATAGAAGAAAAGGTTTCATCTCTCAAGGCTAGCTAAGCATAGAGTAGAATGGAATGAATAATAAACGTTTCTGTCTCAAACAGAGAGTCCAAGCTAACTGGGCCATGATTGGCTATTAATTATAAACATCCAAGATGGGCCAATTACAGATGCACCTGTTGCATTCCACAGCAGCAGATAACCATTGTTTACATTTTGTTCCTGAAGCCTCTCAGCTTCTCAGGAAGAAAAATCCTAAGAAAGGATTTGTAATGAAAAGATGTCTGTGACACTACCCACTCTCCCCAACCCCCCCCCCCCCCCAGTAAGTACAGAACGGAAATTTTCCTTGGCTATCTTGTGTTATAATTCTTATTCAAAACCACAATGTTTAGAGTCTTTCCCACCAGTGGCTACATTAAGTTTAAATGGAGCTTTCTTCTTTCTCATGATCTCTTTACCTGGGGTGGAAGCCGAAGGCTGGGACACATGGAGCGTGGGTGGGCAAAGCTCTTTGGCATGGCACAGGGCTTCCTTGGATGTATTTAGCGGAGGAACAGAAGGTGGGACAAGACAGAGATGCAGGACATTAAAAGAGGAACAAGTGTAGGCAAACTCAGTGGGAAAAGGAATTAAAAAGGCCTTTGTGTGCAGGGTCATCAGGATGGAAACTGTCAGGCCTCTGGGAGAAAGGGCGGCCATGGCCACCAAGCCTTTGTGACCGGTGGTGACATCGTGCCCAGAAACCATTGTGATGTGGATGCATGTCATAAGCCTTGGGGCTGCCTAACCCTGCAGTGGCCAATCCCAGGAGTGCAGCTCTCTGAAGAGGCAGCAGTTTCTCTGGAGGCAGCAGCTCACCTGGGAGATTATGGCCAGTGTTCAGCAGAGCACTCCCACAATGTCACGGAAGCAGGAGGCGAATGCTCATGGCCTGCCCCGTGAGGGGCAGCCACTGCTGTACCGGCGGCGGCAACAGGTGAGGACTGGGTGTGAGAGTGTGTCTGAATTTTCCCTCATCTGCCTCACGATCGTCCTTGGGAGACCACTGAAGAGAAGACCCCCCTGTCTAGAATATCTGTCTCTGAAGGAGAAAAGTCACATGCCACGAGCCCCGAGACCTGAAAGCACAGTGTTAAGCTATTGTTTTCACAGGTGTGTTTGCTGTATACTAAGAAAGGTGCACCATGCCCCATTTGCAACAATAGCAGCTCTGGAAGCTATCCCACTTCTCGGCCTGGCTGGACTTCTCCTGATTTTCAGGTGGTCTCCCACAGAAGACCCTCACCTGTTTTACAACCACCATGACAGACAGACTGAGATGTAAGAAGCCTCTCCATCAAGGACGGAGACATGAAACTCCTAAAAGGCCCCTCTGCTCCTTTCAAGGACTGAGACTGAAACCCCCAGCCTGGAGGAGGTGTGTGGGGAAGGCAAGCTGACCAAACCGAGATGTTTGCCTGTAGGTTGTGACCACAGGAGCAAGAAAACAATGGCTCTCATTTAATGCTGAGAACATGGACTACCTGCTACATCTCTTCCGTATTGGATCTGTTTCCTCCCCCCTCCCAATTTTCAGTAATAAAAACCTCTGAGTTAGCTAGAGCCTTTGAGATCTCCCCAGCATACCAGGCAGATCCTCGACTGGACTGGACCAAAGGACTTCGTCTCTGTGTTGGTAGCTATATCCCCTCCCTCTCTCTTCTCTCTCCTTCTCTCTCTTTTTCTCTCCCTTAATCCCTCTATCACATTTTTGCTGTGGTTATTTCAATAAAATGCATTTGATTTGATTATCACTGCAAACCCGCTTGTACCGTGCTGGATTTTGCACTCTGAGATCATTCCTACGAACCATCAGGTCATCTGTCCATTCGGACGGATGCTGACACTGGGGAAGGAGGGACAGCCTGCAGTGGGACCTGGGGGAAGCCCTGGAGCAGAGACAGCCAGGCCTGGCACCAGGCCAGGCTCTGTGCAGGACCCAGCACTGGAATGGCCCAGGCACAGCAATGGCCCAGAGGCAGCGAGCCCAGCTGGGAACCTGGCCCAGCCTGGCTGCTGTGGCCAGCACCTGCCTTGGGGCCAGGCCCGCGCTTGCAGGCACGTGGGGGACACTGTGCTCATACAGCCACCTCCATCCTGTGCCTCCTCCTGCTTCCCACAGGTGACTCCCAGGCAGCCACAGGCAGCACCTCAGGTCACCTGGACCACCATCACACCCATCCCTGGGGACAGGCCCTCTCTGTTCCCCATCCCGTCCCAGAGCCCCACCATGTCCTGCACATGCAGGCGCAGCCAGGAGGGCGGGCACTCAGTACCCCGCAGCCGTGTCTCAGGGCCACAGGGATTGTCTGTGTGGGACTTGCCACCTCTCCACGGCCCTCCCTTGACACTGGCACCTCCACACCAGCTCAGTGGCCAAATGTCAAGAGCATCCACTGACTGTGTTAATCTGCCCCCTCTGCCAGCAGCAGGAACCTCTGGATCCTCTCCCAGAGGCACAGCACATGCTGTGGGAACAGCCTGGGACAGTGTCAAGTTGCCCCCTCTGCCAGCAGCCCCAGCATCAGCAGTCTCTGGGTCCTCTCCCAGAGGCACAGCACGTGCTGTGGGCCCTGTGGCCAGGGGCCAGCCAGAGCGTGTGCCATCTCCTCCATGGGGCACTCTGGCTGCGGGCAGAGCCCAGGGAACACCTTCCCTGGAGAGCACAATGGAAGGGCTCTGGCAGGGGTCAGCGGCAAGGCAGGGCCATGACCTGCCACCTGTGACACCTGCACGCAGCGTGCCGCTCTGCACTGGGGCCCAGCCAGGTTGGCAGCACCTGGGACGCTCCGAGATGGAGGGAGCTGATTGAGGTGCAGGCAGGGCATGGTGGCAACACCTTCAAAGACCCTTATGGAGGCCTGGGCCCATGTCTGTTTTAAGACAGGTCCATGGTATCCGCCTGCACCTGCCAAAAGTTAAATGCCACCAAAGAGATGGATGTAGCGCCCCATGAGCTGCCCACTGCTTGCAGCTCAACCACAGGCTCCGCAGGAGAGGCAGCAAATTGCTCTGAGCTCCTGTGCCCTGCCCAGTTGGCAGAGCAGAGCCTGGCCTCTGGAAACCTGCAGCCCTGGGACACTCCTGTAAAGGAGGTGGAGGAAAAGCAGGAGGAGGGAGAGCTTCCAAAAATGCAGGCTGCAGGGGAGCGGGACAGGGACCTGCAGAGCATGTTGCTTTCCCTACTGAAAGAGGCCGAGGTAGAGGAAGAAGTTTGTACCCTGGCTGGAGATCCGTGGGAAGAGGGGCACAGCAAGCTCATCCTCATATCAGACCCTGAGGAAAACTCAAACTGCTCAGCTTCTCCTTTGTCTGGAGTCTCTGGAGAGGAGGGGGCAGCTTCTTGGGCAGCCGAGCACACTGCACTTTACACGCAGCTGTGCATGGGGCTTGAAGCTGGGCTCCAAATTATGCGCAAAAAGAGAGAGGTGCTGGAGAGGCTGGTAGAAGAGAAACTCTATGCAGAGATCTTTAGAGACATCTTCTCCTCTGTTAGCCGTGAAGAAAGCCGCATGACATCCCGCTGTGACCACTGGGGCTCATCAAGTGCCAGCCTGGAACCCGATGCAGACCCCTCAGAGCCACGCAGCCCTTGCAGTGTGACTGAAGATGCCAGAGTGGAGACACAAAGCTTCTCTGAGCTTGTGTCTCCTGAGCTGTTGGCAGACTCGGGGTCTGACTCTGAGGATTCACTGTCCCTGGAAACTCTTCTGAACGAGCTCCTGGGGAAGTGGGTGCAAGAAGAAGTGGTGGGCGAGAGGCACAGAGAGGTAGAGAGCCCATTGTCCATCCCGCCGAGAGATGAAGAGTTGGAGCCAGCGCTTACTCCTCCAGACAGCGACCTCAGCGACCAAGGACACAGCGAGCCCAGGGCACTGCAACAAGAGCCAGCGGGGTTTGCGGGTTGCCCCTCGCCTGCCGATGCTGCGGATGAGGCCGAGGCAGCAGACGTGGAGGCTGGGCGTGCCCAGGCCGCCCCTCCCCCGGAAAAGCCCTGCGGGGATGAGCCGCCGGCAGGAGCTTGCCCGGTGCCTGCCCAGCCCCTGGCACGCAGCGTTCCTGCTTGTCCCGCTGGCAGCGCAGCCGTCCCGCAGCCCCCGGCCCCACGGCCATGGCGCTCCATGGCCAAGAGGGCCCGGCGGGCTCTGCGCCGCCTTTTCTCCTTCAGCTGCCTCAGGGGGCAGCCGGAGGAGTGAGCCCGGGGCCAGCAGCAGGATAATGGCCAAAGATGCCATGGCTCACCCTGGGGACGCCCCGCTCCCAGGGCAGCAGCAGGTCCCTGAGGGAATGGCTCCAGGGAGATGAAAAGGCGGGATGCATGGATGGATGGGTGGATGGTGGCCAAGGCAATCACTTGCCAAAGGTAGGCCCTGATGCTGGCCCCAGCCCTTCACCCCCAAGCCACCAGCAAGGCAGCCTGGTCAGGGAGAGCTGGCTGAGGAAGGATGACAGAGCTATATTGTATAATCCCACAGAAGCTGACTCGAGTCCCAGGCTGCATTGTGGTGGTGCAACCCCATCCTGCTCCAGGCTGCATTGAAACTCAGAATGCTCCTTGGGCCTCCGCATTTCAGGAAAATGAAGGCAAACCTATTTTTCTTTCACAGGTCAACTAGGAAATGCCTCCCTAGATATCCTTAAAATAGAGTGGGGAAAGGTGTTAACTCCAGAAAACAACCTGGGGTCCTGACCTCCACAAGAACCATCGGTCCCCTTGTACAGAGAACTGGAGGGTGACAAAGGATCAATGGGACACTGCTGGAGACATATGACCTGGACTGTGTTAATATTTGATCTCTTCTGCCCCGTACCCCGCCCCATACCCCACGCCATGCACTCTTTTCCCCCTCTTTTCTTCACCCTCTCCTGTTTCCTACCCATTTCAATCTCTCTACACCATATTTACTGTAAAATAAAATCCTTGTTGTTTAATTTGGCAGATGATCTCCTTGGCACCTTAATTCAGGCAGTGACAGCTCTCACTAATGGCATCTTATGAGGGGCACACTTCTGCACAGACCCCTCAAGGTGTGGCCACACCAGTGCCCAGCACAGAGGGACAATCACTGCTTTGGTCCTGCTGGCCACACTATTGTTGACACAGAGTACCAGGACGCCATTGCACATCTCTGACCACAATTCCACCCTCCCTCACTGCCCCTTTATGAAATAATGAGTGGACATTTTCCTTGGCCCTCCTTTCTTATTATTCTTTTTTAAAAGACACACTTTTTATAGTCTTTCACAGTAGCTACCAGATTAAATTCAAATGGAGCTTTTGCCTTCTTGATGATCTTTCTACAGGAGGTTGGGTCTGAAGGCTGAGGGACCTATGGTGTGCAGGGTGGGAAAAGCACTTAGGCACTTTAGCACAGGGCTTCCTTGGGGATGTTTTGCGGAGGAACAGAAGGTGGGACAAGAGAGAGCTGCAGGACATTAAAAGAGGAACAAGTGTAGCGAAAGTTGAGGGGCAAAGGCTTTAAAAAGGCATTTGTGTCCAGGGATATCAGCTTGGGAACTGCCAGACCTATGGGAGAAAGGGTGTGGCCATGGCCACCAGGCCTTTGTGACCGGTGGTGACATCATGCCCAGACACCATTGTGACGCGGGTGCATGTCATGAACCTTGGGGCTATAAATACCCTGCAGTAGCCACTCCCAGGAGAGCAGCTCTCTGAGGAGGCAGCAGCTCACCTGGGACATTGTGGCCAGTGTTCAGCAGAGCACTCCCACAATGTCACGGAAGCAGGAGGAGAATGCTCATGGCCTGCCCCGTGAGGGGCAGCCATTGCTGTACCGGCGACGGCGACGGCAACAGGTGAGGGCTGGGGAAGGAGGCACAGCCTGCAGTGGGAGGTGGGGGAAGCCCTGGGGCAGAGACAGCCAGGCCTGGCACCAGGCCATGCTCTGTGCGGGGCCCAGCACTGGAATGGCCCAGAGGCAGCGAGCCCAGCTGGGAACCTGGCCCAGCCTGGCTGCTGTGGCCAGCACCTGCCTTGGGGCCAGGCCCGCGCTTGCAGGCACGTGGGGGACACTGTGCTCACACAGCCACCTCCATCCTGTGCCTCCTCCTGCTTCTCACAGGTGACCCCCAGGCAGCCACAGGCAGCACCTCAGGTCACCTGGACCACCATCACACCCATCCCTGGGGACAGGCCCTCTCTGTTCCCCATCCCGTCCCGGAGCCCCACCATGTCCTGCACACGCAGGCGCAGCCAGGAGGGCGGGCACTCAGTGCCCTGCAGCCGTGTCACAGATCCACAGGGATTGTCTGTGTGGGACTTGCTGCCTCTCCACGGCCCTCCCTTGACACTGGCACCTCCATGCCAGCTCAGTGGTAAAAGCTCAAGAGCATCCACTGACTGTGTTAAGCTGCCCCCTCTGCCACAAGCAGCAGCCTCTGGGTCCTCTCCCAGAGTTACAGCACATGCTGTGGGCCCCATGGCCAGAGGCCAGCCGGAGTGTGTGCCACCACCTCCATTGTACGCTCAGGCTGCGGGCAGAGCCCAGGGAGCACCTTCCCTGGAGAGCAGAACTGGAGGGCTCTGGACTGGGTCAGCAGCAAGGCAGGGGCACCCCCAGCAACCCGTTGCATCTGCATGCAGCATGCCGGTTTGCTCTGGGACAGGGCCCACTTGGAAGCCCGTGTGGCGCCATGTCTCTGAAAACCTGCAGCCCATGGGCACTTCTGTAAAGGAGCTGGAGATAAAGTGGGAGGAGGAAGAGCTCCCAGAAATACAGGCTGCAGGAGCATGGGACGAAAACCTGCAGAGCGTGTTGCTTGCCCCTTTGAAGGATGAGGGAGAGGAGGAATCTTGTGCCCTGACTGGAGATCCCTGTTTTGAGAGACGCAGCAAGCTCTTCCTCACATCAGAGCCTGAGAAAACCTCAGGTTTCTCAGCTTCTCCTTTGTCTGGAGACCCCTGTGAGGAGAGGGCAAATCGTTATCTAGCTGAGCATGCTGTGCTTCGCAAGCAGCAGTGGGTGAGGCCTGAAAATTTGCTTCATCTTATGCGCAAAAAGAGAGAGGAGCTGGAGAAGCTGGAGGAAGAGAAAATGTACGTAGAGACCTTTGGAGCCATCCTTTCCTCTGCGGATAATGAAGAAAGCCCCATGACGTCCAGCTGCGACCTCAGGGATGGGGCAGTTGCCAGTCTGGAACCAGCTGCAGACCCCTCAGAGCCAAACAGCACTTGCAGCATGACTGAAGAGGCTGCAGGAGAGGCACAAGACTACTCAGAGCCTTTGTCTCCTGAGCTGTTGGCAGACTCGGGGTCTGACTCTGAGGATTCGCTGTCCCTGGACACACTTTTGAACGATCTCCTGGAGAAGTGGCAGCAAGAAGAAGCGGCGGGAGAGTGGGACAGAGAGGTAGAGAGCCCATTGTCCATCCCGCCGCGAGATGAAGAGTTAGAGCCAGCGCCTACTCCTCCGGACAGCGACTTCAGCGACCAGGGTGACAGTGAGCCGCTCCCCAGGGCACTGCTCCAAGAGCCATCGGGGTTTGCAGGTTGCCCCTCGCCTGCCGATGCTGCGGATGAGGCCGAGGCAGCAGACATGGAGGCTGGGCGTGCCCAGGCCGCCCCTCCCCCGGAAAAGCCCTGCGGGGATGAGCCGCCGGCAGGAGCTTGCCCGGTGCCTGCCCAGCCCCTGGCACGCAGCGTTCCTGCTTGTCCCGCTGGCAGCGCAGCCGTCCCGCAGCCCCCGGCCCCACGGCCATGGCGCTCCATGGCCAAGAGGGCCCGGCGGGCTCTGCGCCGCCTTTTCTCCTTCAGCTGCCTCAGGGGGCAGCCGGAGGAGTGAGCCCGGGGCCAGCAGCAGGACAATGGCCAAAGATGCCATGGCTCACCCTGGGGACACCCAGCTCCCAGGGGCAGCAGCAGGTCCCTGAGGGAACGGCTGCAGGGAGATGAAAAGGCGGGATGCATGGATGGATGGGTGGATGGTGGCCAAGGCAACCACTTGCCAAAGGCAGGCCCGGCTGCTGGTCCCAGCCCCTCAGCCCAAGGTATCAGCAAGGCAGCCTGGTCCGGGAGAGCCGGCTGAGGAAGGATGTCAGAGCTGCATTGTAAAATCCCACAGAAGCTGACTTGAGACCCGGGTGCATTGTGGTGGTGCATCCCTTCCTGCTCCAGGCTGCATCTGAAGCTGAGAAATGCTCCTTGGGCCTCAGCATTGTAGATAAATGAAGGCAAACCCATCCTCTCTTCACATGGCAAGTAGGAAAACGCCTACCTGGATACCAACAACAACATAGACTGGGGAAAGGCGTTAATCCTGGATGAATGACCGCGTCTCCTCAACTCCACGAGAAGCACCAGGCCTCAGTGCAGAAGCTCAGAGAGGGGAAGGACCAACTGGACACCACTTGCAACAAGCATCTTGGACTTTCTTCTGTCTGACTTCTTCCCTTCCCCACTCCCATTCTTCCCCAGTCAACCCCACTCCTGCTGTTTCCTAGCCCAGCCCAGCCCCGCCAGCCCAGCCCAAGCCACCCTTGTTTTTCCCCCTTTTGCCTTCTCACCCTCCTCTGTCCCTTCCCTATCTCTCCACCCCACATTTATTGTTAAATAAAGCCCCCATTGTTCACTTTGATAGATGATCTTGTTGGCACCTTAATTTGGGCAGAGGCATCTCTCACTTCTCTCATCTCAACAGGGCCACACATCTGCACACAGCACTCGAGGTGTGACCTCCCCAGTGCTCTGCACAGAGGGACAATCACTGCCCTGGTCCTGCTGGCCACACTAGTGCTGACACAGAAAGCCAGGAGTCCACTGACTTCCTTGCCCACTTGTCCACACACTGGCTCACATTTGGCCATTATCAACCAGCACTTTGAGGACCTTTCCTGCTGGGCTGGACCTTTCAACCCTGAGGTGGTGCAGAGGTTTGTTGGGACATAAGGGCAGGATCCACGCCTTGCTCTTCTTGAATCTTACTCTTCTGGCTTCACAACATCCATCCAGCCTGGCGCCATCTGCCTACAGAGCCTTCCTATCCTCCAGAAAATCAACAGTCCCACCACCTTGGTGTCAGCTGCAAACTGACTGAGCGTCTCATCCAGATAATTGACAGAGATATTAAACAGAACCTGCCTACCTGTGGTGATATTTTTGAAAACTGTTTGTATTTGATACCAGCATTTTAGTTTTTGGTTGTGCTTTGGTCAGACTTGATGTGACAATGATTCATCTGCTCCTAAAACCTGTGTTATGGAAGAGGTGCAAAAGCCAACGGTTAGTGTCCTTAGAGTTTTGCATAAACCCAACAGATTAATAAAGCTCTTTGTGATTTTGAAGTTCTCCTTCCTGCTTTATGAGAGAAACTAAACTACTTGAGGTCAGAGCTTTTTAAAGTAGATATGCTTCTCTAGTTAAAAATACGGATGTTTCAGGGAATTGAAAAAAGACACATGGTTTTCCCAACAGTGATTTTTTTAATTGTTTTTTTCTCTTCCCTGATATTGACATTTCAATTTATGCTAATTTATACCACTTGAAAAACCCAAATAAATCACTCGGGCGGAACTGAAGAGAGGGTGAGTGTAAGGAAATTAAAATTATGAAGTTGATGTCTGTGCTAAGATAGCACTTGAGACACAAAGCATTTGCAATCACTGTAGCATGCATCTAATCTGTATGATACTTAATTAGTTTTTCAACAAGTGGTTTGAATTCCTTTGAAAATTTGTGGACCTTTGTTTATTGCTAACCAGCCTCCTCATGTCCACACAATAAATGATCATAGAGCTGGGGCCATCTGGAAACCTGAAAACAGGATGTTTTTCAAGTCTTGATAAAGAAAGATTAAAAAAAAAAAAAAAAGGCAAGAAAGAATCAAAACTGTCTCTCTTTTTCCCAGTTATTCCAGCTAGAAAAAAATGTGATGAGGGTCTTCAGACAGCTGGTTTGATCCATTGACTTTTCTTTTCTATGGTATTAAGAAGAAGTTTACATCAATGGGCAGAAAGGCTGAAGGATGTGAATTCCAGAATGCTGCCCATGAAGTCAAAGGAAATATTCTGAAGCTGGATCTGAACAAGGAGTGACCATGGGCAATCAGTCTGAAAGCAGTCACAGCCCCTGGAGCCAAAACTGCAGAAGAACTAGTTGGAGATGTTGATAATAAGACACAAAGATACAATGCTAATCAAGTCCAGGCTGGCAGGTGCCCATCCAAAAATTGTTCCAGAGTGTGGAAACTCATTGGTTAGAGAAAACTGGGAGGAAATTCTATTGCCAAAATTTCCTTGCTATCAGTGCTAGTCCAGATACTGAAAGAGGTTACCCAGAAAGTCTGTAGAGTTTCCATCCTTGGAGATATTGATCAGATATATCTGGGACAAGGCTCCAGGAATCAGATCTAATCTCAAAGTCTTTTTTTGACAAGGGGTTTGGACAGGAGGATTTCTTAAGGCTCTTATGATTCTGAAAACTGTGTGCACCCTTCTTAAAAGAGGGTGAACTACAGAAGATACAGGGAAGGACAACAGGGACAACAAAAATACAACTTCATAGGAAAAAGCATTTTTAGGTAAGCCATGACCTATTCTTGTCCCAGGTTTGTTCAGAAATCTTTGCTAAGCTCAAAGGTGACACACCATAATGAACAATACTCATATACCATGTAATTGTTTGTACTCAGTGTGCTTGTACAGACACCTGCAGATATAAGGACAAATCAAACACCAGGACCAGCAGGAGAGCACTTCACACTGGGTGATGTACAGAGCTGTGGGAGATGAAGGAGTTGCCCTTTCCTGAGGCAACAAGTTGTTGTTTAGCTGGTCAAGTGCCGGAGATAACAATTGCAGGGAGTCACTTTCCTCTCCAATTGCCTGTTTTAATGAAGAGGGATTGCAGGACTGTCACCTTAAAGGAAACAAACCAAAGCTGGAGAGAAAAGCTAAATGTGTTCAAATGTCTGTGAGGGCCTGGCTCTCAGGACAGTCACCTACAAGGGTGTATCCACAGTGAGGGACACAGGAGAGAGTCCTTGTCCAGCAGAAGAACAGAAGAGTCTACAGAAAATCAGATGAATAGAGGGACACAGAGAGAGAAATCTTAATGTTTGCATATCAAACAATATTTTTTTTCACTTCTTCATGTTGTTTTTTTTAAAGAATATATTTAATTTATTGCCACAGGTAAGTGAGAAGGCCAGAAGTCTGGAGGCAGTAAAACAGCCATGGATAAATTAAAAGTGGGGGAAATAATTCTATCAGAAGCCATTAAATGTAAGGATTACACCTCTGTCAGAGGAAGTCCCTAATGCTAGAAAATTGTTACTATGTGCTGGCCCTGAGCCAAATAACTGATCTCTGATTGTACTAGGTTTTGCTCACCACTTCTGTTCCCATAAGTGTTTAATACATAGTTTAATATATGGGTCTAGAACTGACTTACTGCAAGAGGCATTACTCATTTTAGATCGTTTTCTGGCAGCCACATCACATCTGCACAACTCTGGACACATTCCCCAGAAAAGCCCAGAGATGAGAGGTGATGACAGTGCTCTAGTTCCAGCACAAACAATTAATTTGTGGCAGAAATTGCCAACTGAGGAACCATGCCCAGAATCCCAGGATCATCTCATTCCAACCCCCTGCCATTGGCAGGAACATCTTCCACCAAACCAGGTTGTTCAAAGCCCCATCCAGCCTGACCTTGAACACTTCCAGGGTTGCAGCATCCGCAACATCTCTGGGCAATCTCACAAGGAAGAATTTCTTCCTAATCTCAAATCTAAATCTACTCTCTTTCAGCTTAAATTGCCCCTTGTCCTGCCTCTATGTGCCCTTGTAAAATGTCTCTCTTCAGATTCATTTTGAGACTACTTTAGGTACTGGAAAGGGCTCCATGGTCTCTTCAGAGCCTTTTCTTTTTCAGACTCAACAATCCCAATTCTCCCAGCCTTTCAAGGAGTTTGGTAACATGAATATGGTTGCTTTCCTTAAACATATATGTACTGACAACTGGGTACCTGCTGCCTTGGAGCAGCTGTATGTCAGAGCACTGCAGAGAGAGCCTGAACTTTTAATCCTGAAGGAGTTGGAGTGAAAACATCCCACTGGCCAAACTGGATCTGTATAGCAAGACTCCTTTTTCTTGAGTCAGTGGAATCACTGTGATGCCTTTCAACAAAATTTTAGCACAAACCCTAACCCCTTTACATGGCCATTAATCTCACATGCCAGATCTGAGCATAGTTGGAAGCCTTTAGCAGAGATAACAAAGCCACAGAGGCTGCCCTGAGGTCAAAGCCTGCTGCTGTGGAAATGAAATATTTGCAAAACCTTTTCTTTCAGGAATTTATGTGGTGAGCAAATGCACTCATTCAGGCTGCTTCCTCAGTGCTCCACTAAAGCTGCCAGACAGGACAAACAATGCAGTGTATTTTTGGGAAAGAACATGATTATCAGCCCTAAATGGGCAAGGTGGGGCTGTGATGGGAGTACAGGCACAAGGAAGCCATGGTTGGGCATGAGCACATCCTGAATCCATAAACCAATTCCATTGCTTGGTCTCCCTGGACACCCTGGGCCTAGAGACTGTACTGGACCTTGCTTTTCACTCTCCCTATGGTTGTAGATGTGTGAGATCCTTCTCAGACCTGGAGTGAAGTGGATAGTGATCACTCCTTGTGTATCTTGGAAGGTAAATGTATCTCCTGCAAGGCAACTGCTGCCCTAGCTCACCAGGGCGAGGTCCAGCTCAAGATGTTGCTCTGTAATTAAACTCAGGGTTAGGAAGCCTTTATTTTGAATCCTGAACTTGCAGCTACTGCGTTTGTCCTGAAAATGTGACCTGATTGCAGCTTTTCAATACCTGGTGGGGGGCTACAAGAAATCTGGAAAGAGGTTTCTGACAAGGTCATGGAGTGACCGAACAAGGGAGAATGGCATCAAACTGAAAGAGGAGAGATTTAGATTAGCTTTGGGGAAAGAATGCTTTCCTGGATGGGTGGTGAGGCCCTGGCACAGGCTGCACAGAGAAGCTGTGGCTGCCTCATCCCTGGAAGTGTTCAAGGCTGGGTTGGATGGAATTTTAAGCAACCTGGCTTAGTGGAAGGTGTTTCTGCCCATGGCAGGGGGTTGAAATTAGAGAATCTTTAAGGTCCCTTCCAACTCAGCCCATTCAGTGCTCACACACAACTTCCACACTACACTTTGTGGGGCTGCACTCCTGGTGTTACTGACCTTCAGATGCCTTTCTGGCACTCAGAAAGACAATAGTTGCTGACACTCCTGCTCTCAGGCTACTCAGTTATTTGTTCTTTTAGGCTTAAATTGCCTGTTTACTTTTCCTAAGTTTCCTTTCAATGTGTTGTACATAACTGGAGAAAGCTACCAACCCCATCTGTCCAGAGAGTGACTATCAGTGGATACAACTGTGCTTTTATTGTTTCCTGCTTGTTTAAAACCAAACAAATGAATCTTTTCATTGCATTTAAGGCTCTCTTATATTTTCAGAAAGCACATATTGTTCCCTCCTGATTTCATCTGACAAAACACATGCTGGCTGGTTTCAATTTATTTATTTTTCTTCCTTCCTGGAATTTTCAAAGCAGTGAAATCATCTCAATCATATTTACTCTTCCATTTGTGCAAGAGAATCAATAGTTATTGTGCCTTAAATGCACCAGAGATATTCTTAAGTGTGAGATAATCTTATCCCTGCCCAATGCTGTATGGAATAAATACAGATTCTCAAAGAGATGCTTTTTATTGAGAATTTGTTCTGACATGTGCCCTTTATAGAAATGCATTTTTACAATTAGAAATTAAGACTACAATAAATCTCACCACAAACAAGGAAAAGATTAAACCCTCAGCATGCATGAAAGTTTTTGTGCATAATAATGCTTTGCACACTACCAGATATAGTAATTGGCTTCTACTGGATGGTTTCAGAATAGTCTGAGTGTTGAGAAAGAGTTTCTGTGCAGTTAATGTGCCTCGAAGGTCAAATTCATGGTTTTCCTAGCAAGTTCTGAGCCGGTCAAGTTACTAAGAAAGAAGGCAGCTGTGAGTTTTGTGCCTGATCAAGACTGAAACTTGAGTTCTGTGAGCAAGGTTTGGAGCACTTAGGAGCTATACATTGCTTTTTCACCAGCATTTCAGGCTACCCTTCCTAGGCTGAGATACTTACTCTGTAAAAACCTCCATTTCCTCAGCTGAGACAGTCTGAGGTGTTTGGAAAAAATTTTTTGCTCTGAGGTTTCCATATCCCGGCCTATGGACCTGTTGAACACTGTAAGATCACCTCTAAATTATGAACAGAGGGAAAGTAGAGATGGTTGCCAACACCTCCCAGGATGACACTGCATCAGAAATGGATTGAAGTCTCTGCTTTGAGTGGCCAAAGTAGAAGCAAGTCCTCAGATGCTGCAAACTGGTAGTTCATGCCAGCAAAGGCTCTGCTTGGGGGTATTTTTTGCCATAAAGAACAATGGTCACTCACAGCATCTGGCAGACTTCAGAGGAGTCCCCAGCAATGAGTTGAAAGGCTTTTTGGTAAATCCAGTTTGTGTCAGCTCACATTCAGGTCTGCAGCACTGGAAAGGAGATGGGGAAAGGTCACCCCAGTCTCCCGCAAAAAACCCAGATGAAAGGGAAAGCTGGAATTCCCAAAGCTGCGTCCAACAGAGCAGGATTTCACCAGATTTTTGGTTGCCTCTGTTTGATGAACAAATGAGACACATCTCATTGGATCTTGCAGCTTTTTCCTAAGGACCACAGCTTCATGATTTTTCCCTTTGAAGCCTCTGCATCATTTTCCATCTGTTTCCTTACCCATGGAGGGAAAAGGAATTAATTATTTACTTATTTTCCTGAAATCCTGTTTGTAGACTTGATTTCACATCTTCAAAGCTTCCCTTTATGTCCTTTAGAGCTCCAGACTATTTTATTAATGCACATTTTTGCAAGCTTGATCCACAATTAAACATTGTTCAGAAATGTCTAATTTATTAGATGAATATGGCCACCGAAAAATCTAAAATTCCTACTAATGCAAATCCCAGCCTTGCAGGAACAGGTGTGTGAGTTATCCCACTGAAGTGTGGTCAGTGCAACTAATCCAGCATCATGTTAGGCAGGTGTAAATGTCTGAATATAGGCAAAGAAGCCAAAAACCCCACAGATCTGACTGAAGAGACAAGTGCCAATGGATTTCACTGTGAACTGCTCCTGCTCCTTGGCTGGAAAGTTGCTTGACTGGAGGGACCTGCCTGACTCACAGGGCTCCATGTAATTTATGATGTATCTCGTCTCAGAAAATTTACAGCAGTGGTGCAAAGCCCATCTTCATATATACAAGAAAGTCAGAGCAGGACTGTACTGACCTGTTCAAAAGAAATCTCTGCCTTGATAAAGAAATCAGGAAACAAGATTTTTTTTTGTTGACAAAGTCAGTATTCCCATTCTTTTGATACCTTTCTTGTACTGCCCTCAGGTACTGCAACCCTCCAGCAAAGGCTGGAGCCCAGGACTGACCTTGTCAGAGTCATTAATTCTTCCCAGGCTGTATTTCTTTCTTTTCCATGTTGGAGTTCCATGTCCTAAAGCTCTAATGAATTCATATAAACAATTGTTCTTGATGAAGCAGTTATCCTTTGAATATCCGAGAGCTTTCCAGTTGAAGAACTCAGGAGTTTAATTCCAGCCACTGCAGTGAAGCAGAGGCAGTGTACTGAAATCTGTGTTCCCTCCTGGACTCAAAACCCTGTAGAAACCATGAGTTTCCACTGGCTGGGTTTCATTTGGAAAATTAGAATTTCAATGAAGATATAAACATAAAGCCAAAAAAGTCCAACATTTTTTCTCTCTAGAAAGCAGTGATATCTCACCAAACTAGCCAAATTCATGGCATGTAATTAGTGAACAGTTGTTATCCTAAGATTTTTTATTCTACTAGCTTGTGCAGCAGAAGGAGCACAGAAAGAAAACACTGGATATCTGTAGAAGTGTTGGACACATGTTATGACCTGTGCTAGAAGGCCAGGATAACCCAGGCTCTTTATAAATCCCTTGGGAGAGATTAGAGTGAAACAACACAGAATAATCAGTTTTTGCAAATATACACACGTAGGGTTTATTGTAGAACAATTTGTCTGCACAGAAAAATGGGTATGGACCCATTTTGGTTGTTATCTATAGTAAAATGACAATATAAAAGCATAAAGATTACAACTTATAAAAATATATAAGAAAGAGAAGGAAAAGATAGAAGTAGAAAGATCTCACCACCTGTAGGGCTCACAATAAAACTTGGTTATTGCAATTTTGATGTCTGTTGATCAAAGTGATGATCACAGATCAGACTCATCAAGTGTTGGGAGAAATCCCAGGAACACCAACTCTATTGGATTTACACCCACCCTGATTCAGGTGGGAATGCCCAGGTACCTCCCTTGAGGCAGGGAATTTCAGCTGATGTTGGTTTGCCTCTTTCCTTATCTTGTTTGAGATTAACTGTAGCCTGAGGTGGGCACCTGGGCAGGTTCTTTGCACATCAGCAGCTTCCCCCTGAATGTTGGAACCATCAGCATTCCAGTGTCTCTTCCAGTATCAGTGGTGGACACATTCTTCTCCCCAGACCTGGGATGATTGGACAGTAGTATTCTCTTTATCTTATCTCAAGTTCCTCTCATGGTCCTAATTCCAGTTGGAAGATATATTTGGGGAGGGGTGGCCTTCAGTGATCACAGATGAGCAGCTGTCTCTTTGCAGTTTGCTATAGTGGACAAAAGTCTTTAGAAGTAGGGAGGAAGAAGATCTGCTTATGGTTTTTTTGGTCTTAATTTTATTTCCAAAATAAAATTAAGACCAATAATATTATAGCCACTGGGCTATAATATTCATCCCCAAATAAATTCAGCTGTGTCTGGAGTCTGGTTTCTATGACAATGTTTTATGGACAAATGAGGGGCAAAGTCCATTCCTTGGTCCAGAGGACATGGCAGGTTGGCATGTGTGTGATTGAACATCCTTACTTTGTAAGGGAAATTCATTCTGCCTTTTGGGAGCAGTCCCTGGCTTGTGATGCTCCTCAAATGATATTTACACATTTTCTGGGAAAGACCTCCTTGAAAGGCTTGAAATTTACTCCAAGATGGAAGTGGTCCAGTCAGTGATAAATCAGTGCCCAAGCCTGAGTGGTTCATACTTTTCCAGTGTAGACCAAAGTGGCCAAAGGCTTGGATGCAGAGCAGGGATGCCTCTGTATTCAGAGCATGCCAGGAAAGCTGTTTAACACATTGTCAAGCTTGTGATGACAACCTCTGCAACCTCTGTGGATGATACTTGATCTGCATGTCCTGTACTGCCTCTCCTCAGTCTTGTCCTGTTAAATAAATATTCTGAGCATGGATCTGTGTGTGATCTAGCCTCTGCCAGCAGGGTCTCACCTCCCTCTCCTGCCATAGGGAAAACAGCACAGAGCCCTGAAATGTGACACAAATAAAAAAGAACCACTGTTTCTGCACGTGAAAGTGCAGCACAGAGCCCTGTGACTTGGCTGTGCCCTGACCCAGGGGCTGCTCTGCTGAGATGGAGGTGAAAAAAACACAAATAATGACTCAGGTCATGGACACAATTCATCATTGTCCTGTTAATCAGGGTGGCCTACCTGTCCCCTGTTCTCTCCCAACACACACACTACCCTGGTGGAGTTTCAGGATCACAGAAACCTAATAAAGAGACATTTTCACAAAATGAAAAAAGGAGTCATGCCCAGCAATGCTGCATGAAAAGGCAGATTTTCTGCTGTGGTGATGTTTGTCATCAAAGCAAACAATTTCTTATGAGTCTGCAGGAAGATACTGCAACCCCAGGGTGGGACTGATGAAATTTCTGTGCTTGAATGGGTACTGGGTGTATATTACACCTCCCTTCTGGCATGAGAATTGAGTCAATGGCATTTGGTCAATCTTCGTGCATGTATTGCCTGCAGACACATTTGTCTGAGGAAGTGGGGGGTAAATCTGTGGGCAAGCAAAACCCGAATAGTTTGTGAACTGTTAAATGTGATGCCCTAAGCCAACAAGTAAATATTCTGCTTTTTCTCTTTGCACAAGATGCTTCTGCCCAACAACTGCCAAGACTAAGACAGTCCAAGTTATTGGAAGCAATTATGTGTGATAGACATATTTTGGACTGAGCTTTTGCTGTTTCCTAAGAAAAGACCTCTTTCTTAGATAGATTTCTGTCTTTGACAGGAGTACAAGAGATTTTTTAGGTACTCATCAAACCTCACAACAAAAATAGCATTTTATCAAGCAAAAAATCTTTAAAGGCATCTTTTCTGAGGGTATGTTGGCACTGGTGACTAGGGAAAAAGGTGTAAGCTAGGAGTGCAGAAAAGTAACAGGAAAAATCTTGCTGGTTTTGTGTATTTATTTAACTTACCCTTCCTTTCCCTGCTTTTACACCTTCCTTCCATCTTCCAAACCTGACTTTGGGAATCTGAGGTTCATGGTGGGGGGCCTGAGGCAGAAGGAGTAAAATGTCATGGGGATTAATGCAGAGCTGGTGTCATAGTTCCTGGACACTGTGAGTGATTGAAATGGTGCTGGAATTACAGGGTCAATTTGAGAAGCAGAGTTTGAGGGCCTGGCATAACACTGATGTTAAAGGTCAGGGACTGGGATGGTATTGATCATATTTAAAAACCAAAAGCTGCCCGTTGGAGGGAAGGGTTGTTTGTTTACTGAAGGGGAGATATTGCTTCCATGGTGTATGGAACAGGTCCTGGGATGACAGGACTTGGACAGGCTGTATTGGCTGTGTGGTCTCATGTCCTGTCTCTGGCAGTGCCCAGGAAAACACCAGGTATAAGAGCAAGGTAAACATATTTCAGTGAATTATTCTTCTGGCATCCAATCACTTGGTGTTCAGAGATTTCCTGAGCTGGAATGGCTTCTGTGTATTTTGTAAAATTGGGGGCTCTCTTGGCATGCACATACCCCTGAAAACTCATCACTTCTCAGCACCTGCAGCATCTTGTGGTGAAGAGCTCCTCACCTCCATGATGAACTCTCTTGGATTTGCTTTGAACTTGCAGCGCAGGAGAATTTGAAGCCCATTCTTATTCTCTTTCTCTGTCTTATCCCCCTTAGAGAATAAAGTGCAGCAGTGGAGAAGTGTCAGATAGGACTAAGGAGGGATGTATTCCTCCAACAAGTCACAAGAAAAGGGCAGGCTCAGCCATGCCTTGTCCCTACTAGGAGAGATGAAGGAGCAGAAGGACAGGGGAATGAAGGGATAGAGAGGCAGAAAGATGAAGGCATGGAAGTACCTATGGATGGAGCAAACTCAGTGTCCCCTCTGTCCCCACTGTGCTCAAGCCATCAGTGAGACCCATGGACAGCAGCTTCCTGCAGAGGCTGCAAATTTAAAATGGTTTAAATTTCTGGTGACACATTCAGTGGAAAGAGGGTAGATGGCAATGCTGCTGATGGGCTTTATTAAAGGGGTCCTACTGGACACTGACCTGACAAGGACATTGCTTTCAGTGTCCTCAGGACTCTGGTTAAATAATGAAAGCATTGGAGTTTTGGATTTTTTCCCTCCTGTTGTTATTTTTTTTCACTCTGTCATTGTTTTACTATGACCACATCCCTCTCCAGCTGCACATTAGCATTCTTCCCCTCTCCAAATCCTCCTCCCTCATTTCCTGCCCATGCTGCTCCCTTCTCCCACTCTTCCCCAGAGCTGCTTGTCATCACACAGTGAAACAGGAGCAAATGTGTGGATACCAGTGTGGAGTCATCACTCACTATTGCAGCACAACACCAGCAGGACAGAGACAGCAAGGAGGGCAGATTGCTCCTTGCTCTCTCTCTCTGCTCTGTGGCAGAGTTATCAGGCTGCCATGGCCTTTTCCAGCCTGATATTGCCTCATTTTCCTTTACCTGGCAGCAGAACCACTTGCCAAGATCTTTTCACTTGGGAAACAGCTCTGTGGATGGTGCATCAGAGATTTTCGGTGGATATAAGAGGAATTTCCATCTGCAGTGTCTATTATGTTGCTTTCCTTATGGCTCTGAAGATCTTACTGCCACCCACACTTTTATGTGTAAGACACTGCCTATGGCTTGATATAAAGATCTCTAAAGAGTGTGGTTGGTCACAGAAAAGTCCTAAAACCAACATGTTTTCAGCAAGTGATGAGCTGATCTCTGATTGAGGGGATGGTGATGATAGAGCAGGAGTTGGGAGGCTCCTGTTTGTGCCTGTGAGGTTGCACTGAGATGCTCAATGCAAATGCAATTTAATTTGAGAAACTGGAAGTGATCTGAAGTGAAAAGGAGAATCATTCATTTTGCTCCCTTTGCTCACAGCACATTTTCCTCTCTAAATATCTGGCATGAGAGTACAGGCACTGAAAAAGAAGAGAGGAAAAAAAAGGCCTGGGAGTTCATTTCTTTGTGTTTCACACAGGGCTGAGTTTCAGCTAATAAAGCAGAAGGGAATGTGCTGTGTGAGGGAACAGAGCTCTGGCACTGGCAGGCAGGGAGCTGAGGAAGCACAGCAGGTCCCTCCCTGGGTGTGTGATGTGGGTGCCTCCTTCACACATCACTTCTGACCTCTCTTGGGAGGCACTCAAACAAACCCTCATGAGAGAAAAGAGTGGTTTGTTTGCCAGGGAGTGCCTTGAAGGTCAGATGCCAGCAGCCTTCTGGGGTGTTTATCTCTGGCAAACCTGTGAGAAAATTCTGTCAGCGTCAACAATTTGAAATTAGTATCTGATTTTAGGGACTTTTTGGTGATGCCTCACTACTCAATAGAAAAGATACCAAAAATTATGATGATGAAATTCTGTGCATTTGCTGGACCTTATCCAGAAGTTAGATATATAACAGATATGAGAATAATGCTTTTTTAAAGCCCTGCATTGTCTGATAAATAAAAAAATGCATCAGCATTCCCTTTCCCACAGGCACTGCCTTTCATTCAATTCTTTTAAAAACAAAGCCCAGGCCTGAACATTGCTTGACGGTTCTGTGTCCTTTTAAAATGGAACTCATAGATATTTCTTCTCATGTTCTTATTTCTTCTCATGTTCTTCTAATTTCTTTTCATGAAGGACGTGATAATAGTTGATGTGAAAATTCAGTTTGGGACAAACTCTTGATCAGGGATGGGCTTTGTAGTATACACTGATATTTTTGGATATTGGGAGTACATAAAGGGAGGTGGAGACAACTTTTGGCGAGGGCATGTAGTGAGAGGATGGGGGACAATGGCCTTGAGATGAAGGAGGGTGGGTTCACATTGGATATTAGGAAGAAATTCTTTACTGTGAAGGTGGTGAGGCCCTGCCCAGAGAAGCTGTGGATGCTTCATCCCTGGAAGTGTTCAAGGTCAGGCTGGATGGGGCTTTGAACAACCTTTGGTTTGGTGGAAGATGTTCCTGCCAATGGCAGGAGGTTGGAATGAGATGATCCTGGGATTCTGGGCATGGTTCCTCAGTTGGCAATTTCTGTCACAAATTAATTGTTTCTGCTGGAACAAGAGCACTGCCACCACCTCTCATCTCTGGGCTTTTCTGGGGAATGTGTCCAGAGTTGTTCTGCTCTGTTCTGTGATGTGGCTGACAGAAAATGGTCTAAAGTGAGTAATGTCTTTCACAGCAGGTCAGTGCTAGACGCTCAAATTGATATTGAAAGAATATTTTTATTAATATTTATTCTTATTTTGTTGCTATTATTATGTACATGTCGCATTCCTGGAGGTGTTTGAGACCAGGTTGGAAGTGGCTTGGGGCAACCTGGTCTAGTGAAAGGTGTGCCTGTCCATGGCAGGGGTTTGGAACTGGATGATCTTCAAGGTCCCTTCCAACCCAATCCATTCCATGATTAAATGATTTAATGGGTTTTTTTTTGCTGATTATTTAAACATTATCTACTCAAATAAGCATATGGGTGTACCATTGATTTTTTAACCATTTCATTATATCTGTCTTTTTTAGCAGGGCAGTTCAGCAACTTTTAGCAGCTCAGTGTTTCACAAGAAACAGAGGAATATTGAAGCTGTCTCCTTGTTCCATGGAAATGTTAACAAACAAACTGTCACAGCAGCTCATTGAACCTATTTTTGAAAGCTCTTTTAGGAAGGGCTTACACCTTTCCCTAGGTGAGCTCCTCCAGTGTCTGCCTGCTTGGGTAAACAGCTTGCAAACATCTTTCAAAAATTTCTGTTCGCTTTTCTGCAGGCTTATTCCAGACAAGAGACATCAGGGCTTGATTTAACCCGAGGCAATCACCAATGTAAAGCATAAGGCTGACAATTAATGTCGGAGAAGCAGCAGATGGGGGGACTCTGCTGCTGCCTGACCTTACTCCACACTCAGAGGACACCTGTCACCTGTGACAGTCCTGATCCTCCAGCAGTGCTGAGCTGCTTGCCTCTGCTAAGTGGTCTCTATTTACTCTTCTGTTCAGAGCAGTGGTTAGCTGGAAAATGTCCAATTTTGTGAGTAACAGCTGTTACTGTAGAAGTGACAGGCTCCATTAATCTAAAACAATCTCCAACCTGAGCTGCACAGCCAAGCAGAGGGACCTATCCCAGGGAAACTCTGCTGCTGCAGATATGTGATGTATTAAGGCTCTGAGAAAGGCAGAGAGCATTTGCAGTCTGTCAGGAAAACAGAACAGATTATGGGGAAAAACCCTGCAGTACCAGCAGCATCCAGACAGGCATTTTTGCACCATATTTTTCTGTTGGGTTCCCACTAGTCCTTAAGAGAAATAAAAAAGTAGACAGTGGGCTTGTGATATAATTTTGATGTTGTTACCCTTTCTTCTATGGCTTTCAGGAAATTACCTTGGAGCCAAATTTCTTTGTGTCAGTATTTTAAATTGTTAAAATGGCCATCCCAGAGGCCCCCTGAGGAAGTGGAGTTAGCAAGGCAAAGTGAGTTCACCCTGCATTGGCTGCACAGGTTATCACTCACAAGAACTTCTTTTGACATATAGCAAGTGAGGAGAATTGTGTCAATATAAACCTCCTCCATTTTTTTGTCAGTGAGTGACCTACAGCTTGTGGAGGTGAAATAACTCAGACTTGTTTCTCATTTCTCTTTTTTCCTGGTAGTGTTGCATTCAGTCAGGAACGAGCTGTTGTAGAATCATAGAATGGTTTGAGATGGAAGGGACATTAAAGCTCATCTAGTTCCAGTCTCCTGTTGTGGTCAGAGACAGCTTCCACTAAAGTAGGTTGCTCACTTTGTATTTCTGTAGTTCCTCTTTCCCATGGGCTTCATTAGTCTTATAAAAAAGGAATGAAAATAACTTCACCTTCCTCTTAATTAGAGCTTTTTTCCCCTTTTCAGATTTCCAGGGACAAAGAACAAATCTGTTTTCATGTAACACATTTGCCTTTGTTTGCAGAGTGCCATGGATGAAAGTCACAGGGACTGGTGTTTGTTTTTGCAGTAAAGGTTCAGGGGAGTCTGAGAGGTGTGAGCCTGCAGAGAGGTAATAGACACAAGAGAGCTTGAAAAACAGCAGCTCTTGCTTAAATTCAGCAGCTTCAAAGAGCTGGCAAAGGCTGTGATGCAGAAGGCTTTGCAGATAGACAGAGGAGAGCCTGAATTACTCATCTGAGCCCAGCCACATGCAGACAAGGAGACAAGAAAAGGGACCAGCTGTGGTAACATGTAGAGAAAATCTGTCCTGATGCCCATCTGAGATTTTATGAGGTTTGGATGGGGAGATGCCTGGCATGATTCTAGGACACCAGCTAGATTTTTTCACTCAGGCCTGGCTTGCAGAGGAAATCACAGAGTATAATGTCTTGCACCTCTCCCAAGCTGTTCTCCAGAGGCAAATTCCAGAGCCAAGTTTAGAGGGTTCTCCCCTCCTTATGTTTGCTGAGATTCTGTATCTCTCCAGGTTCCTGCAAGTGTTTCAGCTCTCACCAATTCAGCAATTTTTGTATTCCTGAAGCTATGTAAACTGACACTGAAAGGTTATTTCAATTGACTTCCAGCTCTCTGGAAATATGAGTGGCAGAGGTTTTGCTCAGGCCTGCCCTTGACTTTCCTAAAGAGTTTCCACACTTCTCTGTGTTACAGCTCTGTCCAAAGAAGGACTATGGGCTCTTCTGCTGCCAGGACCTCCTCTACTCTTTCCTCACTAGTTCACCTCATTCTGATGCCCCAACAGTACCTGGAATAAAATGATTAATCCATGTGCTTGTGTTTACCCATGCACAGAGATCAGAACCCCCTCCTACTCAAATTAATGATTTAGGCATCTATTTGTTTACACATGGGTTCATTTAAAGAAAATAATAGCCTGGACAAGAGGCAAGCACTAAAAAAAACTAACTCTTCCACTCCTCTGGTTCCTGTCTCTACTGTCCCACCAGCATTGCCTTCAATAACCCTTTACTGTGGTACATGAATTTGGTCATTTTATGGCTTCCTTATCCTTTATGATGTTTTCTTCTACTTGCTGTGGTACAGCACAATCCCTCATTCTCTGCTTCTCAGGGGATCCATTAGTGCTCCATCCCCCTCTGGATCACACACTGCTAGTCACAGAGAAGATGTCTTCACTTTCCTACCTTAACTCTCAAAAAATTGCAGGTAGTGATGGTGGTAAAAAGGCAGAGCTTGAAGAGAAAAATAAATAAAAAGCAGCTCATTTAATCAATTGGCGGCACTTACAACAAAATTCAGAAAATGTACAGCACACCAAAAAGCAGGCACTTTAAATCCCTAAATTTTGTTGAAAGGCTGCAAAAGTGTCTGAGAAGTGTAAAAGTGCTTTTTGGTTTGTGGATAGCCTCTCAAGTCACTGCAATTTCCTGATGCTATAATAATAAAAGCCAGAAAGACTGCTCAGCCCAGCTTTTCAGATCAAATTGATTGACAGGACAACTAATCCCATGGAAACCACAGAATCTGCCCCATTTTCTCCTCCTAAGACCCTCATGCATGACTGAATCTCATTTACCTCTGCACAATTTAGTGTGATTACCTCTCTCTACTTTAAGCAGAACTTTTTTTCCTGGCAAAGGTGTTTTGAAAGATGAGATTGAATGTCTCTGGCAACTGCACAGGGTTTTAGTCTCTGTACTGTAGAAAAATACAAATTTCATTCTTCTGATTCCTCCACTGTTCCAATCTCCTTCTTTCCATGTGCAGTAGAAAAGGGATGTAATTCCTATCTGGTACTGATTTTCACTCTCTGAATTCGGCTCCTCCTCAGACAGGCATTTTGTTCAAATCAATATCAGATCTTATGTAAAATTATCAAGATTCTCTCTGCCAGCTGTACTGATTAAGGATAGGAAAGATAAATTTGGGGTCAGGCAAGGAGAGATGTTGATTCTTTAGTAAATGCATGACAAGATGTTTTCAATGACAAGAGTAATTGAAATGTACAGTAGAACAGACTCATGCACAATGAGCTGTCTCTGATTTTTCCTGTCATCTTGGGAAGCAGCTAAATTCCTGTGGCTGTTTTGGTTTGTGAGGCAGACACTGACAAAAATCTATATTTTCCCTAATCTCTATGTGTTGAATGGTATATAAATAATTATGAAACAGCTCCATAACAGCTTCCCATTTTATCCCCAAGCTCTGTAAGGCAAGCCTCAGGAGAGCATGGTGGCAGCAGGAAAGATGGGTCATTTTTTGACTCTATTCTACTTAATATTTTGCAATTTTGGGAAAACTCCAGACTCTCCTAAGTTCTGATTGCCACCAGGGTCTAAGGCACGTCACAGGCCCAGGGACAGAGACTTCACAAATGTTTTCTTTATGAAGAAAGTGGACCATAGACTCATTTAGGCTGTAGAAGACCTCTAAAACCATCAAGTTCAGCTGTTAACCCAGCACTGCCAAGCCCACCACTCAGCCGTGGTCCCAAGTGCCTCATCCACACCCACCTTTTGAACACTTCCAAGGATCACTTCCCACTCGGGGGCTGTTTTTCCCAGCTGAATTTCTTTTTTTCTGAGCAGAAATGACCACTGCCACAGAGGCTGGGCCAGTCCTCAGATGGGCAAAGGTTTGGGGACCAGGCTCTAAAAGCAACCTGGGGTTTGATGATGGCTGAGCAGAACTACCAGTTGAGATGCCTCCAGCAAACCTTGCTGGGCAGCAGCTTGTGCCCTCCACACTTCAGAGCTTTTTCTGTGCCTGCTTCTCATTCCCAAGCTTTTCCTGCTGTACTGAAGCACTCCTGGAAATTATGAATGCTAATGCAAAGCTGCCTGGCAGGAGAGGAGCTCTTGAGCCTTGTGTGAAGAATTTGCATCACTGCAGCACCAGGGATTCTCAAGAGAGGGTCAGGACTCTGTTTGGTGGGGATCTGGAGGAATAAAAATAGCAGAGCTCTCAGGCTTGGGAATAAGGAGCATGGAACAGCATCTGAAACAAGTGAGAGAGAAGGTGGGAGAGTAAAGGAGGAAAACTGCCCACTAGGGGCAGATAAAGCCACTTGTGCTGCTTAGCCTCAGCCAAATCCTTATGAAGGTCTACCAAGGCCTCGTAAGCATGAAAATTATACACAAATATGATTTCATAAAAAGGAAGAGATAATATTAACAATAACAATATTAATTAACAGTTGCTTAAGATGGTTTAATTTCTAAATAGACGATGTTCAAGGTGAAGTGGGATGTTTACAGGCCACCCCTGATAAGAACAAGGAGCTTGAGCACAGTACTATTTTTGAATTTAGGACCTGATTAAAGACTGTAAAGTCACTGCACACCTGTTTTTGAGTGTAAATGTCTTGGGTCAAGATCTAATTCAGTAAACTTGGACACCCAGGTGATCCCTTCTTATTTATGGGGTACCTTCAGGGGTAGGAGACAGGAGAAAGAGATGCTGCTTGATGAATGCAGTGCAGGACACATAAATTAAAGAAATTTATAATATTTAGCATTTTTAAAGTTTATTCTCTCTGTCTGGTTGTTGTTTAGGCAATTCCCTGACACAAGAGTTCCTCCATGTGCAGAAAATAACACAAAGAACATGATCCACTTTGTTCTAAAAAAATTTGAAACCTGGTCTTTATCCCCGAACTCTTACATGAAGAGCAGAGCAAAAATCTCATTTTACAGCCTGCATGCAACTCATTTCCATATAGGGAGGTGCCTCTGTGGCATCTAAGTCAGAAGTTTCTGGGTACAGAGAAGAAATTTTGGATGACCCAAGGGTTAAGGTACAGCCACCTGTCCAGGCTGTGGGAACAGCAGTCACCCAGCCCAGAACAGCTTGAGGATCTGGGCAATGGAAACAGAAAATGAAGGCACAGAAAACACACTCTGCTGGTTCCTGCAGGTCTGACATGGAGAAACCCCTTGCTCTGCTCAAAATCAGGCGTGCAAAATTCCCATTGTGCAGCTTCAGCTTTTGCAATTGGCATGGAAGACCTGAAGAGGGGGAGAATGCTGTAAATAATGCTGGGCTAGAAAAGATTTCTGGTCAAGCCACTTCCTCAAGAGGGTATTGACTTCAGTTCAAACCATGCCAATCTGACCTTTCCTTAAATATCTCTGCTGATGGAAATTGTGCAGTTTCCCCATTTAAAGGATTTCTGTAGGCTTTTGCTTTCTTTTCCTAATTTCTTTGTAAAATTAAATTCTTTAAGAATTTCATGTATCTCTCTTAAGCAATCCATTCCCTTTTCTTTTTTTTAATGCTCTTTAGTGTTTCTGTTTTGTCTGTATTGTTGCTTCTGCAGAAAGACCAAATTCCAGCTGCAGCTATAAGTAGCTGATGTAGTTATGTGCTGTGATCTTTAAGAGACTTGCGTGTTTATCTAAAAATAGAAACAGTCAAAAAGACCTTTTATAAAAGTTTATTAATTAAGCTTTTATCAGGTCATTACATGAAAATTTATCTTCTAATCAGAGATTGTCATATTCTTTTAGGTTAATACTGCAAAATAACACCTGGAGGACTTTTAGGCATTAGACAGTTAATAGTCTGTAAAACTTCTGTTCCAAAATCTGGGAAGCCTTATGCTGCTAAGGAATGGTAGAAGATGTGCTGCACTTCTTTATTAGTGAATGTCAGATATCTGGTTGGGAATGGAATAGATTAGCAGAGTGCTGGGACACTCCATCAGCATTTAAATCACACAGCAAGAACAGAACTACTGGCATTTCTTTCTAGTATCAAATAATCTTTCCTTCATGCTTGATTTGTCTCTAGAGCACAGCAAAAGGACAGCCTTTAACAGCTCAGGAGCTCCATCACAAAGTTCTCATGGGATGTTTGTATGAATTGTGACTTTGGTGAATACCCCATGGTGGGTGTTTGTAAGGAGAGCATTGCTCAGGTGGTTTTGGCTCAATGTTTTGACTCAACCTTATCCTGACTTCTCTCCCAGTGTCTGCAATGACTCACGGTACCATTACAGTCGCTTGGATTACGCTTCTTGAATAGGTGAATAAAACACTGAATAATCATTAAACAATAGAGCAATTTGTGCTGGAAAGGACCTTAAAGATGACCCAGTTCCAGCCCCCTGCCATGGGGGAACATCCATGGGCAGGAACATCTTCCAGTAGACCAGGTTGCTCCAAGCCCTTCCAGCTTGGCTTTGAACATTTCCAGGGATGGCATCCACAGGTATTTGCTGTGCCAAAAAAGCATTTGAAGGCAGAACTGTGGGAAGGGTTTGTAAGAAAGGACCTGCACAGTTGTTTTGTGAGGGAATTCACATCCAGCTCAGTGCTCTGAACAAGTTTAAATGGGATTTATTGCTCTGCCAGGGAGCTGTTTGTGAGGTTTGGGTCTGTACATCCAACTCTTGAACTGTGATCTGACTTCTGCAAGCCAACAGTTTCTCCAGGGCTTCGTGGCTGGCAAATACATCCTGTGATTGCTGTCCCTGAGGAGAGATCCAGGGCCAGGGTTAATGGAAACCAGTTCAGTTTAATTTTTTTCAGCAAACTTTCTGAGCTAGCGGCTCCCTGTCCTCTGTCTAGAAAATACAAACTCAGTGATGGACTTGCCGTGGGTTGATAATTTTTAAAGCAGTGTTGATCTCTCTAGAGGTGTGTGGGAGTTCTCTCAGACCTCTGTTTCACCAAACTCCAATTACCAGTGCCCTTGTATCTTTATTTAACCCAGCAGCAGCACTGACAGTGGCCTAGGGGATGCAGCTGCTGAGGCTTTCTGTGAAATATCCACGAGTGTGTCTCACATTTTCTGTTTTGAAAATGTCTCACTTCTGATAACCTGTTCAAAGTCAAGTTCAGGCATTGACACTGATGTGGAATTAGTTTGTCAGACATTTACATCATCCTTCTTTAACATGCTTTCCTTTAAACCTGTGGATGTCTGGAGCAATTTTATGAAGTAAAAGCACAATGTTCTCCTGAGTGCAAAGACCACTTGAGCAATGTAAAAAGTGATTTTTCAACCATTTGATGTTTTGATGCAAAAACCTGGAGTGTTGATAAACTCCAAGTGAAGTCCAGGTTAAGTTATTGCCAATGCCAGTTTTTGAGGTGAGACCTGAGGATGGTTCCAGTTGTGCTTTATGCAGTCATGGAAACCTCTGAGGTGTTGCCCAGAGAAGCTGTGGTTGCCCCATGCCTGGGAGTGTCCAAATCCAGGCTGGATGGAGCTTGGAGCAACCTGGGGCAGGGGAAGGTGTCCCTGCCTGTGGGATGAGATGAGCTTTGAGATCTATTCCAGCCTAAACCATTCTGTGATTCTGTGATTTTCACAAACCAAACAAATCCATCCTGTCACAGCTTCCACCTGCCTGTGGGTTCTTGGATGTTTGATTCTGTGCCTCTTTTCCTTCTAAACAAGATCTCCTGTGACACTGACAGGGCTGAAAATCCAGAGGTGGCATTAATGTCACCTGCCTTAGGTGGTGCCTTGCTCAGGGTAGGGAACATCAGGCTCACCTTGCAGGCACTGCAGAGGAACAGACATTTTCCGTCTGACTGATTCCTAACATCTGACTTATACCCCAAGATAAACTTTTTTTTTTTTCATTGACTCTAAAAGCACACTCATTTCTAGTTCAGGTGCAGACTTTTAGACCTTTTGATGATATGAACTCAAATCACACAAGGTTTTGACCAAAGAATGTAATTTTATTTAGAACTTTTGTAAATCAATAATTTTTAATCTGATGTGCTTTCAATGAGGTGTCATTTTTTAAAAAAATAAAATTTTCCTCTCTTCCACTCTTGGTTTGTCCTTTTTTCTTTGGCTCTTGTTCCCCCTTTTAAATTTTTTTCTCCAGCTATGACTGCATTACATCCCTGTTAAAGCAGTTTCCTAACTTTTTCTGCACTTTCTATTCAAAGCATAAGAAAATTCAGGAAAAGTTAAGCATAGAATTGCTTTCACATACTAATGTATTTCATAAGACTTCCGAGGAAGAATTTTAAAAATTGTTCAACAAAAGCTGATCTTACATTTTCAGCAAAATGCTAACTTTTAATGAACTAAAGAGTGATGAACTCTAATTATAACAATGAACTCTAATTATACCATTTCATATTTTCATCAATACTCAGACTGACTGCAAATGTTGGCACAATGAGGTCTCTTTTACTGACATATCCAGAAATAGTTTTATCTATAAAATTCCAAGGACATTGACTAAAGAACAAGTTGTTCAATTCTTAGAAGAGCTTTTTACTTAAATGTTAGTCTTTTCTTTGACTGTAGAAAGGACAGATAATTAAATGAATGACAAAAATAACAAGAGACAATGGAGAGACCTGGAGGATAAATAGTATTCATGGTTTGGAGTTAATCCAAACCTTCTATTGTGCTGTGATGATCTCAATTGCAAGTACTCTGATCTGCTTCTGATGAAAGAAGCTGAAAGAAAGATGGAGAGGGACTTTCACAAGAGCATGGAGTGACAAGACAAGGGGAAATGGCTTCAAACTGAAGGAAAGTAGGTTTATATCAGATATTTGTAAATAAATCTTCTTTGTGAGGGTGGTGAGGCACTGCCACAAGTTTTCCAGAGAAGCTGTGGATGCCCCATTCCCAGGAGTGTTAAAGGCGAAATTAGATGGAGCTCTGAACAACCTGGTTTAGTAGAAAGTGTCCCTGCTCCTGGTAGGGGGATTGAATGAGATGACCTTCAAGGTCCTTTTCCAATCCAAACCTTTCTGTGATTCTCTAATTTGTGTAAGTGTTAATACACAAGTTTTGAACAATCCTGAAAAACCCCCTTGCGTGCCATTTCAGGCATCATGGGGTGATAACAAGGGAGAGGACGGTGTGAAGATGTGGGATTCATGCTGGGACTCCACCAGGGCCAGCGTGTGCAGTTCTGACTTCTGCAGAGATGCTGTTGGAATTTAATAAGGCAGAACACAAGCAGTTAAGGAATTTGGATTTCTCTGATGTCAGAGAGAAGCAGCTAATTGGATGTTCAGCCATTGACTGGGTGTGCATGTTTTCTTTGTGAATGTGAATTTCTCCTGGGCATAAATCCCTAGCAGGAGAAAAAATATTGGAGGTACCTGGTTGTTTATGCTTAAAGCGTAGAAAAATTAAACTTGGGTCTGTCCTCTTTAATTTTTTATTTTTTGTGAAGCACCTGGTATAGGGGTAATCACTGCTAAGATGCAGTTATTTCTGATAATGAAACCACATGTAAAATTTATCATTTTCTCTCTAAAACCTGCAGAAACATTTTAATTTAATTAGTGCAGAGAAAGGCTTTTTTGAATCCTTTTAATTAAAAAATATCTAAACTTCTAAAGGTGTCTGGGTGTAAACCTGAAAAGAGATTTGAGCTCAGTGAGCATCACCAAAATTTCTGCTTGGTAAATATGCAAATCCCAAAGTGCTTCAGCACTCTATTAGAACATGATCTATTCACTGAAAACTTATTGCTCTTACTATGCTCCTGCTAACTTTTTAATGGTGAGTTTGCACATTTTGGGGGGAATATTTGAAATGGGGGTGGATGGGAGGACTGTGCAATCAGCCACCTTATCTTTAACTTCCCATCCAATTTCCATTTTGGAAGTCTTTAATGGAGAAGCAAAGCATGTTTAATTGATTGCCATTAAAATCTTCAAAGGAACAAGCAAGATGAAAGTTGTTTCTAATTACTGCATTATGATGTAAGCTTAACGATACGACACTTCTCCAAATTGATTTTATTAGAATTTAAGATGAGGAATTAATTGAGTTGCTATATTGATCCATTTTATTTTTCCCCCATTTAACATGTCCAGTGGGAAAAAAAAAAAAGCTATTGAGCTGTAGAATAGTAATGAGGACTTGAGAAGGAAAGTCGAATTGAAGATGGATTGGCCAATAAAAATAACTTATAAAAACCATAGTGTGATGGCAGAATGTAGTGGCAAAGACCAATTAATCTCTAGGTTAATTAGAGTAAATTAAGGTTAATTCTTTTGTCATTTAACTGCTATTTTTTTGTCTTACTTTGTCCTATCTGTTTGTACTAGAATAACTGCTTTCCTGGTAAAGCAATATTCTGAAATATCCATCCAGTTCTGCTAAATTTTTCCTTTGAAGATCTCTTTGGAATTACCCCCAAAACCTAAAAGCCACTTCTATGCATTTGTTTGCTCTTTGCTAAAGTTCTTCTTAAGGGCATTTAAGATTGTTTTATTGGTCTCATTCTCCTAGAATATGATTCCTGATCTTTTCCTTGTGTGTCAGTACGAGACAGGTGCTGTTAGGAAATTTAGATGCTTAGAAATATAACCCATTAAATAATTTTTGGCCGATAGTTGTTTTTTATCTTGTCCTGGGATAACTATCCCTAACTTCACAGAGTCATGGAAAGGATGATACAGGGATGGATCAACTCCTTCAAGCAGGTCTGGTGAAAGCAGACTGCAAAGGACTGTGTCCTGTTGGGTTCAAGTATCTGCATGGATGGAGACTGCAAACAGAACATTTCCTCTCATTTCTTTCTGAACTACAAATTTCAAAACTAAGTGAAAACTATTCTGAAGGCAAAATGCTTCTCCAAGAGTTTGTTGCTGCAACTGAGATTTGAGGAGCTCTGTTTTGGCTTTGGTGCTCGTGTTGGGTAAATTAACTCTGAGATTTCAGAGTTCACACTGCTGCTTTCTATATCTTTCATATTGATTATGCTAACTGGAATATTCTGTGTATACAGAGAGATTGCAGTGAAATTAAATACATGATTTATAATTGCATTTTAAGCTCTGGTACAGTTTAGGAGAAGCTGTTTCTATTTGAGCTTCCAAGCTGTAAATTCTCGGCTGACTTCTGCTAATACTTAAAGCTGTAACACAGCTTAGAAAGAAATGAGAATGGACACACTTGGAGGTGTTGATTATAACCATGCTTGGGTTTCCTTGGAATTATATCTCTTCATCAAACATTGATATCTTTCCTTGAAGACAGAAATCCCCACATTATTGATGTTCTCATTCCCTCATGTGCAGAGGGAAGAAAAATTGCAATGGAATGGTAACTTAAGCAACACTACCACCACCAATAATAATAAAAAAGAAAAATAATCTGGAAATAATATTCCTCTCTTCCATTGGAAAGACTCTGGGAAAGGAACAATAATGCCACCTTTCCAGCCAAGGGGGGGCTCTTTGAGACAATTTGTCTCTTTCGCAACTAGATAATTGACACTGTGTTGATTCCTTAAGTTTTAGCTTTCATATTTTCCCAGATTCTGTACTGCATTAGTGTATAACTCTGAGCTTCGTATCAAGTGTTAGCAAGTTCTCCTCACAGCTTAGTCAGACAAAACAATGATTTTCCAGCCCCAGAACCAAGGACACCACTGAAGCTTCAGGCCCAAAACATGCAAACAACAGAGAATTGAGGAGAGCAAACTGGGAGGATGGGACTGCATAACCTGAAACTGAAATTGGACAATTAACCCCAATATGTAAATGGACGAAAACTTGTAAAAGTGTGAAAACTCGTGACCCTGAGTCCATCTTGGGTGGAGCCGTGGCCAGGCTCTTGCACTGCCCAAGGTGTGTCTTTAAAGGCCTTTTTAATAAACACTGGATTTATTCCTTCAACACTGCCTAGCCTCTGTCCTAGGCAGCCTCTCCAGGATCGGTGCAGAGCCAGTTTATTTGCAGCCATATAACAGAATCTTATCAAAGCTCTGTTGATGCAACTCCTTTGTTAAAATCAGGAATAGCCTGTTATTCCAAATAATCAGGTTATGGCCTCTCACACATTTACTAATAAGTGACTTTTTTTTTTTTACATTAATTGGCAAAGTGATTGCAGAAATAGAGCGTTGTATTCAGGAGCAACTCTAATGAGCTTCTAGAGGATCAAAGACTCTTGGAAGTTCAGAAATTGCCCATTTCTGAAGCTCAAACTCAAATGAAGCTACTGGTATTTGGAATATTACACTACAGGAGAAAGGAGTGTGTGTTCAATAACACCCTAGCAAGGGAAATAAAAGTGAGCAGCAAATATCTCAAAAATATCTTTGTTTTTTTTAATTCAGCTTTCAGTTCAAACACCAGGTATAAAGCCAAATAATTGTGTTAAGTTTGAAGTGAAATGTTGATTACAGAAATCCACAATGAAGAAAGAGACCTGAGATGCAGCCAGAAAAACGTCATTAAACAAGGAGTGATGGCTTGGTAGGGTAAGTAAGTAAACTTTTTAAAGTTTTCCCAGTGGTAAATTTCAAAATCCTTTTGGTTTAGATGTTGCAGAAATATGGTCTGAGCTCCCAAATGGGCAGGTACCTGCTTCACCAAAGAGGCACAGAACAGCTGCTGAATGAACACAAGTATTACTTGATTGCTTAAAATTAAAAGTAAAATTAAGAGCTGTAAGTCTTTATAAACATGAAATGTAGCTATGTCTCATTCACTCACCCTCTGGCTGAGGAAGGAAATCTGATGGAGCACAAGAGGGTGTGATTAATGCCTCTAATCTGCACTGCCAGTGAGAAAGGCTCCAGAAAAAAGCTTGGAGGGTTGGCAGAAAACTTCAAGTGTCTTGATTGTATTTTGTTCCTAAGCTGCTGGTAGTGACACCATGAAATTGTTATGAAATTTGCCATGAGTGTGCCCACACACAGACCCACATTCATGTGAGTTCCTTCCAAAAAACCTCTGGAGGCCAGGGGGAGAATTATTGCTCTTCCAAAGAGTAATTTCTTTCATGGCTTATATAGTCAAAAGGTGGAAATAAACCAGTATTTTATGAGTCCTAGAATAAATTGCTTCAATTTATTTCCTCCCTGAGCATTTGACCAAAGAATGGTGCTAAGTGAGAGCTAATGAATTCACCAGGGAACAAAAACAGAGTAAATACATTTTGTGAAGGATCAATTAGGGGCTACAGTCTCTATCTCTGTGCCCATTTTCCTCACTTTCCCACACATTTGTGGATTTTATCTCTCTGCAGAGCAAATAAGGTTGGATCACTGCTCCTGAAACTGGTACATGCTTGGCTAATGAGTGAAGCAGGGGAATTATGCACTGTAGTGTCTGTCACTCTTGCAAATTTTTTTTTTCCAGATCTGTTGGCATGGATCTGAGCAAGCACATGCATTAATCTATGCCCACTTCACTGAATAATTCCTGTAATTAACTGTGATGTGTCTGTCAAAATAGAGCTGGGAAAGCCATTGAATTTAATAAATGAGGCTTGAGTGGTGCTCTGTACCAGAGGTAAAGTTCCCTTCACCAAACTTCAGCTTTTAAGCATCAGTTGAAATCCACGCTGTCCAGGTTCCCTCAGTAGCAGCTGGGGAAGGGATAGGAGAGCCTCCAGAGAGGGCTGATGCTGAGCTAACAGTTGGACTTGATGATCTCAGAGGTCTTTTCAACCTAAATAATTCTATGATTCCACAAAATGGCTTCTTACATTATCTAAAATCTTCTCTCCCTCCTTGCTCGTTCCAGTCTATGTTTGTTCCTTGACATCAATGTCCTCTCTGCCATGGGAAAAAATGCCCAAGTAATTCCTAAATATTTTTGATGACCTCTTTCTGTCAACACTTCTCTGGAGAGAGCAGGAAGCATTGGAAATTCAGCACAAGAACAGCATGATTGCAATTCTGCTTTTTCTTCAGGGTGCTTAATATCAGTACTGTCTTGTATGCATACATATTTAAATGCTACATGCTTCTTTTTAGCAATAGACTGCTGGTGGTTTGAAGTGCCCATAAAACTGCTGGAAAGTGGCAGTGCCAATTAATCTGTTGACAGATTTGTTGTTTAAATATTAATGGGACGTTAAGCAAATGTTGGCTGCTGCACTGAGATCCCTCAGAGTGTCTTCCCCCAAAGAGCTGAGCGTTTTCACACACTGAAAATGTCCTGGACACTGCAGGATGGGAAGGTTAGCATAAATTTTCTGTCCGTTTTCCCCCACAGCTCCTAAACATACCATAAATACCATCTACCCCTGTAAAACAAAAAGAGAATAATTATAAAAGTCTTATGAAGAACATAAACCTCTTATGGCAATAAACAATTGAGTTGTGAATTTGTAGAGGGTACAGCAGGGGAGAGTTTAGCTCCTGACTGCTTCACCTTGGCAGTGGAATGAGGAGTGAAAGTGGGGGGCTGAATTTATCTGTCTGCTCAGCTGGTGATGTGGGAAACCTTGGAAAAGTCTCTGGAGAAGAAGGAAATTTTGGAGCAGGATAAAGATAAGCTTGTGCTGTATCAACCATGAGTGCTGTGCCAGGGTGAATTTGGCTTCCTTGGGGCTCCTGGGTGCAGAGAGTCAGAAACAGGAGATTGGAGGAAAGCAGGTCTGGCTCAGTCCTGTCCATGAAAAAAAATCATGGGGTGCAAAATAAGGACATTGATGTCTTTGCTTTGATTTCCCTGGCCACATGCAGGGACCTTAAAGAAGCCCAGGAGCACACAGAGACTGACAGACCCTGTGAACCTGGACATCAGATTGATGCAGCAGCAACAGGACAGTAAAGATGCCTCCTGCTCTGCAATTTCAGACTGCTACTTTTCCCATTTTCTTTTCCCATCAAGCTCATTCAGGGTTCTGAACAGCTTCTTGTTGTCATTTCATTCTTTTACCTCTTTTATTCCAATGACTTTCATATCTCTGAACCCATCCATCACATTTCAATTCAGTCTTGCATTGCTGCTGGAAGACTCCCAATTTAATTTCTATTATTTTAACACATTGCATAATAGTATGAACATAATTTGTTGACTGTTTCAAGCTGCACATTTTTTTTAAAATGAAAGTTGTGATAAAGACTTCTTTGAAAATTTTGAAGTATCCTTACTGTAACATAATTGCCCAGCAACCGGAATAATAAAACTTATTGATTTTGCTACAGGTTCAGTCCTAAATATTGGTCATTCATTTGGGTTGCACATTGCAGTTTTTTCATTACAGCTTTAACAAAATAAGGAAGAAAAAAGTAATATTTTCTTTTAAATACTAATTGAAAATAATGATTCAGGAAAACCAAGTTGATAGCAAGAGGTCTGCTCTGGATTTTGATTTTTTCAGAGTTTATAAGGGTTTTTCACTGTACAGCCATGGCTGGAAGAGAAGAGGTGACTACAGCTTGAAATGAAGTCTCAGATCTCTCAAATCACAGCCAGATGAGAGCATTCGGGTCTCCTGGGTTCCTCTTGCTTCCACTGTACAGACATTCCTCTTCATCCGAAAATTCCATTTGTTTTCTTCCTTTCAAAATAAATCCTGAGATCTGGTTTTTGACTTGAGATTAAATGAAAAGGGAGTAGGTATCCAGTGAGAAAAGGCTCACTCAAACAAGAAAATGTATAGGTGTCTGTGGAATAAAAGCTAATTTACCTCAAAAAAAATCCATAATAAGATATTGATTACAGTTTTTATTATGAGGGTGCTGTTGAGTCAAGGACAGCTTCAGTAAATAATACCAAAGATCAAAAATTTTCAGGCTTTGCTTTCACAGAAAAGGGTGGTAATTACAGTCTGGGGCAGTTTAAACAGATTAATAACTTCTCTTAGAGAAATATAAACCATGGGGATGACGTGTTCTTTTCTAGGCAGATGAGATTTGGATATTAAAAAAAATTAGATGACATAAAATCTCATGCTATTTCCTTTTTAATTTAAATTTCCTTTATGTGCTTACCCATATTTTTCATTTTATTAGTTTCATTTGTTTTTTGCTATGCTCTGATTTTCTGTTGCACTGAGAAGAGTTACAACAGTGGCAGTTTTGACAAACCCACTGTGGGGTCTTTTGTAGTCAAGCTGTGGATTTCAGATATCTCTGGTTATCCCTCATGCCTCCGATCACTTTGTCTCATGTCCTTTCAATTTGTAGTTTGCAAACCTAAAAAAAAGCAAGGTAAAATCAAACCCCATATTTTCTCTGTTGATATAAATATGGTCAGCATGATTCCATGAAGACTGTGCTTGGTTGACTGTAAATTAATATTTCAGGCTCTGCACACAGCTCTCTCTCATGCCCTTTCAGATGCTTTTGAGGATGTCTTGTGGCCTCCAGGCGCTTCTGCAGAAGGTTTGGCAGGAGGTTTTCTGCAAATACCAAGCATGTCTGTGGTATTTTTAGGGTCCACAGGATAAGGGGGAATTGAGAATCTGACTCCATGTTCTTAGAAGGCTAATTTATTATTTTACAATATTATAATAAAAAATACTATACTAAAACTATACTAAAGCACAGAGAAAGGATACATGCAGAAGGCTTAACAAGAATGATAATGAAAACGCGTGACTGCTTCCAGAGTCCTGACACAACTGGATGGTGATTGGTCATTAAGTCAAAATATTTCACATGAAATCAATCAAACAACCATCTGTTGGATAAACACTCTCCAGACCACATTCCAAAGCAGCAAAACAGGGAGAAGCAATAGATAATTATTGTTTTAATTTCTCTCTCAGGCTTCTCAGCTTCCCAGGAGAAGAAATCCTGGTGAAGGGATTTTTTCCAGAAAATATGACAGTGACACGTGTCCCTTACCAAAGGATTTCAAATGGCACAAAGGGTTGGAGTGCAACTGTGAGAGTGAAGACACAGGCAGTGTTCAGAGGACATCATGTTTAGGATTCATTCAGGATGCTTCCACCTCATTAACACAGTGCAGAGGTAATTTTCAGGCCCCTACAGCCCTGGGTTTACCAGGTAAGCAGGTGGCACCTGCCTGGTGAATGCAGAACATTAACAGGAGAGGAATTAATGAAGATTCCTAAAGGTGCGTGCTGTGTTTAAAGGGTGCTAGGGACTCTGCACTGCTGGGTGTTGGCACCCAACTGTCTGCTGCTGCCTGAGCATCAGTACATTGCATTACTATTCCCTGAGTAATGAATATGCAAATGTGAAGTCTATTACTAAGCTGGTTTGGTGACCCTGGAAAGAAGGGGAAGCAAACAATGGGAGGGGAGAAACAGCAATGGCTGCATAGACAGAAAAAAAAAAATCCCTGTATTCTCACCAGTGATGTGGAGAAGGACTCAAATCCTTACCCAGTCTTCCCCTCAGGGTGGAGACAATTCTTCACAGAAACATGGAATGGTTTGGCTTGGAAGGGACCTCAAAGATCATCAAGTTCCAACCCCTGCCATGGGCAGGGACACCTTCCACTCTCCCAGGTTGCTCCAAGTCCCATCAAAATTGGCTTTTTTTTTCTAATAAGCAATCTAGATCTGTTTTCCTCCAGTTTAAAGCCATTTCCCTTTGTCCTGTCACTACACGCTCTTGTAAATAGTCTTTGTTTTCTCCTGAAAAGACGTTCTGGATCTTGGATTTGAGAATCTTGCTGTTCATGTTCTGAGCTGAAAAGGTTCCCATTCCTAAATCCTTGGGCCATGGCTGGTAAGTGCAGAACCTGTAAAATATGTTAACATGCACAGAAGTTCTTGTTATAATCTCACTAAACTGTTTTTCGTACATTTAACAAAGTTGTTTTTCAATTCACTGATATCTTTCCTTATTCCACCAGTACAGAATTCTCACTATTTCAAGGGAGAACTTGGCCAGCAAATGTTGTAGTTCTGTGGAAAAAGTGTCTTGTATTACATTTTAATAGTTTCTTCCATAAAGAATTCCTTAATAGTCAGGGGGTTCCTGCCAGAAAAGGAAAAAAAAAATCCTTATTACTTTGGTGCTTTTAATTTTTTAAAATTATTTTTCCAAGGCATTTCTCTTGAGCAAGACCTTCTTTCACCAGGCATGTTTTGCTTCCTTCTTCTTCTGCAGAGACATTAAAGCAGCCACGAGTGTTACAGTGAAGTACAGTTTTGAAAAATAATTTTCTCATCATGGAATTCCCCTATTGTTTCTTTCCATATGTGTTTTTGATGTCTTTTAGTGCCAAGAGCAGTTAACAAATATGAGGCAAGGGGAATGGATTGCATCTTTTGTGAACAGGGATTTGTGGTCTGGGTTTTGACTTTTGCCAGCTCCACGGACCTCAACATGATTTTCACAGTCACTCCTGACAGTGGTACCCCATGGCTGCAAACCATCACCACTGGGAAAAAACAGGCTCTTTAAACCAGAAAGTTTTGTATTAATGAGAATTTGAACCTATAATAGGTCAAACCACTGAAACAGGTGAATTTCTCTACAGAGCAAACACCTGAAAAAGCAGAGTTTGGTGCCACTTGTAGCTAATCATCAAACAATGGCAAATACAGATGGTGATTTCCCTGCAGGAAAACAGAACAGATGGTGCAAACTGACTTTTTGAGCCAAAGCCACAGACAAATGTCAAGCAGGAAGCAATTGGGTTAAGAGCAGAGCTTAGTTAATGTTAGGTCCTGAGAGCATGAAGAAAAAGCCATGTTTTTCAGACTGACTCTATCATGCAGCAACAGAAACATCTTAACCAGGTACATCTGCAAGGTTTTGCCTTTATAGGATTTGCAGAGTGGGTTCCTTGTGCTGGGCTGGTGGAAGGACGGTTTGCTGTCTGTGCCTGGCCCAGGGGGATCTGCAGGGCTGCTCATTATTTCCCATTTTAGGATCTAAGACTGCTCCTGCAGAATTTTTGGAGGGATACAACTTAACTCCTAATGCCAGGACTTGAGCAAGGGTTGGTGTCATGAGCTGGATAAAAATGAATAATCTGATTTCCAAGCTGGAAGAACAGTAAAATCTGTGTTAAACAGCAGCATCTGATGAGTTTTTTTTTCTGGCTTTTCCTGGTTTGGAAGCTTTCTGATGGCTTTTTAAAACCCATCAGATGTCCTAGAAATGGAATAAATGCAGCAACCCAGACACTGGGTGAAGAGCTGGACTCTCATCCTTGCCACCACTTTTACCTTTCAGAGGACAGAGAAGCTGCATCATCTCCAAGAGTCTGATGTAATTCAAACATGGGAGAAATTATCTAAATCTTCATTCATTCTTCTAAATTATCAAATCTTCTGGACTCTCATCCTTGCTACCACTTTTACCTTTCAGAGGGACAGAGAAGCTGCATCATCTCCAAGAGTCTGATGGAATTGAAACATGGGAGAAATTATCTAAATCTTCATTTTGACTGGTATGAAACCACTCCACAAATGTCAAGACCCCCCCATTTCATTCTTCTGATCTCTGAACTGACCAGACATTTTTGCCCACAGGAGGGGCAAACACCTCATCAATGTTTATAAAACCCAGTGTGGGGGCATAAAGAAGGTGTAGTCAGACTCTTCTCAGTGGTGTCCAGTGACCATGGTGAGAATAAATGAAGAGAAATACAGGAGTTTCCTATAAATATAAGAAAAAATGTTATTCATAGGGAAGGTGAGGCAAACACTGAATCTTGTTACCCTGGTCAAAGCCTGGTCTGTACCACTGTTGGCTAAAGCACAGTGACATTTATTGCATTTTTTCTGCTTTCATCCTCCTGCAGCCTGGAGATTCTCAGCTTCATCACCAGAAATGCTGGAGCCCACTTTAATAACAACCTCATTTAATGCTTGGTATGGTGCTCAGGGAGCCCTGGAAGCGTGGGATTGTTTATTTACAAATCTGCTTTTATTGCAAAAGTTGAGTTTACTGAGCACTGAACAGCAACAAGGACAGCATAAAGATGGAGATCACCCTAATATTATATATTAGCTCATCAGGATGAATGTTAATTTGACATTCACTGGACAATTTAATGGGCATTATACTGTTGGGATTGGAAATGATTATTTGGATTTTTCAGCTGAGTTAAAACTCTGCACATGATGAAAGATGCTTGGCAATAAATACACCATCCCTGAATAAATCAACTGCTGTGCTGTTGAGAGTGATCCTGGATGGGTAGGAGATGAAGCAGGTGGTTTTTCCACTTTTGGGATCCCAGAGTTCTGTGCCTGTATTTGTTTTCTCAGATTTAGCAGTCCTAGATATAATGCTGTAACATGCTGGAAGTGTTCCCAAAAACATGTAGCTGTGTTGCTTAGGGACATGGTTTAGTGCAGGGCTTGGCAGTGCTGGGTAAATGGTTGGATTCAATCTTAGGGGTCTTTTCCAACCTTTTCTGTGATTCTGTGCCATCTGTTTAGGTAATTTGTTTTTATTTGCTCATCTCTGGAGGAGCTGAACTGTCAGTTCAGCAACATCCAGATGTCTTATGGCACTTTTCCTCTCTCCTTTTTTCAAGTTTGATGGAAGACACAGCAGTGCAAAGGCTGAAAGATCCTGACCACTCTGTTCTATACACCAATGACAACTTCACATGGTAAGAAGGAACAACTGAAATTTCCTAATTTGATTTCCCATAGCAGAGAAACCAGGAGCTTTCCTGGAGTTCATGATAATTTGAACGATACCTTGAATGATACCTCTTCCCCCTGCTCACTAATGGAGAATCTACTGTGACTTTAATAAGTTTTGGTGCTTCACTACCCTTGCAATTAAAAGCCTGAACTTCATTTCCCTCTGCACTTGCCAACATTAACCTCTGCTTTATTTGTTAGACACTTTTCCAACATAGAGGAAACCAAATGATTATTTGGGTGCCTGGTAGAAGCATTTTTAAACTTGTACTAAGAATTTTGCTACACTGAAAGCACCTGTTATACAATGTATTTTCCCTTCATAGAAATTTATCATCTCATTATGGATCCTTTAACTGTCTTTGGGCTGCACTAAAGGGATTGAGCTCTTTCTGGTTTTCATGCAAAGGTTCATTATGTGCCATTATATCATATTTTGAACTTTGTATGATTTGCAATGCTCCTACTTGCACTAGGGGCTATTGGAGCTAAACGAAAGGGAAATAATCTTAACACACCACCCTAATCTATTCTCATTTGCACAATCAAGGTCCTTATTAGCCTTTACAGCTACAGCATGGAGAAATATTCTGCAGAGTATTGCAAGTTAGACAAAGAATTGCTTATTCCACTGGAGATTAATGACTTTAGTGGCACCACATGTAGCATAAGAAACTATCCTGTAAAACAGTAGCTCAACATTTATGAACTGTGGGGAAGTCCTGATGGAAGTCAATGCAGTGGGTCAAAATTATGCTGGCTGAAGAAACATTACCTTTGTTTTGGGTTAATATAAGGAATAATGGTATAAATAGGCTTTTATTTGGTTGGTTCCCCAGCAGATGAGACAAAGGGCAGTGCAGTGGCATTAAAAAAAAAAAACTGAAATACTCAATCTTGCCCATCCTTAACTGGTTAAAGCTGCAGAATACCCTTCTCATGATAACTTCTCCAGCAATTTGAGGAGTTTAGATCCCTTTTACATGGTTTTGGTGCATAATTGCAGGGTTTTGTTATTATTTTGACAAATGACTCCCTGGTTTGTTAAAATAATTCTCCCTTTTCCCTGCACACTGGCAATGAGAAGAATCTTTCAGTCTCTTCAGTGTCTCTAGTCTGATGATCCTGTGTTTTTTCTTCTGGAATACCCAATTTCTTCATGTTGTTATAGCATGGTATCAAATTTATGTCTATATTTTCACTGTCAGTTAAAATAAAACACTTCAGCCTGTTCTGGGCTCTGTTGTCTCAATTCTATCAACTTGAGGGACAATGTGAAATATCGGCAGAGAAACTGTGACTGCCCTATGCCTGGAAGTGTTCAAGGCCAGGTTGGACAGGGCTTGGAGAAACCTGGGATAGTGGAAGGTGTCCCTGCCCATGGCAGGGGTTGGAGCTGGATGATTTTTAAGGTTCCTTTCATTCTGTAATTCTGTATTTGCTTTTTTTGAGGGATTTGAAATGAGATTAGACAACATTTTTCAGCTCATTAAGATTTCACAATTTCAACTGGCAAATGCCATGAACATGGAGTGATGACAGGATCTACAACCCAAAAAGCAGAGCAAACAAGAGGCTCTAGCAGTCCTGACATGGTGGGATTGCATTTTACACAGGAGTATTGGCACAGCAGCAGCAACCAGCACAAATCACTGCAGGGCTAGGCAGAGCATGTAACAACCCCACAGCTCTCCAGGCTCATTTCTGCACATTAAACTCACCACTCTCTGTCACAAACACATGAATAATGCATTGCTTCAGCAGCAAAGTTGGCAGGCTGAGGCTCATCAGGATTGGATTTCCTTCTTCCCTCCTTCACAGAGAACAGAAGCATCAAAGGAAGTTTTGTGGGAGGTACTGATAGAAGTAGTGGGCAGAAATTATTTGCTCTTGCCAAATTGCTGCCAGGATCTGGTGTGAAAAATCCAGGGACATAATAAACCACCCAGGGAATTGAGATATCCAAAGGAACATGGTACCCTGGATGAGAAGCCTTCTAGGAAAGACCTTTACCTCTTTGCTTCTTAATCAAGGCAAACCCCTGTAAAATTTGTATGATCTGAATTCATGTCTTCCCCTTTTTGTGTCTTCCAGACAATGAGAGAAAAGAGAGCTGGAAGGCACTAAAAAAATGCAGAGGATCAACTGTTCTGTATTATTCTGTATTATTCAACTGTTCTGTGATGGATGTTTGGGCTGTTTTTGAGAACATGAAATATTTTTGGACATGTAGAGAGAATGGCCCATTTCTGTGCTGTCTATCCTATGCTCCTTTCAGTAAGGGGGCTTTTTGTGGGCTGTTATTTCTTATTTGTTTGTGGGTTTTCTAAATTAATTTTTCCCCTAGTACCAAGCCTAAATTCCCTTATTTGAGTCCAAACGCTTGTTTCCCACCTAAGTCAGAATGCAGAGTGATACATTCTGCCTCTCTTATTTCTCCTTCTTTGACAGAAAGGTCAGTTCCTGTTTTCCTCCTCTGCATGTCAGGTTTCCTAAACCACTGATCACTACTGATAGAGCAGAAACATAATATCTTCCTTTTTTCCCTCTTCTCCTTCCTTTTTCTCCCCCACCCTGGTGTTCTGATGCTCTTAAATCTTACACTAAGTAGTAAGAAATTTTGGTAGACTTTCCACCCCATTTTATTGGCTCAGGCTTGTAGCTGAAATATGGAGCTGAATCCCACCCTTGGACAACAAAAGTCTTTAAAATTCTACTTTTGCTGTAAAATGTCAAATTTTTTTTTGAAAACTGATGATTTTGACAATATTTTGTTCTCAAAGTATGAAAAATTGATCATCCTAGAAATAATTTAGCAGCTCGATTTCTGATTTTAGAGAAGCTGGAGCATTGCTATTCCTGGTTTTAATTTTCTTACCCAGTCCTGTGTGGCTCCTCTTGTAACCTGATGGCTTTAGCAGAGTCTGATTACATGGAATTCTCTCCTGAGCAGCCTGAGACTTACCTGGGATTGGGGCTCCTGACCTAAGTGTGCCCTCCTGATTGCATTACATGAGCAGGAATCAATCATCCAGATAAACTGCTCACAGATTTCTGATAAATGAATATTGCTCAGTTCTGCAATTACCAGTGAGGAAGCTGGGGACCACTGGTCACAGAGAGATCAGATTGTCAAAGGTAACCAGACTAACTCCTGATTACCAGTACAGTCAGAGTGCAAAGTGCCTGTTTAGAATAGGCAATGGATGCTAATTTCTTTTTACAGTTTTAATTTAGGAAACATAACCGAAGCCTAATTTTAAAAGACGATTTTTCTCTCTTTATACATGTATATTGAGTTTTAGTAGTGAAATGAGCTAGAAATATTCCAATGCATCAAAACAAAATGAAATGCCTTGATTGAGCTGAAACAATTAAGGAATGTTTCAGGCAATTAAATATTGTGAGAAATGTCAAAAATTGGCTTTGTTTCATTTCAGTAAAACAAATCTCTTCTGAAGATGTCATAATTTCCACAAAATGGAATTCTCAAGTTTCTATCAGCTTCACATTTATTATTATTGGGTTCCAGACTCCTGTGAAAACAACTTGACATGTTTTTCCAATACAGTAACTGTGAAATAAACAATTTTCTTTCAAGTTGTGATTAGGCTGGCTTATGCTTGAACTTGTCTGATGGCTATTTCCCTTTCTCTCCTTTATTTTTAATTATAATTGTTGTTTTTTAAATTAGTCTTTGAGCTTGGAGCATCTGTTCTCTTTGGGTGTGCACAGAAAATTTGTGGGTCTTCACTGATGCCAAATGGAAACTCCAGGAGAAATGGAAATTCCACAGCCATGAATGCAGAAAGGTGACAGGATTCAGGCAGTGAGGAAGGCTTCAAATGTGAAAGCCTTGAAATGTGGATGCCCATCCTGACTTCACCATTGCTCCCGTTTGGGACAAGCCACTGTCCCTTTTAATCACTTTTGGCCTGTGGCTTCCCAGCATTTCTCTGCTCTTTAATTGTAAATCCAAACTGAAGAGAATCTCTTGCAAAAAATACACAACTCCCAGCACTATACGTATATTTTTTTCAATCTGGATGGACAGAAAATGAATTTCCCTGTCTGTACATTCTGATGAATGTCAATAACACTGTACATTACAGAAATATCATAACTGCATTTTATAACTGAGCTAGTATTAAACAAAAGCAAAGTTTGAATCTTCTGGTAACTGCTAATCTTTGTTCCTCCTGTGAGTAAAAAGTTCTTTACACAAGGACAAAGAAATTTTTACCACTAAGTGTTAATCACTTATGCTGTAAGAAAACAATCACCTCTGGATTTTCAATAAACTGCCTCAAGGTTAGAAGCAAAATTAAGTTCAGGGTATGCTGGAAAATAAATTCCCCATGTCCCTTAATGTCAAAGAGAACAAGGCTGAGTAGTCTTCTGCAGAAAAGGTAATAAAGTTAATGCTTGGATAAATATTTGTAGCAGTTTCTGAAGTAGCAGCAAGGTTTTAAGGAACTGCCAGCAAATGCTGTTGCACAAGTATTTTGCAGGTGCAAAGAGTTTTGTGGGGAATTTGTTCCAAAAATAGATAATTGAGATAAATATCCTTGAACTGCAATTGCTACTCAAATCTTGTTCTCCAGAAATGTATTTAAGCACATGCTTTGCTCTGAGCACACAAACACTGGCACTGAAGTCACTGAAAACAACCTCAAGGCCACGCCAAACTGAGCTGAATTGAATTTCTTCTCTGTTTTATAATGTGGTTATTAAGCAGTTAACACTGCTATTGCTTTAGCTTCTCTTTTGCCAAGATGGACTAATAAACATGACATTTTTAATGTATAATTTGCATAATGCTTCTGTTAATTTGTTATTTTCATTACAGCAACAGAATGAAAACGACATATTACATCCATAAAAAATATACAGCAGTGCTAATCCCTGTAGTCATTACACTGTTAACTGAATTGCATCTTTTTCCTGGTCATTATTGTTATTTATAAAGCTCCTTGATAAGGGCTGAGTGCAAGGCAATGGGAAAGTCTCCTGATTTATCAAGGAAAGAATAAAACACTAAAATGAAGGAGAAAGCCAAGAGGGAGGGGAATTGGGACCCAAACCACAAACTGACGAATGTGCTTTGGTGCAGAGCTAGAAATGAACCTGTCTGGAAGGGAGATTTTTTTGGTAACAACTGTTTGCTCTCTGGATCTGCCTCTACTAAATTTAACTCCTCACTGTCCAGGTGCCTCACATAGATATGGCAAAGCATAAACCTTTGTCCCATGGCACACCAGGACACTGTGAGCATTTACAGGGAGGAAGGATCCGTTTTTATGTGCAGAGAACTGTGGAGAAAGCTGGCATAAAGCTTATGGTGCTGTCCTACAGGTATCTAAGATGCTCAGAGATGGACACTTTGCTGGTGGAGATGGGCTGAGAGCTGGGGATGTTCAGCCTGGAGAAGAGAGAGCTCCAAGGAATCCTCATCACCTTCCAGTGCCCAAAGGGGGCTTTACAGGAAGGCTGGAGAGGGAGATTTTCCAAGGGCAAGCAGTGGTAGGACATGAGTAATCACTGCCTGCATATGGTGGACAGAAACCGAGGCACAATAAAACCTAAAATTGAGTAGAACACCCAGTGAGTAAAAATGACAAAATGGCAAAGAGAGTGGTGGTTGGTCCTCAGGAACTCCTTAGGAATAGTAAAAGAAAAAATAATTGAAGGATGGGGCCACTTGTTGTGATGTTAAGCAAGAGGATTCATTGCCATGGTTTAAAATGAAAAACTGATAGAAGAGGTGTGATCTAGCATAGGAAAAAACATTGTAACACTGCAAAAGACACTACAGCAGCATCCCAATATCTAAAGGGGGCTTCCATGAAGGCTGAGAGGGTCTTTTCCCAATGGCATGGAGGGACAGGACAAGGGCAAATGGCCTTAACATGAAAGAGGACAGGTTTAGATTAGATACTAGGAAAAAAAATTCTTTATTATGAGGGTGGTGAGGCCCTGGCACAGGTTGCCCACAGAAGCTATGGCTGGAAGTGTTCAAGGCCAGAATGGATGGGGCTTGGAGCAACCTGGGATAGTGGAAGGTGTCCCTGTCCATGGCAGGGGTTTGGAACTAAATGATGTTGAAGTCCCCTTCCAACCCAAACTATTCCATGATCCTGTGATGCAGTCCAGAAGCTGAAAGAAGGGAGGGAATTATTCTCCTGCTATCATGCTCCTCATGAGCACATAATGAATTAGCGTTAATGCAACAAAGGAATTTTGGATTAGACACTAGCAAGGAAAGTTCTGACACTGAAAGTTAAAAAATGCTGGAGCAAATTGCCTAAGTTAAATGTGGACTCTGTCCCACAAGGTTTTATAAATGTGATGGGTGAACATCTGGGAGGAATGACCTAGGGACAGGAAACTAGGCCAGCACATGAGCTCTTGATGTCCTGCCAGCCCCAATTTTTGATAATTAAGTGCAAAATTATCACTACCAATGCCTAGACAGACAGATAGAGGAGGCTACAAGTGACCCTCTTCTTCCTGACTCCCTTCCTACCTTCTTTTGGCTCCTTAGTGCCAAATTTTCACCATTAAAAGATTTCCTATTTGCTGTTTTGTGATGCAAACCACTCTTTCTGCCCCTCTCTCTTCCTTTGTAATTCATCCATCACCACTATATCTATCTAAATGTTCCTCATCTACAAACATCATGCATGATTAGATATCCTTTATAACCTCCTCTGGCTCCTCTCTGCCCTGCCCAGACTCACACAGTGCTTTCTGAATGGTGCCATCACTTACAGAATATTCACAGCAGTGCTGCTGTCTGAGGTAACAATTTTATTTTCTCCTGCACAGCATCACAGCTGACTTACAGCCCTTTCTCAGAGGGAAAGCAAAGCTGAGCCATTCTCTCATCTCATTCTCAAATGTAAAGTAGTTAAGAATTATGGGAAGCTATTTCTTTATTGCTTTTGTGCTCCTGTCCCTTTAGCCACCTACACAGCTGCATGATGATTTAAGACTCTGACAGACAAGAGGAGATAAATCTTGTTGCAGAGATGTGAGAGGCAGCCACCTGCTGCCAGGGCCTGTCAGATTTTCAGGGCAGGAGGATGCAGAAGGATGCAGATGTATGGATTTTGGTCACTGTGCTCAGCCTGACGTGTGACTGAAGTGCCCACAGAAGTGCAGTGATATGATAAATATGATAAATGGCTTGGCTGGGTGTGCCTTGTGCCTGATGGTGCTGCTCAGCTGAGGAGCAGCAGCTTCCAGTAAGGGAATTTAGCTGAGTGTCATCTCTGCCAGTGCCTGATGGGGTCAGGGCACAGCCCACTGTGACAATGATCCCTGGATTTTTCACGTAGTGATGGCCTTGAAGATGGTAACACCACAAATTTCTTCAGCAAAAATATATCAGAGATCTGAGAGACAGGAAGATTTGAGATAATATTTGTGGAGACAGACATAGCAGGAAGGACTTTTTGTAGTGTGTTGTGATGGATAATGTCATTTTTATATGTCTGAATTTATGTTTCTTGACAATAGGATGTCAGATGGGCTGTCAGGAACAGGAAGAGCCTGTTCTTTCCTTTGGACTCCTCCTGAACCCACTCTAGACAGGCAGCAGTTGAACACACAGTGGGACAGGTTTGCAAATCTCAGCAGAGAATTGAAGACCTGTGGAAGTGCAGACCCCAAGAGATGAGCAGGAGGCTGGGGCAGATCTCAGGAAGGAAAAGAGCTTGCTGAAGGGGAGAGATGAGTGGGCAGGGTTTACTGCTGCTCAGAAATTCTTTGAGTTAATTAAAGGGCATGCAGTGGGCAAATGAGTGCTGAGTGGAAATGTTTAAATGGATTTTCTGTCTGACAAAGATATAATGCTCTTTCACAACAGTTGTGACACTACCCAGGGTGGAACTCCATTGCTGTGGAGGTGGCCAGGCAATTTGTGGACATGTGCAAGGAACTGAGTCACCTCAGCATAAAAAGTTGTTTCTCATTAGCTGAACACTGCTAATGACTGAATGCATGAGCCTTACGTGTAGTGAGTGCAGAGTGGAAAGTTTTGACTCAAACAGCTTCCAAATATTTCCTTCATTTGTTAGAGTTGGGCGGGAGAAATATCTTCTCATTTTATGACATTGGCTTAGAAGATTGCGCTTCTCTAGAAAGCTTTGGGATGGGCTTTAAACAGTTCTGATGGCAACTGCATGAGCAGTGCTCCCTGAATCCCACAATCCTGACTTGGGCTGTGGAATTATATGGCATGAACTGAGGGATGGATGGATGGCGCACTGGATAATGCTGGTGGGAAGGACAATGGCTTGTAGTCCTGTTAACCTATTCCCTTGGCTTTTCTTTAGGTTGGCAGATCTTTAGAAGGGTAAAATCTCTTCCCTTGAACTGCTGGCAGTGTTCTTCCCAATGTTGCCCAGAATATTCTTGACCATCATGGCTACAAGGGCCCATTGCTGTCAGGATTTTGATCAGTTTGGTGTTTGCCAGGATTCCCAGGTCATTCTAGACAGATCTTTCTAGTGGATGGCACCCAGCCTGTAGGGGCATTAATCTTCCCCATGGGCAAAATATTCCTTATTTCCTTATTGATCCATTCCCACAGATTGTCCCCCTCATTGGCAGCACACCCATCTGGGGCAACAACCACTCCTCCAGCTCTGTGTTATCTGCAAACCTGCTGTGGGTCCATCCTGCCCACCATCCCTGCCATTAACAGGATTGTTGAAGGGTGTTGTCCCCAGTGTTTTCCCCAGTGTTCATCCTTGGCAGACAGTCTTCTGGACTGGCTTCCAGCTGGATTCCATGACACTGACCACAGCCCTTGTGCCCTACATTTTCACTTGCTTTTTAGCCTACCTCACTGTCCGCTTATGTAGTACACATTTCACCCTTTTTTACAAAAGGATTTTATGAGATACAGCATTAATTACTATTTACACTAATTCAGTAATTTTCCCTGTCTTGTACACTTAAAAATCCAATATTGATAGTTCCCAAATATTGCACCTGCAGAGAGGGTGAACTTGTTTTATCTGCACAGTGCCAACATAAATACATTTGTATAGGTGCCACAGCCGCTGTGAATTGTGGTTCTGGGTGTATGAATCTACATAAAAATGCTAATTACATCCACAGCTGCTGCAATTCTTTTGCTTAGTGCAAGTGACCTCCCATGCTGACATTAAACATGTTCATTTTTTTTAGATGTGTTCACACTGCAAAATGCCTGAACTGGCCCTAAAAGAGGTTTGAAACAAGTTTAAGTTCCCAAACAAGTCTTTACATGGCACTACCCAGCCTGATCTCTGCAAACCCTCGTGAATAATGATGATAATGGCATTTTTTCCTGCCACCAGCACTGGAGCTGACCAGCAAGGCAGTGTTGTCTGCAGGACAAAGTGCTAGTAAATGCACCACTGTGCTCCTACTGACATCCCAGTAAAGCCCTTATGCAAGGAGGAGGCACTGATGTGCTCAGAATGGAACATCCTCCTATTCAGAGAAATTACATCAGATCCAAAGCAATTCTGAAAAGGAAAAATGCCAGCTTAGCTGTGCCATGTATGCCAGAACTGTCTCCCCTCTGAGCAACTTGATATATATTCTCCTTTAATTGATTTAGATGGCCTTTGCTCCTTCCTTTTCTAAGCTGAGGTTCGTGTCTTGCAAAAGCTGGTTGTGTTTTCTTTGCTCATTACATCGACTACTGAGTTGGAAGAATTAATTAGTTGATTACGATAAAATCTAATTACTGTTTGCAGTTGGATTAATTAACCAAATTCGGAGAGATCCCTTCTACTCCCTTGCTGTTCCAGTGTAAGCAAGAAGATACATCCTAAGGGGTAATGACTTGGTAAATACTTAATAAGCAGCATCTGCAATAGACATATTTGCAAGACTCAAACATTGGAATTCAGCCCTTGGATGTACTCTAAAAGCTTGTCATTGAGTAGGACAAAGAGAAGGATGGAAGTAAATATTCACACAATGAAAATGCACAACTGATGTGAAAGACCCTGTGGTTGAGGCCTAGGTTTGTTGTGTGAAAGGAGATCTGGTGTGAAAAATATTTTTGGGCAAAACCCCAGAACAACCAAAAAAATCAGACAGGAAGAAGTGTGGTGTCATTTCTGCCCATGGGCTGGAACAGAGAACTCTGCAGGTCTGACATGAGCAGGAAGAAAGGCTGTGGAGATGCCTGGAGCAAACTTAATCAAAAATGCATTTACACTTTCACCAGTGTCTATCAGCCATGACATTGTCAATCCATCTTCTGTGCTGGCAGGTTGGACTGGGAAATGTGATTGTGGGGATGGGAATGTGCTGTTTTCTGACAGCCCACCCTGCATGGTGTTGACCTCAGGAAAAGAGTTTTATCCTCTTGCTGTACAGCCTTGCATGCCTTCAGGGCTTGGGGCTAGTTTTGGGGTAGTTTAGAGATGTTCCCTGCCTCTTTTCAGGTATTTTCAGTGTACAGTTCTTCAGTGAGCTCACTGCTTTTCACTTGGTGGAGATGAAAGTGTGTGTCTAGGTGCAAATTCATCTGAAGTAGGTCAGATACCTACCTCAGGATGAGATGATGGGCACTCTGGAGGGAGCTGCCCCTCTGCATTGACTACGAAAGGACTTCAGCTCACCTGCAGAACATCTGATTTAACAGAATCACAGAGTGGTTTGGGTTGGAAAGGACCTTAAAGGCCATCTCCTGTTTCATCTGTCTCATCCTGGTGTCTGCAGAAGGCTGTAGCTGTATGCAAGCTAGATGCTAAGAGTGTTAATAGGCCAAGGAAAGAAAAACAAGGAATAGGATGTTTGGACCTCCTTACCCAGGCCCGGTTTTAGTCATGGCTCATATGAAGACTGTCCTGGCTCATAATCTGAGGACTGATCATGTTTCCAAATATCACAAAATGCAAATATATGTGGAGGAATATTAATTTTGGTCATGCCAGGCCTAATGGCTTTTGTGTATTTGTGGTGTGTGAACATGGTATGTGGCAAATTGGTCAGTACATTGCAGACATACACCAGTGCATAAACCTCTTCTTTACCGGTAAATGAACCAGCACAAGAAAAAGCTCTCTGATACTGGCCCTTGCTTTGCCCAGGGCATGGAGTCATCTCTCAAAGAGTTTCTAATGCAGTTAGGATGGCCAAAGATCATTTGGACCAGGCTGTGGCCACCACAGAATCACAGAATGGCTCGGGTTGGGTTCAAAGGGACCTTCAAGGGCATTGGGTTCCAGCCCTTCTGCCATGGGCAGGGACAACTTCCACTAGACCAGGCTGTTCAGGGCTCCATCCAGCCTGGCCTTGAGCACTTGCAGGGATGGGGCAGTCACAGCTTCTCTGGAAGACCTATGCCAGGGCCTCACAATCCTCCAACTAATGAATTTCTTTGTAATATTTAATCTAAGGCTACTCTCTATAAGTTTGGCCATTACCCCCAGTTCTATCATTCCAGGCCCTTGTAAAAAGTCCCTCTCCATCTTTCTTGTAGGGTCCTTCAGGTACTGGAAGGCCACAATTTAATCACACCAAAGCCTTCTCTTCTCTAGGGTGAGCCATGTTAATTTTCTCAGCCTTTCCTTGTAGGAGAAGTGCTCCATTCCTCTGATCACCTTGGTTGCCTCCTCTGGACTCACTCCCAACAGTTCCCTGTCCTTCCTGTCCTGCAGATTCCAGAGCTGGAGGCAGCTCTGCAGATGGGATCTCACCAGAGTGGAGCTAAAACTATTCCAATTAAAAGCACAAATTGTCCATGTTGAGAATAGCTGAATGGTTCTTTCACTGTGAAGTTCTTTTTATAAAGTCAGCCCAAACAATTTCAGCTCAGGAGCACAAAAATTCAAAGCTGTCCTACAGATGTCTGGCAAGTTGACTTCCTGTCTGGTTGATTTTCTTTATTGTCCAATTGCAATCTGTGTGAAAACCTCCCAGCAGCACATTGTGGATAAACATGTTGTGAATTGGATAATGCTACAGATTATAGGATGTGCAGTAAAGTGAAGGGACAGCACAGACAACAGCTGGAAGAAAACACAAAGGATTTTGTGTTTGGTGATGGCTGTGAGTCACCACACAGCTGCATGCAAAATGCAGGGAAGAGGCAACAGCTTTGGGGCAAGCTGGATGCAAATATATGCCAGGAAGTAGGAAAGCATGAGAGAAACTGTAGAATGGGGCTTTGTGAGGTTCATCTAAATCCTACACAAATTCAACATAAATACTTAATTGGAAAGGTTGTTGTCTTTCACAGATGTGTGATCTGAGACTCTGAGAGGTCAGGGATTACTCCAAAGTCACCCCATGAGTCAGCAGATGAACTAAGAGTGTCTAGAAGTGAAACTATGGTCCCAATTAAAAAAAAAAAAAAAGTCCAGCATCAGTGGAACCAAGAAATTTTCCTTGATACCTCTCCTATCTTCAACTCCCCTATGCTGCTTGTCAGACATTTCCTAAATTGCTCAATTTGGAAAAATCCTACACGGAGCATTGGCACAATTCATCATTCAGATGAAGAAGGTTGATTAAATAGAGGAGATAGATGGATAATATTTGAAGTAAGTAGTGCCAACAAAAGCTTCATGTAAAGACTCATCCATCCCCCTGAATCTAAAATCCATCAGTAATAAATTCTGGAGTGCCTGCAGCACCACATTCAAAGCTAAGCCTGGTATCAAGCTGTAAACTCAACCCACACTGGTCTTCTTATATAGATATATGACTTATGCAATTTCTTTAATTTGCTTTTATGTCATGTTTTGTGGGGTAAATATGAAGTTTTCCAAAGGAAATTCAAATAATTGACAATATGGTGGAGGAGCATGGGTTGCAGAGGCTGTTGGTGTAGTAGTGACTGGCACCTGGCAGACACTTTCACTGAGCTGAGATGAAGCCCAGATCAGAGATCTTTCTGAAAGCTGCACTTTGGGTGTTTGAGGGAGCTGGAGGGACTCAGCCTGGAGAAAAGGAGGCTCAAGGGAAGCCTTTGTGCTCTCTTCTGTTCCCTGACAGGAGGATGTAGCCAGGTGGGCATTGGTCTCTCCTCCCAGACAACAAGAGGAATTGGTCTCAAATTGCACCAGGGGAAGGTAAGGTTGAACATCAGGAAGAATTTTTTCACTGAAAGGATAGTCAAGCATTGTAAGGGGCTTTCCAGGGAGGTGGTGGAGTCACCATGACTGTAGGTGTTCAAGAAACAACTGGATATGACACTGCTCTGGTCCAGTTGACAAAGTGGTGCTCAGTCAAAGGTTGGCCTTGATAATCTTGGAGCTTTTTACCAAATTTAATGATTCTGTGATTCTACCAGGGTGAGATGGTCACAGTGGCCATTGCTGTCCTGGAAAATACCTCCTGTATATCAAGACCTACAACCTGCTTTGCTTCTGTGGCTGATTTCACAGCAGCTTCAAATCAGGACCATTCAAATCAATTTGAATGAGACCAACGCAGAGAGGATTATGCTCTGCATCTGAGTAATTTGCTCTGTTAATTTCTCCCAGCAGTAGAAGATTGCTCAAGCATTTTGGAAGCAAACAGGCTGCAATTCAGGCCATTGAAAAACCTCCAGTGTCATTGTTTTGTTTGATTGGTCATTTATGTATGTTTACAACTAGGGATGCTTCGCAGATGATTACAGCTCTGAATGAAAAACTGACAGGAACAGCTAATATGTGGGATGGTTTAATTTCTTTTCTGTTCAAGATCCTACAAAACTACAAAAAGCATTTTTCCTAAACTGAAAAAGAAAATATTTTCAATCACATACACACACATATAAAAATTTAGGAAAAGAAAATGGTACCCAATGTGTAGTGTTCTCATTGAATAAAGAAGAGAAAAGCAGACACAGCATTTCTGATAAAGAACCTGCATTTCTAGAACAGCTGAAAAGAAGAAAAGAACATTTTAATAAGAAATTATTTTTGTTCTTTTATTATACAAAAGAGATTAGAAGGAAGGAATGAAGAACTGACATTTTGTATTTTAATTTTGCTAAATGTTTTCAGTTAGAATAGAGCTTCAAAGATTACTTTCTGTCTCTCTTGTTTTGCTGTGTGGATTTCTGTCTTACTGTTAATTCTTTGAAGGTTCCTTCCTTCAGCACACACACATTTCCCTGTCAATAAACAGCAGCCTTTCATAGAAACAGAATATCCTACTTGGAAGGGACCCACAAGGATTGCCAGGTACAGCTCCTACTTTCACACCTATGCTTTTAGTATTTAGTCCATTCTAATCATATAGAACAAGGACATTTATTTTGTTTTCGTCTACCACGCCTAGAGAAATTATATCTAGTCTAGTTTATGTCCACAATGTAATTCTGACCACAGATCCCATATTTCCTGCACTTCCTTCTGCTGGGTTTCTTAGACATTTCCACCAAGACGGGAGAACTCAGGCTTGACTGGGCTGTTGGGACTCTGCAAATCTTTCTTGTAGGGGTTTCTGCTGCCAAGAATTCACCATTGATATCAGTAGCTGTCTATGGCTTGGCTCAGTTTAGTGCCTTGGCAGGGGATTGGAATTGGGTGACCTTTAATGTCCCTTCCAACCCAGAACATTCTATGATGATTCTATGATTCTATGACTTTTTTATGGACACTATATCTATGCTGATAGTTCTGCCACCAGAATGAATCAGAATTCTTCCAATACCTTAGGGAAGGCAGGAACAACTCCAGACATGATCTTCCACTCTTGGATAGCAGTGACCCACGTCTGTCTGAGCTTACGGGGTAATTGTCATTCTAAACTATTTGATGACTAAAGATTAACTTTTCCCAGGCTGACTCTCAGTGAATCTAAGGGAATGAGCACCATGAGGAAGTGCCTCCTATAAATAACAGAACCATGGAATGGTTTGGGTTGGATGGGACTTTAAAGCTCATCCAATTCCAACCACCACCATGGTTCCACCTTCCACTAACCCAGGTTGCTCCAAGCCATGTCCAACTTGGCCTTGGACACTTCCAAGGATGGGGCACCCACAACTTCTCTGGGCAACCTGTTCCAGGGTCTCAGTACACTCACAGTAAAGAATTTCTTCCTAATATGTGATCTAAATCTGTGCTCCTTCAGCTTAAGGCCGTTCCTTCTTGTCCTTTCACTACACACCCCTGTGAAAAGTCCCTGATAATCAGAAGCACCCTAAAAATGAAAATTTTCCTGCAGATGCTTCCCAGGGCAACATGTCCTCCTTCTTACCTTCCTTGCAATCCTATGCTTGAGATCACAGAATTTCACCCAGCAATAGGCAGATATTGAAGCCCAAACCCAAATCCTTGCAGGTGTTCTTAATTTTTTTTTTAAATTTTTTTATTAGCACTGTTTTCTATATGAGAATTTTCTTCCCTATTTTCTTCTGGATGTTGCCCTATTCTGTAAACAGCTACTGACACAGGGGAAGATTTTGGGAGATTTTAATTTAACTTGAATTAAAAGTGTATCATGGCTGGTAATGGCAGCTTTCAGGGCAGGAAAATGATTGTATCATAACTATAGGGGAAAAAAAACAAGGTATAATTTGTATGGATCTGTATCTGACACTTTCCAAACCAAAAATACAACAGAATCATCATCAACAATTGCCAATTTTAGATGAGTCCTAGCTAGAAGTATTTTTGTGAAGTACTTCACCAGAGTCACAGGATATTAATGGCATTTTTTTTCTTTGACTCTTTTGAAATTGCAGGGCTCTCCCTTCTTCTCTTTTTCTGCTTTGGTTCTTTGCCACAGGCTGCCAGAATTAAATCTATTAATGACCTTGAATGGACACATTCCTGTGTGTGACTCTGATGCTGCCCAAAACCTGAGCTCATTGCACATGTTTGACAGAGATTTTGGGTGCTGTTTATCTCCTCCTGAGCATCCACTGGCCTTTTATTCCTCCTGAATAAATCCAAGTCTTGGACACAGGGGCCTTTCCCTCAATACGTGTGCTTGTACATACAAAACACTGAGCATTCAGGATAATCCATTACTAACTTTGGCTGGGTCTCCAAGCTCTTATTATAGCACAGAAAAAAAAAGGGAAAACCACAAATGTTTGGTCAAATGAAAATTGGTAAAGAAAACTGAGGATGATGGATTGGAATAATGGGATTGGCTCAATTATAGAAGAGAACACAGGTCTCTACACTCTGACTAGGACAAAAAGATTTCATTTACTCCTCAGGAAAAAAAAAAAAGAGAATAGCAAAGAAAATGAGCACCTGTGGAAGCAATACTCGCTCTATCCATCACTGCCCATTTTTAGCCACAGGTTATCAAATAACTGGAGAAAATGGTTCAGGTGTCAGCAGTGCCTTGAGAGAGGACTGGGGCTGTGCACCAGCTGCCAAGAGTTAACTGCTCATATTTTAATTCCTTCTGTCTGGTCAGTGAAATATTGATCTCTGAGATGAACTGAAGTGCAGGAGGGTGGCCAGTGTTCCTTCAATTAGCAGAGAAGGGCCTAGGAGGGATCACAGGGATTCAGAGGAGTTTGTGAATTATTGAGAAAGGTAATGCTGGGTGAAACCTGCTCCATCCTTCATGGCAAGGCAGCGAGGCAGCAAAGTGCTGGCTATGTAACTGCTGGCAAAACCTCACTTTTTCAAAGGAGGGATGTTTCCAGCTACAGCTCTTGCAGGCACTTCTCAGAGCCCACTCCAAGGAGGAAAGTTGCTCTTTATGTAGGAAAAGGAATATTGGCAGAGGGGAAGGTGTCAGCAGTTGTGGAGTAGAAGATCTCTGGAACCATCCCCTATCCTTGATTTCTCTAAGCTACATCAGTGAGATTTGTACACCACAATTAATGCTTTGCTCAGCCCTGCTCAGCCCTACTTTGTGTGGCACAGCTGGGCTGAGCAAATGAGCACAACTGGGGATGGGGAAACAATTAACACCCAGAATTGTCACTGATGGCAGGGGATGGCCTCCCACCCATGGGTGCTTCTGGTCATAATTCTTTGCCTCAGGGAAGTCCTGTAGGCAATTCAAAACTCTATTTTTGAAATAAATATACTTCAGTAACCTTAATGAGAATTCATTTTTATTAAGCATTTAGAGAAGCTGAATCAAAGAGAGTTTCAAGGCTCATCTTGCTGTGGATAATACAAGATCCTGAAGGGATTGGGGTGAAGACTGTGCCCTTGTACGTGTGCAGGAGCTGGTGAAAATTATTTTTCCCATGGCAGCAGTCTGAGAGAGGAGCACAAAGAAATGACCATGTCCTGACAGAAATTTTGCCTTGATTAAAAACAACTTTATCAGAAACATTGATCCTAGCCAAACTAGCCCAGTCGTCATAGGATATCATGCAGCATCTTGCTTCTCCTGAATCTGCACTTCAGGCTGGTTTTCTGAGGGAAAATATGAGTTTTGGTCCATTGTGTATGTAATATTACTATATAACATATCGTATGCAATAAATTGCCAACAAGAGTGGCAAAAGAGAGGGAAGACAAATGTTATTTCTGGATGAAATGCAACAATTTCAATTGAAATTCAAAAAGAGATTCTGTTCAGGAAGAAATTCCCTGCCATGAAATATTATTTGGGCCCCTTCATCAGTCAGCTTCCTCCTCCTCTATCTTGCCTGCAATGTTATTTGTGTGATGGTAACAAAAAGCTGCAGATAGGGGCTGGATTTCCTCACCCCATGAGCTCTGAGTGAGATTTCAGGTGCTGGTGCTTTGCTCTGGGTGAGATTTCAGGTGCTGATGTTCTGCTCTGGGTGAGATTTCAGGTGCTGGTGCTTTGCTCTGGGTTTCCCAGAGATTGTCCTCCAGCCCAAGATTCTGTTGCAGGATGGGGATTGAGCACAGGTCAGTCGGGAATTTACCTGTTCTGAACTGAATTTACCCTGGTTCATCAGAAATGAAAAATTATTGCACTTCTTGCTATGAAACAAGTTCTGAAGTGAGTGTTTTGGGCCATGTTCTGATGGATGTGAACATGTGGAAACTTGTGGTGTTCTAAGAGATCTCATGCTGTGGTTGAGGTGGAGTTCCTCTGCCTTCATTTTGATGGTAGGGACAGCAGAGCCCAAATCTTTCCATCTGTTTATAGGGGATGAATCATGCCAGGCTCCCAACCCAGATTTTTCTTCTGTTTGTATATAGATCAAACCTCATGCTGCCAGCACGTTATGGAATTATTTGAAATTTATTTAACCTTTGACTCACTAATCTTACCTAAAACTTAATTATGCATGGAGCCAACCGCTCCTGTCCCTTCCCCACTCACCCAGCACCCATAAGGCTGATTTATTGTCGTTCCAAACTTATTAATCACAAATAATTTTATCTTCCTTGGCCTCCACAGAGACCTTCTCTAGTAATTAGTATTTACCATAAATGTTTCATGAGAAGTAAATTAAAACAGACCAAATCATGCTTCAGGTATTACGGACTACTTCTTAGGAGTTTTTATCTGAAGGTAATGGGTGGATATGAAGGGAATGTGTAGCTCCCCATTGCTGTGAAATGAAACAAATTGCTCCAAAATGACCCTTTGAAATTCACTATGTTTAGTTTAAATTGAAAATCCTTAAATGCACTGGAGTTGCTAATTGTTGATGGCAAGGCTGCTAAATATGTAAATTTCTAATTAAAATATAAATTAATCCTCACAAATGAATACCTGCTATCTGCAGAGTGATGAGCAGAAGTTTTATGCCATTAATTAATATTATCGCCTATTAGCTTTATTTACATAAGTACATAATTCATGCTGCTTTGCTTTTTCTGATATGCAGCAGTAGATTTTTTTTTGGTGGTATCACTCTAAAATAATTACTGTTCTTTTGAACTTTCCCAGTGTATTTTAGGTTTTCTCTGTTGCCTTTTAACATGTAAGTTAATTGGAGGTATTTTTCCTTTATTAACTCTATCCTTGATGTCATGGGGTACTGGGAGGAAGAGTTGGGAATTGCTTTGAGATATCCCCAAATAAAACAGCAGTCACTGCTCATTATACTCTGAGTCTTAATGGGTTAGATAATTATTTACCATTCCCAGCTTTGATATATTTTTATAGGACAGCTGAATGGAATATAACTGTTGCATTAAGAGATTGTGAAGTTCTTTCTGGATTAATAAAGCATAATAAAAGCACTGGCATTCAGTTTGTAAGTATAAATATGTATAATGACATTGTCTGTACTTCAGGCTGCATTTCTAAGGGAAAATATGACTTTTTGTCTCATTGTGTGTGTAATGTTAGCATATAATAAATAGCATGCAATGAATTATCATCAGCAATGGCAACAGAAAGGAAAGAAAAATGTTATTTATGAGTGGGGCTGCAACAATTTCAACTGAAATTCAACAAGGGATTCTGTTCAGTAAGAAATTCCCTGCCATCAAACACCATTATTTGGGCAGTTTCCCAGTTTATGTTTGCTAAGTGCCTTTTCCAAACTGCCCTTTGAATGCAGCTGATGAATTAATTTTCCCTCCTCAGGTACAGCTGCCTGGAGAAAGGCATCAACCACCACAAATTCATAGCAAAGCTGCTCTGCTGACTTCCCTGTGTCTGGAATTCCTCCCCAGGGCCAGCTCCATGCCTGCACTGGATCCTCTCTGTGGGGAACCATTCCCTAACACCAGATGGGATAAACAATCATTTTCCTAAGCAAATCAAGGGACAGAATCCACTTCAGCCTTTCCCACTGGGAGCAATTCTCACTTTCCAAATGCCACATGCAAAGTCAGTCCTGCCAAGTGGTTTTGGAAGCTGCTGGTCCAGCCTGGGATTTGTTCCCTCCCCACCATGACTTGTGGAGCCTGGCTTGTCCCAGCCTCCTGTTTACTGACACCATTAACTTTTATGGAATTACAGTGGTAAATGTTTATGGCCAGTCTTTGCTGGATTAATCTTTAATGAGGTTTTCACTAAACACAACTGCATGCTCTCTGACCAGAATCTTGCAGGAACCCAGGAGGCATTAAAATGAAAATTCACACCACTCCTGGCTGGAATTGTCTTTTTGAGAACCACAACCACTGGTCAGAATGGCAATCACCCAATCTGATAGCAACTTAACCCCCACCCCAGAGAGAATCTGCCCTGGATGGGACAAATCCTTAATGAACTATTCTATGCTTCTTCTTTCCAGTTGTGATCATCTATTTAATGGGTAAAGAAATGAAAATGGGACTGTTTGAGTTTATTATCAAGTATCTCACAGGGTTTTATATCACAGTGCCTGCTGAGATCTGCAATTAAGTAAAAAAAGAAGAGTTTATTTCCCAACAGGAGTTCAGGGTTTCTTGATACAGTTTGGTTTGGTGTTTAAAATTGTTTATTGCTTTCACTGTGCATGAGCTTCATCTGAGAGTTGCTGTTATTTTGAAGTCTGCTATGTTATTTAAACCAATATCTGGGATGTGGAGGATGCTCCTAGAAGAGTTTGATAGTGGAACCCTGGAAAAAGTTAAAGATAGAACCTTAAAATGTTAGGCTTTGTGCTTTCCCAGATCAACTGCACCTGCGTAAGCAGTATGATAAATTATATAATTGTTAGATGTGACGATTGTTTAGTAATTAAATGTAATTATTATATAACCATAAGAAGAATAGTGAGAAACTATGTTGGAAATTCAGAGAGGGGCTAAATTTATGTATACAATAGAACAATATAAGTTTAATAATTAACATGAAAGTTATATAACAATGTAGTATAAAACATAATCTTTTCGGATGTATGGTGGGAATCAGATTTGGGTTGAATATACTCCAATTCCCAGAGCTCTTAATAAAAAGCACCGCATTATAGTCCCCGTGACTATGTGTTTTTGAAGTGTTTTTGAATGCTAACAAGTCCTCGAGGAACTGGCAGGGCCAGGGTCACTTTCCAGGGAAGGTTTTGATCAGATTGTAAGAAGCAATGCTGGTCAAAGAGCAAACTCATTGTGTCTTCCTCCAGCCTTGTTGCACCACTCAGACTGCTTGGGGGGTTCCATACCACTGGAATTTTATCACAGTGGTTCCAGGTAACTTTCCTGTCAGGAACTGTACTCTGGGATCCCATCCTATGGAATCCCATGCATATTGGCTAGAAATTAAATTGCTTAGAGAGTTAGACTGCGCTGTACACTCACAGCTGAATCCAACTCACATTCCTGCCTCTCTTGTTCTAGGGATCACACCCTGCTGTAGCCCTCCTCACCCAACCTAAACAGTCCCTCCAGTTCCACTGTTTCTGAAAGATTTGCACACAGGTAGCCTCCCATGGCCTCCTTTTTCTCTTTCAGACGTTTCTCAGGCACTCAGCTGCTAAAAATCACCATCCTTCGGTGGACTGAAGTGGAACCACAACAATTAGAAATGTTTGAAAATTAAACTCCTTTAAATCTCTTTCAATGTGCTGTTCCGTTCTTATTTTCAATTTTAACTTCATGATCATGTTCTTATAAAAAAAGACCAACAATCTTTTAGACAAAGAATGTAGTGAATACAGATCTGTGGATTTTGAAATACAATCAAAAATGCTGGTAGGCACTGTTTTATAATAAACACCCTAATTAATGACAAGAAATTCCTTTCTCTGCTGCATGTGATTTCTGAGACAAATGCCAGACCTCATGGGCTGTTGATCTGCCCAGAATGGCAGGTTTAGGTTTGATATTGGAACAAAAATCTTTACTGTGGGATTGCTGAGACATTGGAACAGGCTGCCCAGAGAGGATCTGGATGTCCCAAGTGTCCAAGGCCAGGTTGGACAGGGCTTGGAGCAGCCTGGTCGTGTGGAAGGTGTCCCTGCCCATGGCAGGGGCTGGAGCTGGATGATCTTTAAGGTCCTTTCCAACCCAACCATTTCATGATCCTTTGGTTTTGCTTACATGGGTAAGCTCCCCTAACAATTTCTAAATTTGTAAGTGTCATCCTTTACTAAAGTTCAGAAATCTCTTGAGTTGAAGGAAGCAGCTGTTTGAAAGTACTCAGATACAGTATATAAGGTAAAAAAACCCCCAAATATAATTTACTAAAAATTTCTTAAGTCTCAAGTTATCCAGAAGTTATCCATAATTGATCAGAATCTTCCCTTTTGTTTTTTAAAAAGTCACAACAAAATTTTCTTGTAAAATATTCTACAATAGCTTTACTGCTTATGTAGAGTCTTTCATCTGGACTTCTCAGGATAAACAAAAATTCTACCACATTTATTAAGGACACACTTTTATTACTTGGAACATAGTGAAGAAACTGAGCTGGACTATGCTACATTTAGATAAAATCAGCATTTCTAACTGTAACAGTGCTCAGGGCACTGGGCTGTGTGTTCAGACAGGCAAAGGGCTCCTGCTGAAGCCCAAGCAGGGCTGTTTCCCTTCTGATGTTTGATGATTTGGTGATCCTGAGCTGTTCCACACTTTGTCAGGAAGATCAACCTCCTGATTGCTCCCTTTACATTGGATTATTCAAAATGTCTGCCTACAGCAGAGATGTTTTTTAGTCTTATTTTCTTTTATTATAAGGCAGTATTGTTAATATGTTATTAATGATATACATGAGGAAAATGAAGATTTAAACTTTTAAATACAGCTTTACTTTTTAAAGGCAGATTTTATGTTTTTACTGTGCACGTGTCTAACCTTGAGCTACTTGCTTACACTGCCTGCACACACAGTGGGGGAAATGGGCTTCTAGTTCATCAAATGTGTTTTAGTAAATAACCTCAGGGAGTCTGACTGCTACAGAACAAAATCAGGTGAAATTGCCCTGCATTTTTCCAGGCATGTGGACTCTCTCCTCTCCTTGCTGCACTAATGGGGTCCCCTCACACACCTGTCAGAAATGCAGCACGTTTCCACAGGGACAGAATTCAGGGAGATGTGTCAGGATCTGGGAGAGCTGGAGGGGGAAGGATGCAGCAGGACTTGCTCGTTCAATCACAACTGTTGGAAATGACATTTCCAAGGCAGCAACAGGCAGCACTTAACATTTACAAGGAATTGCCTCCTTGCACTCCTGGGGCATTGAGTGTTCATTGCTGTCTGCGTGGGAGGGGTGGTGTGTGCAAAGTGCAATTTGCAGCACAAAGTAACTGTTTCTAAAGGTTTTTTGAATGCCAACAGATTCTTTTTGCTTTGTTCTTGGAGAGGGTGTTTTCACTTGCAGAGAGAAAAATTAGCAAAATATATGTAGAGTGAAATGTGGAGCTGGAGAATCCTTTATTCAGAATTATGACGCTGTTTTAAGGTGGTTTATCAGAAATCACATGAACTCTATTGGATTCAGAAGTGTTTTTGTCAACACATTTTGCACTGAAGACTGCCCTGTTTGGCAATTGTCGACATATAAGATTTAATTTCTTTACCTCCTGTCTGCCACCAAGATTGAAGTTCTACACAGAACTTTGCTGTTCCATGAGAATATAGACAGCAGAATATAATGTTGTAGATTCAGTTTCTGATAGAGATTCTGGAGTTGTTCTCTTTGTGTTCTAAACATGATCTTGGGAAGAAATGGAGGAGAGAAGGTTACACCCTTGGACTCAGTGTTTCATGGTAAGATATAACTTTGACCCAGATTAACTGAGCAGGTGTGCAGCCTGTTGAGCATGAAACTGCCTCACAATAAGAATGTTGTGCCATTGCTATAAATTTCTACATCCCAGAATTCTGTGTCCCTCCAATTACAACCTCTGCATTTCCCTTGCTTATTGCAAAAGCTGAGGAGCATTGCAAGAACATGTGGGAGACGCTGGAAATTCACCTCACTGTCTCCTGTCTGTTTGCTCCTGGACAAATTCCCTGAGGAATCAGACTCAGAAAGTTATCTTCTGGTGTTTTGTGGGCCAGGAAACAAACAAGATGTAGACTTTTCAAGCTGCAGAGGCTGCAGATAAGCACCAAGAAATGCTCTGTGAGTGGCTTTATTTACAATTTCATCAGCCCAGCCCAGGGTGAGCAATTATAAGCAAATGTCAGGGAGGGCAGGAGCTTCAGAATAAAGTTCACTAAAGAAGCCCTGCCACTGACTCAGGAAGAATTCATTTTTGTATTGAAAGGAAGGTCAGGAAGAATTCACTTTTTGTATTGAAACTCTTTCACTGGAAGGGGTTTAAATAAAACTAAATCCTTTCTTGCCTCAGATTTTTGGGAACAGCTTGAATTTAACAAATCACTTTGGCTCACAAGTGCTAAGGACAGAAAATCAGGTCTATTCATAAAAATGAATTATTTATTGAACAGATAGGAGGTAACAGATGAAAGACCTTAATCAGAGTTACTTAGTGCACAGTCTAAAAGTAGAAGAATTACTAATAGATTACAGCATAACATAAAACAGCGCTCTGTATTGAGGTATCTATAGTAAATCTAGCAAAAGAAATGGTATTGATTAGGGGTTGAATGTAACTTACAACAAAATGATGATAATCTACAGATTCCTTAACTCAACCCCTGGGAGGAACCACAAAGCAGCATCCTCACTCATGGAAGAAACTCCAAACTTTTCCAGGGAAATTTGCAGAAAATTTCCACTTTGTGAAACTTTGGTGTGACTTTTATAGTTGTAAATCAAGAGTCTGTCAGTCAGAAATCCAGCTTATCTTCTCAAATCTCACTTCAACACTAAGATGTTTATTTTCAGCTGTGAGAAGCCAGACCAATGTTAGCCCCATGGAACAAAAATAACTGCCTACAAGACAACTTGTCCTGCTTGAGTTATCTGACTGGATAACAATCAACAGATAAGCTCTTGTGGGGGGTTAGATGCCCTGCTACAAATGCCAAAGCTGTTCTGAAAGATTAAAGTCAAGAGATGTTTTTCAAGCTCTTTCTCCAAAGGGACAGCACATTATTGCCCATTAGACAAACAACAAAAATCATAATTAGGTGAAGAGTCATAGAACCATGGAATGATTTGGGTTGGAAGGGACTCCAAAAATCATCTTTTTCTACCCATCTTCCATGGGCAGGTGAGGCCCTGGCACAGGTTGCCCAGAGAAGTTGTGGATGTGCCATCCCTGGAAGTGTCCAAGGCCAGGTTGGATGGGGCTTGGAGCAACCTGGGATAGGTGGGAAGGGACCATGGAAAGGTGTCTCTGCCTATGGCAGGAGGGTTGGATCTGGATGGTCTTTAACATTCCTTCCAACCCAAATCATTCTGTTATTCTGTGATTTTAGGGTGAGTAGATAGAAAATGTGTTTGGCAGTTCCCTGTGGCCTCCCTGCTCGTCATGTGAGAGCACAAACCCTCCGTCCAAAGCCAGACCAGATGTTTCTCATGTTTAAGCCCCTCATCTTACCTCAGCTGACTTGAAGGTATTCATGTGTGTGTCTGAAAGTTGAAGTGTTTCATGAACTTCTTCCACCCTCTTTCATGATTTTCTTGGTAACTTGTGTGCCAGAACATGATTGTTGTTTTTATTCCCCATCTCCTTCCATTATGACACTCAAGACCTTTCAGTGCAGAAAAATGATGACATTTTTCACCTGTCTGAATGAATATTTTTATTGTAAGTTAGGAAATAATCAGCTGTGTGAGCTGTGCTTCAAATTAAAATCCTTATGCTACATAAGAGGATGGTTATTTCTTTCTCACTCTGTTTGGTTTATCTTTGGAGAGGTTGAACATTTTTTACTCTACCTAAACAAATCTCTTTCTGTGATGGGATTTTTTTCTTTTTTCCTTTTACAGCCTAGGCATGTTGAAAAAAAATAAAAATGGAAGGGCAATCAATGCCAGCTGAAAGATGGATACATCCTCTATTGAGTAAACAAAGTTACTGTGTATTGGCAAAAACTTCCCTGCATTGGATTCTTCATTGGACTTGAGTTGCCAGCTCCAATAAATCAGTATGCTGGACTTCTACTCAGTCAATGTTTCTAGACAGCAGTGAGAGAGCATGGTATGTTAAAGTGTAATGAATTGTATCAGTGAGTAAGTGTACTCCCAGCCCCTGCTAGAATCTATCAATATAACAAAGTGGCTGTCACCCTGATGTACGGACAGACACCTCCTCTGACTGATGGGTGCATTCCTCCCTCCCTGAAAAAACCCTGAGCTGGCTGGAAAGGATAGTATCTCTCTTTTTTTTTGCCACGTGGGCCTGTGTTTGAGGAATATATGTCTAGAGGAGAAGGTTTTGTGTGTGGGAGAAACAGAGGGCTTGGATAATGAAATCAGTTTAAACCACTTAAACAAGAGGTTTTAACCACATAGATGTCTGGGGCTTGGAAATTCTCTTCCCACACTGATAGACCAGGGTCTCTTTTTAGCAATTACTATTCCTTATTTTAATTTGGATCAGAGGGATGCCTGATTAGTCCAGCTGGAGATGACATTTAGCCCACTGTGGGGGATTTTTGTGGAATTTATACCTTAATACATGCAGAATAAAAGAAGTGAATTACATGTGGTGAGGCCAAATGAATGAAAAGGGATAAATGTGTAAAGCAGTCTTGTTTTTTGTACACTACTGCATTCAGCAGGATGCACATGAAGAGCCCTCCAAGTCCTGAAGACTTTGTAGAAAGAAGACAAAGATTTGGAGTGGGAAGAGCAGCAAAGAGGACTTTTCACCATAAGCTGGAGTCAAATGCAGAACTGCTCACTGATGGATAGGGCCTTTGCCTGGCCATGCTGCCTTTCCATCAGCATTGGAGAACTGGGTGGAGAATATCCATCAGATTTGTGTTTCCTCCCCAAATATGTTTAGAACAATTAGTGCTTTCAACCACCTAGTGAAGATAGTGAACATAAACTGGAAGTCAAGTCTAAGGAGTTTATAGGAACTCATGTGGATAATTTTTGGTACTTGTGTCCTAGAAGCTGGGCATTGGATGGGGTGGAAAATTTATTTTTGGTTTCACAGTCAAATTTGATGACTTCTTATAAGTATAAATGGCAAAACCCCACAGTCTGTTCAAGTGCATATTCTCTTGAAACTTACCACAGTAAAACTCTGCAGTTGTTTTCCTGTAGGATCAATTTATCTCATGCTTAAGTAAATTGAGCTGTTTTGTCCTCAGGCTCTGTGCAGGGAGCAGATGGAGATTTTGTGTTTAGCCACAAAAAATATTTGGCCTCATCATAAGGAAGCACTTGGCAAGAGACATGGTAAAGGTTGGATTCGACATTCTTGGAGTTCCTTTCCAACCTTGATGATTCCATGATTCTAGAAAGTGCTGCTGCAGATGTCCCAGTTACCACAGGAGATGTTCAAAAACTGTTTGTGATGGGCATTTTCTCAAGACTTTGTTGGCATAACCAGCAGGTGCCATGCTGGCCGTAGGCTGAAAATTTTTTGAGAGTAACTTCTTCCTCATGATTAAAATTGTCTCCTTTCTCAAGACACCCACTGTAATCTTCTTTAAACAGAAAATGGTCATCATGTGATGAAGAATATGATGGAGAGGATGACTCAGAGACTGAGCAGTGCTTCTGTGCAGGAAGCAGAACAGGCTGAGGTGCTGATTTTATTTTCTCTTGAGAAATCTGAGCTACAAAAATGTCTGGGGTACTCCCTTCATAACTTCTGGGCTCAAAACTCTTTTTGGCAAAGGTCATATTTGCACTTGGTTAGGAAATATTAGGAAAGAACATGAAACTCTCAAAACCTGCACGGTGTTTTGGAAGGGAAGTAATTTTTGAAGACAAAATTTTAAGGGTGTTTTTTAGAGAGTGCCAAATACACTTTCAAGGTGTGCCAAATTACTTATCTCCTCTAAAAGATTGCTCCAAAGCTGATTCTGTTAACTAAGGATGCTTTATGCTCAGCCCTATGCTCAGTGATTCATTTTGCCCCAGAGGGTCACAGCTGCTGCTTGAATTCTGTACAGAATCTGATTTCTGATACATCTCCATGATATGCATAATCAAATAATTTGAAAATCAGAATGTACACCTTGCACTGGCACCAGGAGCCAGAGAAAAGCCAACTGCAAAATACAAGCACAGGCTGAGCCATGGAACAGTGCAGCCGCTGTTCAACTGGTACCAGATGGAGTCTTTGCATCAAATTCACATTTAACTTCAGGCAATGTAAACCTGGGTGTTCCAGCCTGAGGTCCACTATGGCCACCATGGTTGCATGGGAAACCATACATTTGAATGCTAAAGACAAAAGGGATTTGGAAATCTGTTTTTGAGGAACTGTTCTTGTTACTGGTTGAACAAGACCTTTCAGCTTTTCTGTAGCCTGATGAGGGAGGGCTGAATTCCTCAGAAGAAGGCAAAGATGTCATTTTGCCAATTCTTAAAAGCTTTTGTATTTTCTGTCAAGTGTCACCTTCCTTCTGCCAGAAAACACAAGTCTGAGGACCCAGCCCATGAGCACAATTCCTCACTCACATTCAGATCAGAATATCCTGAGCTGGAAGGGATCCCTGAAATCCAGCTCCTGATATCTCATTGCAGTGAACGGCATCAGCTGATGTCTGAGAGAGCATAATGTTGATAAACCAGTCCCAGTCCCTTGCTCTCACTTCACAGATTTTTCCCAACTGGTCTCAGTGGAAACTTCCTTCACCTACCCTGCTAAATTTGGTGGTCATGCTGCCAAGCTGGTGTTGTGAAAGGCTTTGTTCTGCAGGAGAAATGAGATTTGACATGTGCAGCTCTGACTCTCAGGGGAAATGCCCTTTCCACAAGATTTCAGTGGGCTGCTTGTTCTACTCTGCCGTGCAGAAAGGTGGTTCTGCCAACTTCAAAAGCTGCTCCTTGTTTCTGCCATTTGATACAGAATAAACAGTTTGTTTTGCTCCATGTGTTTAATTAATCTTGCCTTTTATTTCTGCTCAAAAAGACACTTTGATTTTTTTTTAAAGTCTGTATGCAGAAAAATTCTGTGAATATTTCATGCCAACAGATTTCATATACATCTGCTCCTGGACATTCACCACCTCTGCATGACAGAGCAACAGGGCCAAATGTAGTTTTTTAAATTTTCCAACTGGACATATAAAACTGGATTAAAGAGTTTTGGAGGTTGATGTGAATCATTTGAATACTTTATTTTGAATTAGGCTGATAGTATGAGAAAACATACTTTTTTGAGTCCTCCTCACAGCATCATGGATGAATTTTGCAAAAGGTGGAGTAAAGAAGACCAAGTGCACTCAGGAGGTCCACTCCTGAGGCTGAGCAGAAGAATAAAGCAACAGGAAGAGAGAACATAGAATTACAAAATCATAGAGTGGCTCAGGTTGAGGGACCTTAAAAATCATCTAATTCCAAACCCCTGCTGTGGGCAGGGACATCTTTCACTAGGTCAGGTTGTTCCAAGTCTTATTTAGCCTGGCCTTGAACACTTCCAGGAATGGGGGATCCACAACCTGTGGCAGGGTGTCACTGCCAGATTTTGGGGTGAGCTGAAAAGTATTAGGGAAGAAATAGAATCTAAATGGCAGAGGAAAGCATGGGAAGGCATAAAGTAATGGGTGATTTTCTTCTGCTTTTCACAGAGTCATTTGTCTACACGAGACTTTGATATGTTCTAATATTTCCTAGGATTCCCTCCCACTGCTATTTGAGCAAGACTTAGTTTGTTGCATCTTTATCACATCAGACTGGCACGACAGCTGGAGGTATCGCAGATACCTGAGGATGTCTGAACTATCACAAAAAAACCTCTTTTTAGGCAACTGGCTGGTGTCCAGGGCCATGATTCAGTCTAAGATAAATAGGGCTATCAGTTCCCACCACAGTTGATGAAGATGCAGTCAATGCAGACAGTGAATTTTTGGGATGATTTGTCTCACCATGAAGTACCAGTGGAAGAGGAAACATCAAAGTCCAACAGGCCAGTGAGTAGAGGAGAAAACCAGGTATAAGCCTTATGAAATTCAGGTTTCCTATGCTACCTTTTCTTTTTGGATTTTATCCTGGAAAGAACTCAAAGGTTGGGATTCAGCTGCTTATCTTTATTTCTCTTCTGTGAAGATTTTTAGGTGTGATCCAAAGGACCAAACTCATTTTATACCAGCTGGCAAGAAATAAGTGCTCTAGGGCCTGACAGATCTGATGGATTTTAAATATCTGAATAGACCAGATGAATCAGGTCCCAAAAGTGAGTGTGCTACTAATTAACACATCCTTTTGGCCAGCTGTAAAATTCCCCAAAATTGTAACTCTGAAACATTTACATCTCTGTCAAATGTGGCTTTAGCTGCCTTGGGCCTTGCCTCTGCAGGACTGATGGGGCAAAACAAGAGAGGAGGACAGCACAGGCTGAAAGATGGAAGGCCCACTAAACATAATTACCTACAAAACTCTATGAAAAATGCTGCAAGTGCAGCAGCCATAAATACATTAGGGAGACAAAGCCAATACACATTAAAGATTCATTTGTGCTCTCTCTTTTGGCCCTGGATAGGCAGATATATGCATTTAAGACCAGGTAAAGTCCTTTTAATGACAGACAGTCTCATAAATCCCAGGAACACATCCATAGCTCACAAGGACAGTGTCTTTTGCCCCACCATTTGTTTTCCCACAAAATTAGAAAAGCAGATGTATTGGACTCTAAACCAACCTTCTGACTTTGTAATTTAATGTGACAATTAAGGAGAAAACATTATTTATTTTAAAATGAATGCCATTTCCATGTGAGCTGTTTTGATGAGTGACCCCTCCCCTCCTGTGTCCCCCCCTTCCCCCAAATATCACAGGTTCACAGACAAAAACTGGCAACTGAAAAAATAAACAGGCCACTTGGTCTGTCCTCTGGCATCTGGGAAACAGATACAAAAGAGGACATGAGGACATAAAAAAGGCAGGTAAAAAGTGAAAACTTCCACCCTACAGATTGCAAAAATGAAAGAAAACACACACACAAAATAGATTTAAGAAATCAAGAACTTCAAAGTGACTATATCAGTTTGCTAAGGACTTTGGGGCGTTGATCTCAAAAGCAGAGCTGAAAGAAGGAAAGAAAACCCCAAACCACCACCTGAGCTACCTAAAGTGATGAATAAATAACATAATATTACAATTTCTTCACCACACTGAAATTATATGAAGCAGAAGAGACTTTTGAGCACTAAATTTCCTTGTGAAAGTCCACATGAAACAAGGTGGAAAAAAAAGGAACATTCTACTCTAAAGCTCAAAGAAGAGATGGGCTTGTAAACTAAAAATGACTTTTTCCATGCTTCAGGAAGGAGCTCACCTACTATGAGAACCCTTTCTTCTATATCCTTTTCTGCCCAGGTGCTTTCAAATACTGAATCTTTCTTTACTATCAAGATGTTCCCTTTCCACAGTATTTACTTATTAGAATGCATTGATAGAAATTAGTTAATTAGCTAATGGCATGAAGAACCTGGAGTTGCATTTTTATTGTAAATATGACAAAATTATTGGTGTTTCCCTGGTAACCAAAGCTTCATGTTCAAGAAGAAATTTTATTCTAGACATGTGGAGAAGGAGAAATCAATCACTTAATTGAGATGTGTTTAGGGGGTGTGTATTTGCCCTATGCTCCTTGGAAAATCAGTAGAGAGAAGGAGGTTCCTGCAGAAGGTGATTTGGATGTTTAGCTGTTTTCCATGGTAACAGATTCTGAGTGCAGTCAAGCACTTTCAGATGGACAGGGATATTTTCTCAGACCTTCTGTTCTGGAAGGAGTAGGTCTGTCCAGCCATAAATGGCAGAATGAAGATGCTGATTAAATATAATGCAAGTCTGTGCATGTTTTCTGCTTCAAAGTGAACAGGCCTCTCTTGATTATTATGTACTTTCCAACACTGAATAGCAGATGATATAATAAAGGAGTTCTCAAACCAGCAATTAAGCACTGTGATCCCTTTGATGAATGTTAGATAACAACAGAACTATCTCATTTTGCTGCAGCTTTCTCTTAGTGTCTAAATGATATTTCATTTTTGTCTCTCTTTAGGGAACGTGCTGCTTCTGACAACCAGCTCTGTGCTCTGTATTCAAACAATTCCTCTGCTCTGTATTCAAACAATTCCTCATTCCAACAACCAGTTGGCATGAAAATACAGCAGGGCATGGGATGCAATGCCATGAACTCAAAAACTGACAGCCGAGGGACAGAAAAACAGAGAGGGTGCTGAACCTTAGAATCCTGAACTCATTATCCAAATCTATTGAATCAGAAAGGGATTATTGGGTCAAACCTAAAAGCCTAGAGCATGTGGTTTCTCCAGAAGAAATGAATCAGAGTAGTGTGGATTATAGAGGAAGAGCATGCCAGGTGCTTACAACCTAAGAGACCTTTGACAATTTCAGGAATTCAGTTTATAGTTTGGGAAATAGCATTGCTTGGTGCTGGTGAGATGCCTTTGAATATCCCAACACTGTGGTAGTTATGTAATTTTTATGCTTTCTTACTTTTGGCTGCTCCTAGAATACTTGGAGAAAAGTTCATCAGAGCAAGGAGAATCTCAGAGTATTTAATCCTTGAACCTAAACCTGCTGGTACCTCTAATTTCTTTCCAGTTTTATTTGTCTTTGGCCTCTGAAGAAACAAATGAGCTGTGATTAATGCTGATGAAAGCATCAAGGAGATGATTTCCTCTCCTCCCACCAAAATTATTGACTGGAACACAGTCTGAGGAAATCCAATTAAAACTATATAATATGTCTGTATTTGCTTCACCATCTATTTAAAGGATGGATAAGGGGCATCAGCTATTCCCTTTCTCTCCATTATTTAGGTTGTAAAGTAGGTAGTCAAAGCTGTTTTTTAGTATCAGTTCTGTTACACTTCACACATTTATCTCATTTTTAACAGGTGTGGGCAAAGAACTTTTTCTGTTTAGCCACAAATAACAAGATTCCGTTGTACTGTGTCTGCTCTGGGTGACTTCACCAAGGTTGTTACATCTATTAAATTAAGACATGAGGACTGGCATCTAAAAGAAGTGGGTAGAACACGTAAATTAAAATATTTTCTCTCAGTCATCTGGTCATGACCCTTTATTTTCTGAAAATTTAACATCCTGCCCTGTTCTGTGGGTAGGATATATTTTAACAGGTTCATAAATAAAAATAATTTCTTCTGGAGTTTAGATAGTAATTTCTAATTATCCACAGCAATAGTAGTTTAATCTGTCAGGGGGCGTAAAAGTGGAACTTCCTTACAATAGGATATCTCTTTAATAATAAGAAATTTTTTTCATTTGTTTCTCCACTGAAAGCAGAAAAAATTTATGCATATAAAGACATATCTGTAATTGATGTTGATAGGGCAACCTCCAAATAGCTCAGTATTAAGGAAATGCTCAGTCCTGTGTCTTTCTTGCCACAGGAATTTTTTATTGACTTCTGAGGAGTTAAGAACAGGTCCATGGACACTTTACATGCTCTGCCTACACACAGCAAGTAATTTTTCTTCTGACCAGATTTATCCTTATAAAAATAAATTCTTTAAAATGTGCTGGATCAACTCCATTTGCTATTTCAACTGGCTACACCAGGTTCTTTGTGAGAATAGAAAAACAGGCCTGGCACTGTCTCAGGCCGAAGTTATTTGGTTTAGCTAAAACCTCCTGAGTTCTGATTTTGGCTGTCCAATCTCCTACTTGAGTCTTTCAAGTCTCCAATTTAGAAGTCACTCCACCATCAGAAGTTTTGACAACTTCCAAGAATCTATCCTACAGAATTTATTATAGTATAGGAAGGGGTGTCCTGTTTTTCACCTGACTTTTTTATAGTAAGTGAATGGTTACAAGTTCATTAACCCCTTGGTAGGTGTCAAAGGGCCTTCTCCTGTTGCCTAAAATCAACAATCCAAAACTTGCAACCATGTCTTTAATGCAAGCTTTCAGGTTTCCCCATTGCTATGGGCAGACCCAACATTGGGTTTCTACAATTTCTATAAGTTTAAGTAATTGACATATCTAACAAACAGTGTCCAATTAGAAGAGCAGTTGGTTAGGTAATTTCTCCCAGGTTCTGCTCCACTGGAGTTGTTTCAGGAGCTTTCTTCTAAGTTCTAGTGGAAAACAAAATGTCAATGACAGGCTTTTGAAGAATAAGACTAAACAGAATTCCAAGTATTTATTAGAATGCTTAGCTTATTATTCTAATATCTAAAAGAAAGTGTAGGAAAAATACCCAGATGTATATAACCATGTATTAAAAGTCTACCAAACTACAAACATCTGGAAAATGTATAAAAAGCTAAAATCTTTAGCATGACTGTCACTGTATAGATATTTATAAGGAGCACATTGGCAACTATTTATTTATTTTTATCTTGTTCTGAAGTCCTGATGGAGAAGTTTGGGTGTATTTCACTCAATTTCTTTAAAACCTTGCCATCCACAGATGTCTTGTTCACTTTAGGATCTTTGTTGTCCCATCAGAGGTGGCAGAGCAAAGTGCACATCCATGCTTTGACAGCCCAGAACTACTTCCAACTGCTGGCAGTGGTAAGATTGCACTGAGAACTGGACACAATTCAACAAAGATTTGCATTTTGACTTAAATTAGGTGTGTTGGGTGGATGGACTGAGTGATCCAAAAAATGTCTATACAATTATACTCTGATGTCAGGAGTAAGCAGAATAATCTCATTCACAGTCTTTGCCACTCAGATAATCTTACCCTAATTAAGAATAGCATTCCTTGTTCTGCTTTACTTTGCTTTCTAAATGGTCTAAATAAAACTGAAAAGAAGCCAATCTTGCAGTTACACCAGAAAAATGGTATCAGTGGAATAAGAAATATTGTCCTGTGCAGGCAGGTTTTCAGCCTTTGAAGCTACACTGTGGCTGTGACAGAGAAACATGAGTGCCAAGACCATAAAAATAATGTCAGTATACACGGTGCTCCATTTGGGACACATTTTTTATTCATTTCATCCCTCACAGCCTCTATCACCTTGTCTCCTAAGGGATCATCCACATGCCTTTTCCAATGAATATTAATCACCTGGGAATGCAGAAGAAACCAGCTCTGCTGTGACAATGGCTTGACTTGTCTCGGGGGAAAGGGGTTGAATCTCAGTGCTTCTCTAATGACATTATTTGTTATTTTTGGGACAGGCAGCTGTGTCCTAATGGAATTCAAACATAATACAAGATAAAAAAGAAATAAATGGTCACCAATGTGCTCCTTACAATTACCTATGCAATGACATAATACCCTCATTACTCAAGTGTATCGGGGCTCTGCAGTGAATGAGGGTCTGGGACAAGTCTTCCTCTTGGATTTTGGGGAGAGTTTTAAGCTGTTTTGTGGAATTCCAGTTTCTACTACAATTTCCTTCCTGCTTGTTATAGAAAAGTGGACACTAATTACGTGTGAATCCTCTGAAATCCAAGAATATGTCTTGGGAAAGTACACACAGGTCTTGCCAGGAAAGCGGGTGAATTTTGTGCCTTTAAGGATCTTTTGAATATACAGAGCATAGAATTGAAAGGAGTTCCAAAGTCACCGACAATGGTCCTTGCTTCAAGGTTTCCCAACAGACACTTAATGGTCACTTGCTGAGCTCAGATGGTTGTGAAATCAAGATAGCACAGGCCCTTAGTGGAAAAAATTGAGACTTTTGTGCATGGAGAAAAATAATAAGTGTAAATAGCAATTCCTACCAGTAATGAACAGATTGTAAGCCAAGTCTTTCAGTAGCAGTAAAAGGGATCTTCTGCCTTAATTACCCATCTGGAAAGATTTACTGAGCATGAATTATAGAAAGGTTTGCACTTCTAGGGGATGAAAATCAGTGAGGCTTTGTTGGTGGCACCAACACACCTATCTTCTACCTAGGGAGAACCCTTCAGCTTTTGAGGATAGCTTGTAAATTGATTTGTCCTTTTGGAAGTTTCCTTTCAATGATTTTTAAGTCCTAAATTCTTGCACAACTGTTTTCAACAAAGTGATAAATGTTGGAGTGATCAATAATTGTGAGGATAAAGGAGGGGATAAAGAAGATGGGACCTAAAGAAGAAGAGAGGGATATGAAGTTGAAAGATTTCCATGTGAAGTGCAGCTACAGCTGTTGTGCTGCGCTGGGATCTCAAGTTCTTATTCTGCTTTGTGGGCAAACATCCTTCCAAATTTCATTTCCCACCACAATTTCAAAGCAGAGCTGATCTCCCACCATCTGTTTAACAGCACAGGCTTCTGTTCCCAACTGGAAAGTGTTAAAGAGGAAAGAGTGCTGTGGTGTTTTTATATCCATTCGTCATTTCCAAACTCATCTCTGGACTTATTTATTCTCCAATTATCTCTCTGTGACATGAGTGATGAAGTGAAAATGCAGGAAGTCTTCCTGATATTGGATTCTGTTGGCTCAGGTCATCCCCCAAAATAATCATTGTTTGGAAAGGGGTGGGGACAGAATTCATTCTGTCAGACACTTGAGGATCCCTCAAGATTAACCAACAACAACAAAAACCAAAAAGCAGTATAAAGACCATAACCTTAAAGGTAAAATGGAAATATCATTGAAGACCAGGGAGAGAGCTGAACCTTTAGTTTCTTGGTTTTAAAGGCTTCTCAGTGTATTTCAAGTTAATAAAAAAAAAGCACAAATGTTTCAATGTGCAAAGAAGAGCAAAATCTAAGATTGTGCTATTCACGCCCATTTGTTTGGTTAGTTATTATAGTTTTTAAAATTTAGAATACTGTTTTCTGTACTTTAGCCAGGATCCTCTGAGACTCTAAGGTCCAAGGGGATAGCATTAGGAAGACTCAAGGCTTTTTAATAGTTAATATTTTTCTTTTAAATGCTTTTTTAATTGGAAATCATTCAGCAAAATGTGGAGGTTTGGGGTGGTGGTGTCCCTGCCCATGGTGGGGGTTGGAATGAGACGATCTTGGAAGTTTTTTCCAACCCAAACCATTCTATGATTGATCCTATGAGAAAGCCTCTATTCAAGGTCAAGTTCCTAATGCAGCCAATCTGATTGTTTAATAGTGGATTTAAGTCCTGAGGACAAAAACACTCCAAACATACATTTTGTATGGACAGTGAGACTGCTCCAGCCAACAGTGGATACCTTTCATGATTACAAGATGAAAATTAACAAAATTCTCCTCGTGGAGAAGGGTGACTGTAAGACGGAAAGTCATTAGAGCATGACAGTGTCCATGCATCATGATGGATGAGTGATTCACTCCACCCACCCCTGAGACAGGCTCAGTCTTAGTCTGGGCCTTTGATACCCCAATTAAGCTGGAAAAGGTCTTCACTTCTCTGTCACGCAGCCATACACTCTCAAAACAGATTATTAAGGTAAATCCCTCTGCAAGGATGAAGTTTTTTGTTCCTTTTACTCTACATTTAAAGATATGGCTGGAAGACACCAAATAAACCATGGATCACCCATTACCAGTAGTATTTCTTACCATGAGGGTGGTGAGGCTCTGGTACAGGTTGCTCAGAGAATTGTGGATGTCCCATCCCTGGAAGTGTTCAAGCCCAGGTTGGGCAGGGCATGGTCTACCGGAAAGTCTCTGCCCAGGTAAGGGGTTGGAAGGAGATGTTCTTCAAGGTCTCATTTAACCGAGACCATTCTGTGACTCATTTGAGGCATCACCTGAGAGGAATCAGTTTCTTCTGGGAAAAAACCCTCAGCAGGCTTTTATGCAATTAATTATTATTAATCAAGCATCCTTAGCAGTTAAAAATGGACATTATTTGTTAATTCACTGCAGCTGGGCTACTGCCTTTCTCTGACGAGCAGGGTTGTCTTACTGGAAAAAATTAAGGTGCAAAGCAGGATTGAGAAGTATAAAAAAATATTCCAAAGGGTAAAATAACCTGTAGGTAGAAAACAGCTCATCTCTGATGACCCAGTAAATCAGGGGTCATCAGAGATTATTGCTGTAGCAATTAGGATGTGCTGAGCATTAGGACAGGGAAGATATTGCAGAAGACAGGAGTTTAGGGCACACCAAAACCTAAATGGGAAGACCAGTGAGAAGATAAAGGGATGACTGTGATCTGCATTACAAAGCAGATCAGGTTGAATGATTGCAATGGTCTCTTCTGGCCTTGAAATTTTTTTGTCTATGGAAGGGTTTAATTGAAATAATTCATAATGAAGAGAAAATTCTGAACAATTGCAGAAAAAATCAGTACAAGCCTGCTGTACTGTTTTGGATTCTGGGATTTGGTCTTCAATATCTGAGCTCTTGAACTTTCCTAATGAAAATACTAATAACTTTTTAATTCTAAGCTTCAAGCCTCATTGCAGAAAATCATCAATGATATATTCAATTGTAAAATTCACAGAGGGCTTCACAGTTATATAAATCATTCAATTAAAAAGAAAGTGCATTACATGACTGAATCAACGAAATGGAGGCTGAGAGTGGATTCAGTTTTGCACTTTTCTTTAAAAGTACTGTGTGCAGAGGTATTTGCTATTAATTTAAAAGCTCAAATAAGATTTCAGAAAATTGCTCTTTTTTGTGCATGATCGAAAAAGGAGAATAATAAATAATTATTGCATATCTTTTCAATAAGGATTATCCCTGTGTTTCTTAAATGTGTTTTGAACCCTTAGCTATCCAGAATGCAGAGGTTTTTTCCCTAATGTTGCTAAATCTTTAAATTTATGCATTTTCAGCTGTTTCTAAGTGAAGCAGTAGCAGGGAATTAGAATTTGAAGATCTGGAAGGTCCCTTCCAACCCAAGCCATTCTGTGATTCTCTGAATTAGTTGCTCATGTCTCATTTGAATGACATTTAGATGACAAAAATATCAGCATTGCTTTGTCAGTGAGCAAACACACATTTTCTACCTCAGATTATTGTGTATATTCCATAACCTCTGCCAGTCCTCTACCACTCCTCTCCAGCCATCCTCACTGTGCTGCTTCTGGTTATTTCTGGCATTGGTAGAGGGTCACACAGCAGCTTTCAGAAATTTGGTACCTGATAGTGCTGTGGTTTTCCTTTACCTGTTCATGAGTCTCACCTGGGCTATGCTGGAAGGCAGAAGCTGCAGAGTTTGTGCTGTCATAACCCAGAACACCTGCAGTGCTCAAAAGGTCAAATGCTAATTGAGAGAAGCAAAGAAATAAATGCATCTATGATTTTGTAGGGTATGTGAACAAGATGGATCGCTCAGGGTGTTACAGAACCCATGGAAAGATGGAAAGAAATATGGCCTTCATTGTAATGATTGTGCTTCTATAGCCCCAGGCATCAAAAACGTCATCGTGTTTATGTGCTAATAAAATCTTTGCAGTAATTCTCTCTCTATGCACAGAACCTTTGCTACAGTCTGTCCTCTGAATCACCTTTGAGGAAAAAAATCAGTAATTTCATTCCTCCTTAGGGAGGGATAAAGTTTGTGTTGCTGTGAGACTCTTAATGTTGGTGTAATGCATGGGTCATTGTGCCTGGGAGTTTCTGGAGTGCTTGGGAGTTGCCTATTTAGGGGTATGTGGGAGGACAGAGGGATCAGATCTAAAGTTTCACATCTAATGAGTACCTACTAAAATTGCATCCCTTGATCATTAACTTAGTAATATTTGAAAGGAAAATTCTTTCCTATAGTATTCACCTGAATATGTGGACACCTGTTTTGAATTTGTCTGATAAACCCAGCCTGACTAGGATTCCTCTCTCATCTAATGATGGAAGTGAAACATTTCAGTATTTCCTGTTATGAACAAAATAAATGTGATACTGAAATAAATAAATACTAAAATAGTTCCATTCTTACTAGTTATTGGGCAGCTGGAAAAAGAAATGTTCAGGTGCCACCTGTAGTGAGCCTCTCAAATACCCCTGGGAATTCAGAGTTTGGTGGGATGGCAGGTCTTTGACATGGGAGCTCTTCTGAATTCAGAGAGCAAAAGTCAGAGCACCACATTTAGCATCCATCCATCCATCCATCCATCCATCCATCCATCCATCCATCCATCCATCCATCCATCCCCAGTGACATGGATTTGTGATGTGGAAAGCTGCAAACCTGTAAACAGCTCTGGTTTGCCAACACAGCATAGAAAAATGGGCTCAGGAGTACACTTGGAGGATTCTCCTACTGAGAGTTGAGGGTGTTCAGCCTGGAGAAGGCTCCAGGGGGACCTTGGTGCCCCTTCCAGTGCCTAAAGAGGGCTACAAGAAAGTTGGAAAGGGATTTTTCTAGAAGGGCAGGAAGTGATAGGCCAAGGGGAAAAGGATTCCCATTGACAAAGGACAGGTTTAGTGTAGATAACAGGAAAATAATCTTTCCTGTGAAAATGGTGAGGCCTTGGCATAGATTGTCCAGAGAAGCTGTGGCTGCCCCATCCCTGGAAATGCTGAAGGCTGGATGGGACCTGGTCTGTTTGAAGGTGTCTCTGTCCAAGGCAAGAGGTTGGAACTGGATGATCTGTAAGGTCTCTTCCAAATGAAACCATTTTATGTTTTATTATTCTGTGATCACCACTGAACAGGGCTTCACAGTATGTGTTTTGGGACATTAAGTGAACTCAAGAGCCAACACTTACCATCAGTGATATTTGAGAATCAAACCTGAGCTGAAGGCTGGGTCTCAGAAGTGCTTGGCCCCACCAGATGATCCTGGGTTGTCACTGTGAGACAAAGCAAGAGAAGTAAATATCAAGAAACAATAGAAGCCACCAGAAGGTGGACGGAGCAAGGATCTCATTAGAGATGAGGGGTGGAATCACTCAGGTTTAACCTTAACCATGGATTTGATCTGATGTACAATATCTAAGTAGTCATGGACCTGCTCACTACAGGCATAAAAATACGGAGTTTGTATTGGCTTGGTGCATTTTAACTCTGTGTTTCCAGCCTTGGCAAGGGTGTGTGTGGCTTTGACTAACATGGAACACCACCTTTGTGTCTAACATCTACATTTTCTATTGCGGCTTAACCTGTGTGAGCACAAATTTCTATAGAACATGATATTCTTCTGGCAGTCATCTCATAAAGCAGGTCAGAGCCCATCTATCAAGCCTTGGATTTCAGGCCAAGAAAATCTCTCTGTATTCATACTGTATGAGAGGGCAGAGAAAGCATCTGGGATCTACTCAATGCATGTTCCCCCAGACATGTAATTGGCTCCTTCCTCTGTGCTGGGGTGGAGCTGTAAATCAAATCACAGTTATAAAGGTGAATGCTAATGCTGAGTGACACTCACACCCTGAAGGCTGCTAAGCAATAAATAAAGACTTTTTTTTCACCTTACATGGTGTTGATGTATAGGCTGATCCCAGATCTGCAATTCTTCTCTCAATCCTGCCTGTGCTTTTCTCTCTGGCTCCAGATGCTGGCATTTTGTTTATGAGGGTCTTGATGGGGTTTATTCTGCTCCTGGGAAGCCTCATCTGTAATTTACTGCAACCAGATTTGTGAATCTGCTTAAGCAAAGTTATTCACACCCAGAACTTCTATTAAGCCTAGGAAAAAGGATTTTAATTAGGTATAATGGGGTTCTGAAAGGTCTAATTCGAGACTTGTAGTTTATTTCTTTGTAAGACCACCTCATCATGATAAAAAAAGAATAAAAACATCTTCCTTTTTCAACCACATGAATTTTTATTGTAATAAAAATGTACTTTATAATTCTTTCTTCCCACAAAATCCTTTTTTTTTAATGGGGTGGAAAAGAGCAAAACACCAAACCTAAACAACATGACAACATTATAATATTTTTATTTAATAGTTTTTGGAGGGGTTTATTGTAATTTTTATTTTAAAAAATCTCAAGCATTTTGGCCCAAGCCCAAAACATTTCATCACAAGAAAAAGTTTCAGCTGCTGCAATGCACTGTTGATGGCTGTAACTTACAGCCAATACAATTTTTTTTTCAGATCATCTTGATCTTTTTGCATGATTTCAGACTTGGATCATGAAATTTGAGGTGCAGAGATTTAGTTTTTGGGTGAGTGTCCTCTTGCTTCAATATTTGAGTTCCAATAACCTGATGAAAGCCAGTAAAAGTTCATATAAATGAACATCATGAACAGGCATCATGAAATATGAACACTTTTGGAGGGTCATACATTTCCTTTTGGCTGTCACAACTCCAAAACATTTAATTTTTTTTTTTTTTTTTTAGTGATCTAATCTGTAGGAAGACTGTATCATTTACCTGACATCCTCTGCTCTTCTGGTTGAGATGGAATATGAGTTGTGTGGTCAGCACTTGTCTCAAATATATCACCCAGTAATACAGTAGAAGTATCTAATTTATTAATCTTTTCTATTACATAATAGACTAGATAGCCATTTGTTATCTGTCTTCCCTTTCTCTGTGTCTCATTCATAATTTGATATGGTATCACAGAACATAGAATTTTTTGGGTTGAAAGGGATGTTCTACAGTAGTGCAACCCCACTGCCATGGGCAGGGAGAACTTTCACTACCCCAGATTGTTCCACGCCCCATCCAACCTGTTCTGGAACATTTCCAGGGATGGGGAAGTCACATCTGGGCAACTTTTGTCAGTGTCTCACCGCCCTTACCTTTACAAATTTTCTTCCTCGTAGTCAGACTCAATCTACCCCCTTTCAGTTTAAAACTGTAGTCCTTTATTCTGTCACTACAAGCCTTGGTGAAACTGTCTCTCAATTTTTCTTATGTCCCTCACTTCTCTTTATAGATAGAAAGGCTTCTAAAGGTCTCCCTGGAATCTTCTCCAGACTGAACAACCTCAGTTCTCAAAGACACAGACTTGGCCTGGTTGAACTTCATGAGGTTCTCATGGACTCACTCCTCAAGCCTGTCAAGGTCCCTCTGGATGGAATTATTTTCCTTAAGAGTATCTACTCATCTGAAAACTGTCAGTGTCAAAAATCCCACTGTCCATTTCACTGATGAAAATATTGAATAGCACTGGTCCCAGTACTGGGCCTGCAGGAACCCCACCTTTAGTGGGCTTCACTTGGACATTAAGCAATTGGCTGTAACTTTTTGGATGTGGCCACCTAGCCAATTCCTTACCCATCTAACAGTCAAAAAAACCCCATATATCTTCCTTTTAGAGGTAAGAATGCTGTAGGGAATGAAATCCCTAAGGCCTCACAGATGTCATTGGTAGTGCTTCCTTTGTCCACTGATGGAATTCTTCTGCCTGGGAGAAGCTCTGCTGAGGGGTTATAAAGGCTGTGAAAATGAACCGAGGATAAACCAGGCTACAATCCTCTTAAATGTGTGAAACAACAGTGGATTCCATCAATTTTTGACTATTAGAAACTGGCATTAACATGGTGGGAAGAAGAATACAGAGCAATACACACTTGTCCTATACCAATCGTGATTGTTGGGAAACAGAGCAAGAGCTCTGGTGTTGGGCTCTGACCAATTTGAGAGATGTGAAGCATTAAGAAACACTCAAAAGGCTACAAATCACTGCTGAGATTCTTATGAGATGTGGGAAGCTGAGAGCCCAGAAGATTGACTCATAACAGGCATTTAGGTCCTAAATGCTGATTGATATATTGTTTTGCCTGAATGCATCAATGCCAGTAAGAAGGGCAAATCTGAAAATTATGTCATCATTCACTGGGAAGTATTTACAGCATGACATGTCAACCCTCTTGATTGGACCTGCCATCCAGCAAGCTGTGCATCAGGGTTTTTAATTTATTAAAATGGCTGTTTTATATTTCCTTTGGAAAGGATTTTCTAAACAGCTCATTTGAAGGATGGTATCAAGTATCTTTTGCTTCATTAGTTTCTTTCAGCATATACTATGTCTTAGAGCTAGACAGGGAATTATAAGGCCATTATAGGGATCGTAACTATTGCTGTCAATAAAACACAAGGATGAATTCAGGAAATAATTCCCTCTGGGTTTAATTGGCAAATAAAATTGATATTTTTATGACCTTTATGTCTTTTTCTACAGTGGGGATTACGTTGGGATTACTCTAGACCCAGTTTTCTAAGAAGATGGATCTTTTTCCACACAGAATTTTGTCCTGGCAAAGAAAGGGAAAAGTAAGCCCTTGTTTTCTGCCATGTGGCCTCTTTATCAGGCCTAAAACTAGGAAACATTACAGATATTTAGAAACCAACGACCTATATATATCAACCCACAGTGATTCTGGCAAATTCTGGATTTATTGACTTTTCTGCACAAAACTCTGGATGCTCTGCTTCTAAGTTTAGGGTCCAAGAAATAAAAAGAAAAATGAGAAAACACTTTTGATCTATTCTGCTGTGGCATGTTGCAGTGTCTTGGATGTCTGGTCCTTGGATTACTCTAGAGGGGGAAATATCATCCTATGTCATGTAAGAATGAAGTCAATTCACTTCACTGCTTTACTTAACCTCTGTCCCCTGGTAACTGCAACTGTAGATACACACTGTTCCTCCCAGTCCTGTATTCCCAGAATTTTAGTGGAATGATCTGTTATCCTGACCTTTTGAGAAGGGAAATATTTGAGTTTTTTTCTTCCTTTAAAATATATTTTATGTTTTACTTTATTCTTTCTAGTTGTCAAGGAATGTACTATAGTAGAAAAAGAAGTTTTAGTTTTATCAAGAATTAATGAGCCTAATCCAGGTGACATTGATTTTAACATTTCCACTCTCAAGATTTGCCTCAGATTTGTATTCCTGCCCTTTGATCAGCATGGTGACCTGCCTTTGAAACCTCCCCGCTGTACAAAATACAGAGTTAAAATCCAGATTAACACATGAGGAGGGGCAGCAGCATCACTGTGTGTTTCCAGAAAGGCTCTTGGCTCTCCATCCCTGCTGTCACTGTGGTGGGTCATGGCTCAACTCAAACCCAGAGCAACTCATCTGCAGCAGGAGAACAATGAGCTACCAGCAACAAGACTGTGAGGATGAAAACATGAGAGAAGCCATAAAATGTCAGAAAATTTAAAAAAATTATTGACTTTATATAGAACTTTCATAACTCTGTTTCAGGGTGTGAAGGTCAGAAATGTTGGGGGAATCATTGGGTAGGGGAAACTTCATCCTGTGATCAGTCAGCTGGATGGTGAGGCTGGATTGCAGCTAGTAGCTGAGCCCTTGGATTCAGGCTCTTTTATTTTCTTTTTTTATTTTTGAGAGTCACACATACGAAACCAGATTTTTATCATAAAATGAAAAATTGATGATAGAGAGAAAAGCTGATGGTATACAATCTATCTTCTCCTCTCAAAATGAAATATTTTAAGGGATTTATATAATTATGAAAAAAACCCAAACAGAACAAGCTTCCATATTCTTTTTGTAAAAAAAAAAAGTGAAATATCAAGGATCCATTCTGGAGTCATTGTCTTTCCATTACTTCACCATAACACACCTTCTAAAAAATTGCTATACACTGTTCATATCCCTGCTCTTCTCAGGTTTGGGTCTAAATATTTCAGGAGGGATTACTGTGAGTTGGGAATTTGTTTTTCTCATGACATAAGATGTGGTTCTGCTCTTAGAGGCAAAACAAAGTTTTGTTGTTCTCCTAAAGGACTTTTCAGGCACATGATTTGAAAATACGTGTGAATCAAAAGAGATGTGAATGTGCAGTGTTACTGCACTGGGTGGCTGAAATGGAGATACCTCCCTCCTTCCCAATATTTGGCCTTTGATTCTATGCAAAGATTCAATACCAATACCAATGTAAAAGGTTTAAAACCACAAATTCTGAGAGCTCAATTGCTTTGCCCATAAAAATCTTCCCAGGAAATCAACAGTCCCTCAGATGGGAAAAATTCCCTTAAAAAAATTCTCAGTGCTCCCCTCTTTATGATTGTGGGTACTGTCTCCTGATTTAAGCATGTTTGGCAGAGGTAATGCTGATGAATAATCTTTTTTAACTGCACAAGGCTTCAGTGAGACTGCTGAACAATGCCAGAGGCAGAATTCATTGGAAGACATTAAATAGTAAAGTTTAATACATTGAAAATGAGTTTTAAATTGATTAAGGCTTATAAACAACACTAGCTTGGGTTTTCAATTTTTTTCCAAGTTTGTTTTTACTTGTTCTTTATGAAAATTAATCTATTTTCTCACATGTCATTTTCTTTCAGTACTTTTTATAGGCTGGCTTGATTGCTGTCAATTCATTTCTTTAATGTAAGCAATTAAACGGTTGATCGTTTTGCTGGCTTTCAATTATCTTCCTGCCTGACAATTGCTCCAGCTGTAAGTAATTTTCCTTCTTTATGTTCATAATCCCCACCACATCAGCTGCGTCTTGCAGACAATGGGAATGTCAGGTGTTAGCCGAGGTGAAGGAGAGGCAGTGGCTGGAGATTTGGCCTCTTGCTTTGTGTTCCTGGTTCTTTTTTTAAGGTGTGAGCAGAGACATGATGCCTTAGATTAAAGATGGAGTGGCTGAGAGGGTGCACAGGTGTCCCAGCTGGAGGAGGTGACAACTTGGTGGCAGTTGGAGCAGACCCCAATGCCTTGTTGTATGTTCATAGCGAATTTGCTTACCCAATATAGAGAATTATTTGGCTTATGATAACACCAAGGTTTAGGGCTCAATGAGGCGTTTCGTGAGGAACTGAACCTACCTAAGAGCTTTGAGGATCAGGAAAGAGTGGAAAAAACACAGAGCCCAAGGCCTCAGGCTTTGGATGAGGACTACATTGACATTCCTTCTTCACATTGGCATAGAATCATGGAATGGTTTAGTTGGAAGGGAGCATTGAAGACCATCTAAGCCAATCCTCCTGCCATGGGCAGGGACGTCTTCAACTAGACCAGGTTGCACAGAGCTCCCTCCACCCTTGAACGCTTTCAGGAATCAGGAGGGTAAAACCTCTCTGGGCTATGTGTTCCTTCTTCCCTGTTAAGAGGTTTCCATTACAACACAGGATCTTTCAATTTAGGCTATCCACCTTGAGGTCAGGGGTGAAGGCTTTGACATTGAAACCCTTCCAGGAACACAAAACCTTTCAATTTTTCAGAAAAGTTTGTAAGCTTTTTTTTCCTTTTTCTTTTCTTTTCTTCCCCTTTATTTCTCTCTTTAGTGTATTGCAAATTGCTGGAAGTTTTCAGACTACCCTGATGCTACCAGGTACTACTTTCCTCAAAGCAGGAAAATGGTCTTTGCAATGAGAAGGACTGAATCAAATATCCAATGAAAACCACTGAAAACTGGACTTATGCAAGCTTAATATATTGAAATCAAGTGTTCTCTTTTTGAAGAAAAGTTGTTCTCTCTTTGGTGATTGGAATCACTTCAATCCCTTATGACTGAAATCGTAAGGGTTCCATTACCCTGTAATAATTATTATTTAAATAATTATTTATTTTAAATAATTTAAATAAAAATAATTATTTATTTTAGTTTTTTAGGAGTAATAGATTATAGAAAGCACAGTAAAGATATTATCTGGATCTCAGCTAATGAATCCAAACTATTGTAGCAATCCAATGCCAAACTTGCTGACTCCAGAACACAGAGGCATCTGTCCCATCAGGAAAAATACTGCAACATGGCTAATTAACTGCAGGGCTGTTCAGCCAAGGATGACAATTAGCACACTTATCCAGCTTTCTGAGTCTCACCTGACTATTTTTACAGCATGGAGCTCTGCCCAGAGTCATATCGGCATGTTCAGAGCTAACTTGAGGCTCTCTAACCTGACACTGCATCCCCTGATGGAGACTCACGTTCCTCCCTCTTCTTCCTCCCTCCATTTCTCACCCAACTGCCACTGTCTGCTGCAACTACTTGAACACCTCCAGCAGTGTTTTTCAGGATAAACCTTAAAAAAAATGGCTCCTCGTGGCATTAAGCTGTCAATGCTTGAAACACTGTTCATGAAGTTCAAGAATCTGCTTATACTTAAAATTCAAAGGACATTTTTGTGAGCAGGGTTTCATTATGGGCAAACTTGCCTGTTCTTCCTGTTTTGACAATGTTTGTGGTATTGTAAATACTTAAATATTGAGCATCAGTACCATGATAACTGAAGTCAACAGCGCTACACAGTGTCCTGCAGGCAAAGAGGTTGACAAACTGGAGCTCACATTTCTCTGAGCTCAGAGCAACTGAGAATTAGTTTCACATTATTATCATAACAGCTTTGCTTTTTCTGCCTGTGCAAGGCACTGATTACCCTTTCAGTTCTTGCTGAAGACACATGTGCAGCAGATAGCTCTGCCTCAAGGCCTGAGGGGAGTTAAACTTGAGCTTGAGAGTGACATGCTGTCAAGGAATCCTACTGTCAATTCCCCAGGAAGAAGCCCTTTTCCATGAAACTCAGAAAAACAGTTTAAAAGTGTTTGTGAAAACTCACTAAAGGACTTTCATAGTGGGAGCGAACACCCACGCCTCTCATCCCAATATAAGAAAACCTATAAAACAATGGAAGCAAAAAGTAAGCAATTCAAATTGGACCATGGGGGCAACCAGATGCAATTTATGAGAGTGTTTCACAGCCAGAAGTGTGTCATTAATACACCTCTCACTACAGCACGGGCCATGGGAAAGATTTGCTAGCAGTGGGGGGGATATGCATATAAAATGAAGACAGACTTTTTGTCTGCAGTTTTCAGAAAAATATGGAACTAATTAATGTAAAATAAGACACAAGTTCTACTATGTCATGCAAGTCTGTGAGAATTGCAGTTGGAGACATTCTGGTAATTCTCAGTGCGTTAAAACATGTCAAGCAAAAAATCTGTATGAAATCTATATAGTGAAGGAAGAAATAAAGAGAGACAACAGAGCAAAAGCAGAAAGCAGCTGTTTCCAAATAGGTATCTGTCTGATAGATAGAGTTATCTGTCTGTAAACTGAAGGAGGATCTGACTTCCATCTGTTAATATGTTCAGTGAAATATTCTGTGGCAGGAGAATATTTCATTCATATAATATGCAATTACTTCTCTCTAAGAGGTAGCAAAGGAAGTTCTGCCTCTGCCTTGCATTTTGGCAAAACTTGCTGTCCCACAAAATGAATGGGGAAATCTGCTTTTCTGCTCTGTGTATTTACAGAATAAACAAAGTTTGTCAGTGGCATAGAGGATTTTACACTTGCTAAAGAGTACCAAAAAATGCATATCTGCCTATATGACAATCGCAGAATCATAGAGTATTTTAGGTTGGAAACTATCTTTGCAGTCACCAAGTCCTACTGTTAACTGTTAACCCAACACTGCCAAGTCCACCATGAACCCATGTCCCTAAGTGCCATTTCTATGTGTCATTTAAATACCTCCAGGGATGGCAGCTGCTTCCTTTGGTGGCCTGGCCTTGACCCCTTAACTAAACCAGCAGAAGTTTGGTACAGACTCTAAGGAGCTCCTCTTGTTTCTATCTGCTCTCTGAAAACCCATAAAGGGGCTGAGTGGCACAGTGAGATGCACTGGAGCTCTGTAAAATCAATCATGCGATTAACACATGAATAGTGGATGGCTTTCTCAAGATTCAGTTCTAAAGGAATAAAAAAAATTGTGGATACAAGAACATTGTACCTTTACCGTCACACTTAATTTAACTATAAGTCAGCCGCTTTATTCCACAAAGAGGACAAAGGGAGTTTTCTTTGACTTCTCCCAGCTAAGTCCCCTATCCTGACTCCATGGCAGTGATCTCTCCTTGAGCTGGAATGATTCTGAAGTCAGAGGAACTTTTTTACCATTGGCAGACCTTTGATAATTGACTGATATTGTGCATAACCTTGTAGTTTGGCAACTTTGACTTGTGCCTTGGCAGTTTAGAATCAATGTTCAAATGACTGTGCCAATCAGCAACAGAGTGACTCCTGACCTCAAACTTTGTTAAGTCACACTTTTGCAATCTTGTATTAAAATCACCTTTTGCTAATCCCTTTGACAGTGGTTCTTTGACTGATCTAAATCACCCATTCACAACATATTGGTGCAGTTGTCAGGATGGGGAATACTATCCCTGATTGCTTATGGCAGCATGGAATAAGTCTGAGTCCCAAATTCTCAGAACAATGAGCTCCCCACCACTGACATGAGTGGAGTACAACTGCAAAGCAAATTAAATTAGCAAGAGGAAATAGTGAAAATGGTAGAGGAAAAGGAATTATTTGTAAGATGTTAGGCAGCTGCCTAAAAGCCACCTGTGAGGACAGGAAAAAGCATAATGTAGAGACAAGATCTGAGAGAGGGAGTAGAAGGCAGGGGAGCAGCTGAATTACTACTGTACATGCAAATTGAACAGTTACAGGAGTAATTGTGGGAAGAACAGGAGAAAAATGCAAAAGTTGGAAAAAAATATCTAGATGATGCCCATGTGGGCCCCACATTCACCTAACCCCATGCAAATTAGGAAACTAACAATTCCCAGAAGATTGGGATGGTGATATTTGGAGTGATCCTGATGATTGTGATGAGTGAAATGATGACCAGTTGTTTTCCTCAGATTCCTCTGAATATGAGACTATACCCATCATTTAAATAGAATTAATCTGATTCCAGTTGGTCCTTGACAATATCAGCTGAAGTTTCTAATGGAATTGAGAGCACAAATTTCAGCACTAACATGATAGGATGCCAAGAAGTAGGATCTGTTACCTGCCTTGTGGAGAGTTAAAGTCACCAGAGAAAATGGAGCAAGAGTTATTTACCAAACCATGAAAGTTAAGTTATGGCACTCAGGCAAGAAGCACATTCATCTACTTGCTTTGTGATGAAGAAGCACAATGAAAATATTTTAGGGTTTGATGTGTTGACCACATGAAACAGGTGCCTGCCAGATGGCAGTGTGTGGTTCTTACAATACAGACTTTTATGTTTAACTTGGCTGAATTCAGAGAGACAGAACAGAGACGTTCTGAGTGGGGAAATGGGCTTCTGTCTCTAATATGAACAGTTAGACAAGTTGAGCCACTAAGGGGTGACCTGCCTGTAAAACTCCAATGAGATTTATGTTGTTTTTGCCTTTCTAGGAATGACAGGGCAACAAAGCTGGAGAAGGGTTGGGAGAGTAAAACATATGAAGAGTGGCTGAGGGATCTGTGGGTGTTTAGTCTGGAGAAAAAGAGGCGCAAAGGAGGCTTTAACACTCTGACAGGATGAATGTAGCAAGGTTGGGGTTGGATGCTTCTCCCAGGTCACAAAAGCTGTGGAAATGGTCTCAAGCTGCACCAGGGGAGGTTTGGATTGGATATCCAGAAGTATTCCTTCACTGAAAAGGTAGTTAAGCATTGCAATGGGCTGCCCAAGAAGGTGGTGGAGTCACCAAGCCTGGAGGTGTTCAAAAAAAGTGTGGACATGGCCCTCAGTGCTGTGGTTTAATTGACATGGTGGTGATCAATCAAAGGTTGGACTCAATGATCTTGGAGGTCTTTTCCAACCTTAATGATACTGTGATTCTGTGATATCAGGAATGATACCAGCATATGTCCTCTAGAGATCAGGTTATCCATTGGAGGATTGCTCATCCTTCTCAAAGGAGAACCCAACACACGCATCGACACAGCTTGACCCATGGGGTGAACACCCTCACTTCTTTATTTCTGCTAATTGATATGGAAACTATAGGTAAATTCTACACCATGAACCACGTCTTCCTCAGACGTTGTTGCGCAGTAATAGCAATTAAAAGGGAAGGCAATGAGGGCACCTTGACCACTGATAAACAAAAGGCAATTTGGGATTATGACACTCACTTTGAAAGGGTTTCCAATCTTGGTGACCTCTAGTTAATGACATTTATTACCCCATTGATGGCAAAGCCACAGCTTTTCTTTTAACACTACTCAGTGCTTCAGTATCTGCCTTATACCCAATTATAGTGCTTATTAAATCACAATGGAACTGTCCTCTATCTGTTAGAACATTCAAGTATGAGCTCCAAATGAGAGCAAATGGCCAACTGTGGATGTTAATGCCTGACTGGACAGGAACAGCAAGGACTGATTTGTGAAAATAATACATTAAGAACTAAGACATTTGCCTTGATGTTAAGAAAATGTCAACATCGAGTTGAAACCCTTGAGACTGTACTTGCATGTATTGGAAATGGATGTATCTGTATGAGAACTGTGTGATTCTGTTTACAGAAAACACCACTGCAGACACATATGATCACTCTAATAGTGATCACTCATAATAATCAGTCTAATACTACTACATATTAGTAAAATTATATTAGATTTTAGTTTTTACATTATTAGTAAAATATTATCAAAATGATGGGATGTAGCTTTAACAATTCAGCTCCCTCACAACTCATCAGTTGCTACAATCCAACTCTACACTGTGTCAAGTTTCATTGCCTGTCACTGCTGGAGTGAATCTGGCATTGGCAAGACACTTGCAATATGATGATCTGAATCCATGATGAAATGGACAACAACCCAGCAGACAAAGAACCCGGATTACCACCCATCATCAGGTAAAGAAGATACACCATGTCCTGGACAGAGTGAAGAAAAAAAGGAATATTGCTGGTGGGAAACTCCTTGCCCGCTTGGGCACATGCTGGCTCACATTTGGTCACTGTCAGCCAGCATCCCAGGGCCTTTCCTGCTGCGCAGATTTCCACCACTCTGTCCCCAGCCTGGGGCACTGCAGGGGCTTCATGGGACTTGAGAGCAGGACGAAGACCTTTCTCTCCTTTAACCTTCACCCTGCTGGCCCCACACCACATCCCCCTGCAGAGCACATTGGAACCCCCTCCACCTTGGTGTCAGCTGCAAACAAACTGAGGGTGTCTCATCCAGATAATTGACAGAGATATTAAACTGAACTTGCCTACCTATGATGATATTTGTGAAAATTGTGTGCATTTGATACCAGCATTTTGGTTTGCTTTGGTCAGATTGGACTTGACAATGACTCCTCTGTTCCTAAATCCTGTGTATGGAAGAGGTGCAAAAGCCAACTATTAATGTCCTGTAGAACTCTGCATAAAACCCATGGATTAATAAAGCTCTCTTCTGAAGAGGGATCTGTGCAGACCTAATGCACACAGTCACACCTATTTCAAAGAGATATTTTGCTGTTCCATCAAGTATTTGTTGGAGGTCTCCCAGGGAGGCCTCCATAAAGAGCTTGCAGTTGGTGATAAATCTGCTAATAGCAGCTCACAAAGACGCCTTTCCTTTCTTAACCTTTGAGCATATGGCTGCATAAAGCTGCATAACTATCAAAACAATCATCCAGGTAGTGCCTGAGAGTTCTTTCTTTTTTAAAAATTAATTTTAATGGACGTGACAATATGTTCTGTCTTGATGCAGGCAAAAGTAAATAATCAAACCTGAGGGACAAACAGCAACCAGTAATGAGGGACTGGGGAAGGCACAGCACCTGACAGTCTCAGAGAGGAGCCAACAACATCTGGGGAAGTTCAAAGTCTGTAACAGGATGCTGGGAAATATTATACACAGTACTGCTAAATTACTATCAGCCTCAGAGAATAATTCACAGGAAATTTTACCAATGCAAATTCAGAAATGAAACAAGGTTTAGGTTTAAGCACTTTTGAGCCTTTGAGCAGAGTTTTTCATGGCAGCTAAGTCCTGCTTGCAAGCTGTCAGTATGAAAAGTTCATGCTGAAATGTAAATTCACTGAAGGGGAAGCATCTGATGAACCATGGGGACTGGCTCTGGTGGCTTTCTCTCCCAGTTATACAGAAAACTGGGGATGATCCAATGGTTGGAGCATCCATGCAGGCTGTGGGCTCAGTTCCTGGTTGCTGGTGCTAACTTCAGCTGATTGTTTTGCCCCAGGTCCTCATGAAGGGCCAGGGCTCACAGCCTCAAGACACAGTATTAGCTATGAGATGTTAAATGGGAGCCTGTAATTAACTTAATCACCTCCAGCTCTCTCTGATCACTGGAGAGAAGTGAGGATTAAATTAATCATCTTAGTGTCTACCACTCCTTACCCTCTGAAGGTACCTATAGCAGCTGCTCTACTAAAAGAAGAGAAATTTCAATTAAATATTAGGAAGAAATTCTTCACTGTGAGGGTGATGAGGCCCTGGCAGAGGTTGCTCAGAGGAGCTGTGGCTGTCCCATGCCTGGAATTGTCCAAGGCCAGGTTGGATGGGGCTTGGAGCAACCTGGAATAATGGAGAGTGTCCCTGTCCATGGCAGGGAGTGGAATGAGATTATCTTTAAAATCCATTTAACCCAAACTATTCAATGATTCTATCACCTACCTCAGTTAGATGCCTAAGCTCGAATGTGAGGTGTTTGAACCTGAAATCACTAGGAATTAAACCCTAAAAAAATTTGAAGGTCACTTACTTTGTCTAATTTTTCATATTTGTGATGAGCCTGAGTTTTCTTATCTCTGAGAATTGTGCACTGTATCATAGACTATAATCAGGCACAGGGATGCCTGCACTAGCAGGATGATAGTACAAAAAGCATCCTTCTTTTTCTTGTTACTGACTCAGTCCATTTAGATGACAAGTCATCAAGACAGACCTCATCCATCCCTTACCTGACCATTTTTTTGCCTGATCTCCCTCCTCAGCTATGGGTAATTTTGACTCTCCAATGATCTTACTGCAGCAACTATGGAGATTGATATTTTGGTAGTGTTACTGTCAGATTTATATCATCTGAGAAATATTTCCCTGGAACAAATGAAAATAACATGACTTGGGAAAAGAAACAAACAACTTAACTTTGACTTTTGTTTTAGGATCACTTCTCAGCTCTATTCCATAAATAGAGTCTGTCTGTCAGGATGCCCATTTATTTATATTCCTGTCAAGATGAGTATAGCAGGACAGTTGGAAACTGCAAAGTAAATCCCAGGTATGGTGATCATCTTTCAGCTCCAGTTTTAGACATCTCATTCTGTATAGTAAAAAAAAAATAAATCCCTAACATTAAGCAGATGTATTTTAATGTAACTTGATAGTGAGCTGAGCTAGAATACAGTTAAACAAGTTGTTGGTTGTCATTTCTACTTCTTTTTGCATAGCAGCTTCCTTTCTGCCATTTATTATTATTCTTGCTAACAATCATCTTTCCCTGGTTTATCCCATGTTGCAGTCCATCTGGTGCCTTAAACTCCTGCTTAAGTTTATATTAAAAAAAAAAAGCTTCAGTGCTCATTCAGCAGAATTTGCTGAAAGTATTTATTGGTTCTTTGGTTCTTTTTACTTGGAAAACCCAAACCAGTATGGACCAATTTCTCATTTTGTAGTGATGGATACGTTTATATTTCAACCCTATTGGTGGATGTGTATGCAGTGCATCTAATGCTCATTCATATCAGCAATATATATACACACACATTGCTATTCCAATAATAAAACATATAAGTCATTCAGGTTATTATAAGTGGACCCAGAAAGTCAATACATCATTTTGGTCTTTTGAGATTTTCTGCTATAAATCTCTGAGTTGTTTGACATGAACTTCTGCTGTTATTTCCCAGGAGAAATTAACTGGGAATATTTTGGCCCAAGTGAGCCTAAAATGCACTCTGTCCATGTTAAGCATTCTGGAAAAGCTTTGTTGGAAAAGTTCAGATATCTTTACTGTAAAAAAGATGCATATTCTTATCAGATTTAGTGGAGTTCTAATGATAGTCTCTGTGCTTGTGTAACAAGAACAAAAATATGCACCCTGCCATTGAAGAAATCCATGTGCTTCCTATGTCTGAATACTCTGATGAAAATCACAGAAGAGTCCTTTACCCATCACTGATTTTTTTCAGCAGCTGTTGCAGAAAGTGTTGCCACTGGGAAGTTAATTTTTTATATAGTCAACCACCATGTAATAGGAGATGTGTGTCAGCAGGGTCCAGATACACATCACTGGTCTCCTTGTTATCTGGAAATCCTTAAATCATCACTCTCTAATGAAACAAGAAATGTGTATTCTAAATTCATAAAGATTTATAAACATTCACTACTGCCATCTGACAGATTTATGCATCACCTGCAGTTCTCTCATTCTTCAGCTCTGTCCTATGAGCCGTGGGAAAATGGTGATCCTGCACCATTATGCAGGGCTGAGAAATCTGAAAAAGGTCAAGTTACAGAGTCTGAGGGAACTGGATGACTAAGAATGAACCACAAAGGAAGAACAAGCCACTTAAATTGATAAATCATGAGACAAAGAATTGCACAGGATCTTGCCTTGTGGATGGCTTTTTTGGCTGGTATTTGACAAGATAGCCTCTGGATGCCTTTATTCCAGGGCAGAGGTACTGCTGCATGGCTCTGGAGCAGTGCACACTGTTCTGGTTTGTGAACAGTCAGTACAAGACAAAAGAATTGTCAGAAAATCATTTTCTTCCTCCTGTAAGGAGCTGACACTTCATTACAGAAAGCAATGCCCTCAGCCCATACACAATATTTAAACCTCTTAAACCTGTTCTTTGGGCTGTTACTCTTCTGTTCACTCCAGAAACTGGGATACATTTCCATTAAATTTCAGTTTTCTAATACATCAGGCTCAGCATAAAGCACAAATGAAGGGTCTGTTTTGCCACTGGAATTCACCCTGATAGCCCAATATTGACTCTACTTCTCTGTGTTGGACTACAATGACATCAAAGTTTGATGTGACAAATGAAGAATTCATCACTTTCTGCAGGGAATTTGCTACAGTCGAATCATCTTCAGCCTTACAAAAAGTGATGACTGACTTTCAAAACAAAATAGTGTGGATTTAGCTTCCAGACATTGGGGTTTGATCTGCAATCCTTCTCCAAATTGAAGAATCCTAGTGCATCTAATACTTCCTCTCCATGAATTTTCTGATTTTCTGTAATCAAACCACTTTTGACTCCTGTCTTTTGATACAGTAAAATATTTGGTGTTCTGCACATTGATCAAACTTCTCTCTCTTTACAGAATCTTAAATAATGCATCTGGCCAGATGTGGAAATGGAATCACCTCCTGGCATAGGAGGGATTGCAGGGTGTTATTCTCCTGAAAGCCTGTGCAGATGTCTGATGCCATGGGATCAGGGCTCATGTTCACTAAGCATCCTTTATTTCTGGGCAGATGGTTGTGTTTGGCTCTGCTGGAGGATGTGCTGCTCACACAATCCTGTCTCAGCCAGTGCTCCTCATTGCTCTGAATCCAGACATGAGTCCATTTATTTGAATAAGGAAGGCAGGATGATGATGTGGCTACTTCACAGTTGCATTCAGGAAATTGCTCTGCAACAGCATTAATTAATGGGTCATGAAAGAAATAGAATCTGTTTCAGCCTCTCCTTTAATCCCACTCCTCCTCTCCCATCATCTGCCAAGATTTGTTTATTTATAACAGCAACAGTGATGGGGTTTGGTGCATTACACAATCACTGATTTAGGTGTGAAAGCAGGTATTGAGAGCTGTGCTGGGTTTGCTGTTGGTATTGATATCCCTCAATGTAAACTGTCTTCAGTTTATGTGCCCTCAGTGCACAGGGACAGTCTTGCCCAGATATGAGGCTTTGTGGCTGAGTGACTCATGCAAACCTTATTTTCCAGGTCTGTGAAGATGCTTTTGCCAAGGATGTGCAGAACTGGACAAAGACTGGACTAACAAGTGTACACAGAGTTTGAGTAGCACCCTGTGATTCTTGTCATTCCTACCATATAGCTCAAGAAACTGGCACGTTCATAAAAAGAAATAGCAACATCTGGGTGGGGCTGAGTTGATAAAGAAAACTTTTCCACAATGTCCCTGCTCATAAATCCACCCATCCATCTCTGAAAAACAGATTCAGAAATGGAATAAACCAGTATAAACCAACTCTTCAGGAGGGACCAATGAGCATGTGCTCAACAATGGGAGCCTTCTGACAGGATCTTGGTTTTGGAATAGATTTCTTGGATTTCATAAGACACGAGATCACGAGTGTCATTACCTATAGAGAGGTAAGAAATGGGTTTGCAGTGCATTTATGCAAGAATTCATTAATGATTGAAATTTATTTACTCCTAACAAAAGAAAACAGACGTGGACATACCATTCCAAAGTTCTTATGTTGTGTAAATCAGAAGAAAACACAGTGGCAGTGCCAGGTGGTCAATAAGAGATTATATTAAGCAAGCAGCAAGTGTCAGTGGAATGTATTTCTGCCTGATGATCCGGTGGATAACAGTAGATAGCTCCAGCAATCTGTGCTCAGTTTTAGCCTCCACTATTAAATTGGGTAAGCTACCAGCTCCAAGTAATTTGTAATTTTAAATTAGTACAAGACTCATGACATTTCTCTTTTGGGACTGTTCCAGTGAGAGGTTTCATGTTCACATTTAAATAGGTAAGGCTGCTTTGGTCAAACTCTATTTATCAGTTCCCTGTTCCTACTGTTTCCTTGGAAGCCAAAAAATGAGATTGAAAGAGAGTGGAAAGGTAAACTTTTGCTGTTAAGTCTTCATGTTTTCTGAGATTTTGTTATTTCAGTTTAATTTTGGTTTTCACTTGGGCAGATGTAAGAACTCCAGGTAATAGTGTGCTACTTGCCAACTCCTCTGGACTGGAGAAAGTGATTACTAGATGTACAGAGAAAGCCGGGTGGAAGTTTTAAAATATATTGCTGTGCTTCTGTCAGCAAGAATGATCTCTGCTACCTGCCAGCTTGACTCGTTATGTGGAAAGGAAAGCAGAACAGAAACAAATTGAAAGAAAGGGGAAATTCAGGAGCATGTTTGCCACCTCACCCACTGAGGATGACCTGTCTTGTGGCTGTATGACCCCCCTTACCCTGCCAATCATGTTTTTTGTGATCAGATTGGAGCAGAACAACTTTTATCCCCTCTGCTTTTGAAATATGTTTCTCAACATACTGTGGTAGGTGAAGAGATGAGCAGTAGTGGATTGGGATGAAAGGGAAACAAAGAAATAGAAGAGCAAGGCTAATGCCTTTGGTTCTCCTCAGAAGGTAGACTCATTATCATGAAACAAAGTCCAGTGTGATTCCCCCTCAATCCAAATCACATTTATACATTTTTCTAGACATTTCTAGCATTGTGGTGCCTGGAGGAACCATAACACAGTAACCAAAAGTGTCATATCCCCTGATAAATGGGAAAGCTGGGTATGAATCCTTGAGGGAGGTCATGGCAAGTGGGGCTGGACACAACTCTTCTGAGTCTGCCCTTCACCAACATGAAGAGCCTGAGTGGACCAGAAGAGAGTATGAAGGTGATCTGGGGTTGGAGAAACTCCCATATGAGGACCGGCTGAGAGAGCTGGTTTTGTTTAGCTTAGAGAAGACTCCAAGGAGACCTTAGAGCACCTTCCAGTGTTTAATGAGGGCTTACAGAAAACGTGGAGAAGGACTTTTCTTCTGGAGTGCAGTGACCGGACAAGGGGGAATGGCTTCAAACTGAAAGAGAGTGGGTTTATCTTAGGAAGAAATTCTTCACTGTGAGGGTGCTGAGGCCCTGGCACAGGTTGCCCAGAGAAGCCCCATCCCTGAGAGTGTTTCAGGCCAGGCTGGATGGGGCTTGGAGCAACCTGGGATAGTGGAAGCTGTCCCTGCTCATGGTAGGGGTGTTGGAATGAGATGATCTTTAAAATCCATTTAACCCAAACCATTCTGTGATTCTGTAAATGTGATTATTTTCACTGAAATGTCTATGAATGGGAAATTATCCAAGCATGAAAACCAAAATCAGATTACCTAGTCTGTGATTCCAATATTTGTGAGTATATTTTGATTGTGTATAGGAAGGCAGCAGGTGAGTGCCAGGAGACATTATGTAATCAGGTAGTGCAGGAAACTGAGCTCTCAGGTAAATAATTCTCTTGGGCATCACCATATTCCAAAGAGGGGTCAGGTCAGGAAAATTTCAGAGAGTTCATTCTCTGTTTTAGTCAACATAGTGTCCTATATAAAAAAATATGACCTGCTTTTGTTTCTTCATTTTTAACTGTTTTCAGTCTTTGCCCAATTTCAGTTTTTCTCTCCTCCCACCAACCCACATTGTTGGAGGCAAAGGTTTCTGAGAGAGTCCTCTAGGAAATGATGATTTTCTACCACAGCACTCCACAGCAGTGTAGTTTAATGGGATACTTCACACAAAGATGGATTTATTTGCATAAAACACAACTAATTTAAGTCCCTCACACTCATGAGCACTTAGAGGCTTTTATTTTAACCAGCCTGCCCATAATTCAGCCATTAAGACACCTGTTTCCAAGGAGTCTGTCTGGAATTTTTTTGCAGTGAGTGGGGGATCTTTTGAGACCCTACCCACATTTCACATCTTCTTAAGTGAGTGCTGTTGGTTTGGGATGTGTCTCATTGTGCCAATGAGGAGCTGAAAGTGATTAATCTCTTAATCCTGACCCATCTCTCTGAGCTATCAGGATTTAGTCATTGTCTCTGCTCCAGAGCTGCTTGTCAGGAGAAATTGCAGGAAGTTTTGTGCTGGGATCTCCATGACCTGCTGCTGTAGGTGTCAGCAGCCAATGTCATTTGGCACCTCTTCTTCTTCTGGTGTTTTGTTCCTGTGCCTTCACATTCAGCCTTGATTCATATCAGTATAAACATATTTTTTCTACAATTTGTCACAGCTGTAGAACTTTCCTGGGCCTCTGTTTTCTAATTCATCGTAGGCATGTTGGTACATGCTGACAAAAAGAGGTGATAGGTATCTCTTGTGATGCAGTATTTTTCACCTCACAAATCTCACAAGCTCTTGGTACTGCCCCAGGTATTTCAGCAATATATATCAGTAAACTTTCCTCCTTCCTGGCTCAGGATTACAAAGGAATATTACAGTTTACTTCCTTCCACATAATGATCTTGCCTATAAATTTTAATCGGATCCAATCTTCATATTTTCTCTATTTTATTGGATTCTGGTTAAGGTTATGATATGTCTTGCTACCTTCCCAGCCTCCTTTATTCAATTTATGTAATTCCTGTTTATCCAAGACAAACAAAAAAAGGTTTGAAAGGAAAGGAAAAAGGTAGGACAGACAAAAAGAAATCTTTTGAATAATGGAAAAAACAAGTACTGAGTTCACTTTAAAGTACTGCTCTAAGTAATCTATTTGCATATTCCAATGTTTTCATTCCCCCCATTTTGGTGCCTGATGGACCTAATTAACTTGCCCCATCCCAAAACCTTGGGGCTTATTGAGAAGCTTTCTGAAGTCAGGGACCCCAAACTTCCATTTGACTCTTCTTTTTTTCCATTCCCTTTAACATTCAATTATTCAAGTCTCTATCTCTTGTCAAAGAATATTTTAGTTCTTAGATACACTTAAATGTCTATATATACACAATCTATATGTATTCATAATGTATATTTACACACTGTATATACATATCTAAATATATGCATGTAAAGTGAATCTATGTGTAATTGCTCACATATTTGTACTCTCTATATTTATATATAGAAAGAGAAATCTGCATCTCTAGAATTATATACATATTTTTATCTATGAACATTTTTGGGTCCAAAGGAAATGGGCAGCCAAAGAGCTCTTTGATCACAAGGGCTCCTGACATGCATTTTCTTGGATAAAAGCTGTCCTTAAATGATTAATATTGAAAAAAAGAAGGAAATGTAGAAGGGACTGTTGTGACTTTAAGCACGACTCTTGAAAGTAAAGCAGATAATTCTGCCAGAAACCTCAAAGGTATGAATACAAATCACTAAAGTTCAATTAGAGGGCACTGAAAAAGTGCAACTGTGACATCTAGATAGAGGGACTTTAGTGTTAAAATGAATTTTTACAGAATAACAACCACTCATGATGGACAGCAAGGACATCTGTAAATTGCATATAAGAGCAAAAGAACATTAACTTGTTGAACAGGCTTCTCTCTTCAAATATCTGCTGAATTGGTCTCTGTGGTGTCCTCTGCTGCTACAAATCCGAGCAGCGCTTTGTTGTTATGAAAAGAAAATATATATGGAGGAAGGAGGGGATGCACACATGGGATGATTTCCTGCAGATGGACACCAGAACCTGTGTGTGGATGGGGACACAAGGCAATATGAGCTCCTACAAATCCCAGAGAGTCTCTGTCCATGGGGAGTTTTAGTTAATATCACAAATTTCCAGAATCTTCTCCAAAAAGTGAGGTGGGACCTGTCATCTCGCCCATAGTAGCTGCAACAAATCTCTGTACACTTCCTTCTAAAGACAGCTTCAACAGAGCTCAGGAAATGTTGGACATAAGATAGAAATTGTCTTCAGGAGTTAGCATCTTCCTTTTTTCTGTTTGATTTTTTTTAGCAGGGTTAGTAGAAAAAAAAATAAAGGAATGAGGCCAATGGAAAAGAACAATGCAGGAAATTTATAAGGAGGGTAATGAATCCAATTATAATTTGAATGCTAAACAGTGTGCTGTTAAGTGTAACTGCAGTCTGGCACTACTTTTAATTCATTTTGTTGGGCCTATCAAGGAAAGCAGGCTAAAGCACACAATCTATTTTTTTCACTTGGCATTTCTGTATCCATCAAACCATTTCAAGTAGCCTGAGAGTAATTTCACATTATGACCATTTCCCTTTAAGTTAGGCCAACTCAAGCATGGAGAATTAAAATTAATTATTCAACGACGACAAAGGCTAAAATGTGATCAAATTTGGCTGGTTTGTTGGTTTGTTTGTTTTTCTCCTCTCCAGGCACTTCAATTCCCCAGGCTCTGTCCTCCTCTTGTGTATGGCATTTTGAAAGGCAATGACAGATTGTAAATTCAACCCAAGGTTGCTGAACCGTTCAGCAGAGTCAAGGGAGGCCTGATGAATTCCTTTTATACGTCCTGCATAAGTGTGTATTAAACACTCGTTAACAATGTGATGGGCTGAAGCTTGTTGCAGTTCTGCTACAATAAATCATTGTTCCTCTGTTGATTTGGAAAATCTCTGTGCCTCCTGTGAGCTGCTTAAATGCCACTGTGCATAATCGAGTATCCTTGAGGTGAGACAAATCCTGGCAGTGTGTTTGTGGTGTTGACAACAAACTTCACCTTCAGCAGTGTGGGATGTGTGAGTAGGGGTGTCCAGAGCTGCTTGAGATGCTGTGGGGTGTCCAGGACAGACACATGTGGCAGTGAGATGTGCCCTGGGCTTGTAATACATCAATGCCATTGGTGTGGCCACTGCTGCTTATTTCATCCTGTGGCAGATCTTCATCATCCCTAGAACTCTGGCATTGCCTTAAAACATTCGGTTTAAAGCACCAGAAATTGGAATAGGAGAACTTCAGATAACCTCTGCAGAGATGCTGAGGAGTGCAGGCTTTGTGCAAGGTTTTTGTATGAATTTGGGTCCTGTAGCTCTGGCAGAAATGTGAGCTTCTGTCTCTTCATAATAGGATTATACAGAGTGAGTGTGCACAGAAACGTCTAGACCACAAATTTAACACCTGCTTCCTTTCAGAAAGCTTGTCCTCTTTGCTTTTAGTGTGTTTTCACTGATAAAGAAAAAAAGGCACATGGTTAAATCAGTTCTCCATATGTTTGTTTAGAACAAGGAGAGTTTAAGGAAGAAAATTGGTTACTCTGAGTTTTACCAAGTGTTGTGCTTCAATGATTAAATTTCTTCCTCAGACTGGAGAAATGAGGGCTTTGGGGAGGACACAGCATCTTTCAGTGCCTAAAGGGAACTTATTGGAGGGATGGAGAGGGACTTTTCACATAGGCATGGAGAGATAGGACAAGGGGAAAGGATTGAAATCAACAGCGGAACAGTTTAGATCAGATATTAGGAAGAAATGCTTTACTGTGAGGGTGGTGAGCTCAGGAACCATTGCCCCATCCCTGGAAGTCTCCAAGACCAGGTTGGATGGGGCTTGGAGCAGCCTGATCTGGTAGAAGGTGTCCCTGCCCATGGCTGAGGGGTAGAACTGAATGTTCTTTTAAGGTGCCAAATCATTCCATGATTCTGTGATTTTCAGAGGACATAGTAGGTGAACTGGCTATTCCAGAGGTAATAGCACACCCTGGAATAACACATGGACATGTCCCTGAGGAGGACATAGATGTAGGAGAGTTGGTCCCTTGAGTCACAAAGGGCACCAGGGTGGGACAGGAGTTTTAACCTGTTTCAGTAAGTTAAACATTGCCAGGACATATTTGCCAATACATTTACTAAGTTCACCGGGGTACAGGAATCCTGTTTGGCCCATAATAGCTCTATCTTCAGCACACTGCTGAAGGCTGGGGAAACTGAGGCACAAAACCAACAGGCCTGGGCAGGTCACAAAACTGTTGTTGTCAGGGTGTTTTGTTACTGGTATTTACAAGGGAACACAGCTGGAGAATTTGATGTGTTTTCCTGCAGTGCTCTGTGGTTTAAATACCAGCTAAGGAAGAATGGAATAACTCTGCAAATATCTGTAAAATGTTAAGTCAGGGAAGAAATGAGTCAAGGAACCATCATGGATAACCAGTAAGAGCAAAGCAGAGGACAATGTAGGCTCTGTATCAGGAGGTTTCCATGGGAAGTGCTGGACTTCTGATGGCAATATGTAATGACTGGACAGCTTGTGCTGTGGAGACTGAAGAGAAGTACTGGAAGCAACACTTCATTACTAACCATGCCTGACATGACATGCTGGTGGGGGAGATTTTTATTCCAAGTAGGTTTCTCTTTTATTTTCTTTCTTTTTTTTTTTTTTTTCTTTTTCTTTTAAACTTACTTCTTGTGCATGTTCATTATTTGCTAAAAGGCAGAATGACTTTGGAATCATTCAGGCTCTCTGAAAGCTTCCCACAGAGATTAAACATCTCCTGGGTGGAGTTTGCCTTGTGCACACCACCAGAACGTCAATCTTCCTTCACCTGGAACCACAGTGGGGTATTTTAACTGGATGTCTTTATCAGATCTCTGCTGACAACCTGTCAAAGCATTCCTGGGGAATGACTCATTTGCAAATAGCTTTCCTACCTTTCTCTTCTCCCTTCACTCCCTGCCTCCTTAAATTGCATGCTATAAATAGTGCTTGAAGAAGCAGAGTTTGAGAAGCAGAGCATTTCATATAAATCAAGGGTAGGATGCTGCCAGTGCTGGAATTTCCTGCAGAAGAAGGTGTATCCAAGCTGATTTTTGTACAGTTCTGAGTGTGGCTGTCATACTCCATCAAATCAGTGACCTGTCCTGGCTGCTGCCACATTTGTGGTGGTGGCTGGTTATCTCCCTCACCATTTTCCATGTCATTCCTGGGAGGAAGTTTTCTTTCCAATACTGAGTGTTTCTCATTAAGCCATTTAGCAGTTGTAGAGTGTGAAGATTGATCTTATATATTTTTATCTTAGACAGTGCGGGAATCACATTGTTAATCAACACTAGGAAATGTATTTGGTGCAGGCTGTTAATAATGCCCAGATATGACTTCTCATATCATGACAGATTGAAAATTAAATTCTCCTAAAGTTTCTTTGCATTTCAATGCTTCTGGTTTCAAGTTCAAAGCCTGTGAAGAATTGGTTTCTACTGAAATTTCCCTTTTTCATCAGAGGTCAAGAACAAACCAGTTTGTAATAAACACATTTCCAGAGGATGTGAATTCTGTGTGAGTGGAGAAGGAGTGATTTCCAGCAAGGGGCTCCCCCTATTCCTCTCTGACTTCTTCTGTGTTCCTGCCTAACCTTTGGCTCATCTCCTTGCACCAGCTTGTAGGAGCCCTGACACACAGGTATTTCAAAACTAAGACAAATCCTCCCCCAACATGCAGCTCTCTTGGATCTTTTGTGCTGCTAATGGTGCAAGATTGGACTAATCTTTCCTCTCTCACACATCCACACTCCGTAAATTGAGTTCAAATGATTTGGAGGAGCATAAACCAGTCTGGCACTGCTTTCATGAATATATGATCAGCCTAAACACTTTGAACCCAGGGACTTTGCAGAGGCAGACTTGCTTTTAGTGTTTCTGAATTTGCTGTATAGAAGTTATCAGAATGAACAATGCAAAGAATCAAGAAATAACCATATCTGTTATCTCCACACAGCAGCAAGAATTCTGCCAGTGATGGAGCTCCCTGTACACACAGACTACACTGAGAGCAGCTAATTGAAGTGGCTAGAGATGAATTAAAAATATATTAACTTATCCATATCATGGCTTTTTCTCTTTATAGCCAGTTTTATTTGGCAAAGGTTAGCTTTAGCCTTAGGAGGTGAGTTTTCCTCTGTAGTCAGTGGAGGAGGAAAGGGCAATTTGGAACAAAAGGCTGACAGAGGTGCTGATAAATCAGCCTGAAGCTGTTTAAAAAGAAAGAGGGGATGAAAGCTGATAAACACAGAACCAACACATGGTTTGGCTTTATGACTGGATTTCTTGTAAAAATGTCATGCCTCTAGTGAGAATTTAATTCTTTACAGGGCAGGGGGATTTTTTTTCTGTTCTGCCTCTGTGCTCAGCATCTACTGTCAGAACTGTGTCCCAGAAAATAGTAGAGGTGACATTAAAGGCTGCAGGACCACAGCAAGCTGTGTTTGTTCCACTGCCCAGAAATATTATGTTGAAGTCATGTCTGCTTATATTCAGTGATCAGACAACTGACCACAGCAAGAGGATGTGCTGTTAGCAAGGATGATTTTATGCTCTCAGTTACCTGGTTGTAATTCTGGTCCCTAAACATAGATATCATTGCCCTTGGAGATGCTAGAAACCTTCTTGATGTACAGAAACCCAGAAGGTCTCTATCCCAGAGAAGCTGTGCCTACCCCATCCATGGAAGTGCCTAAGGCCAGGTTGGATAGGGCTTGGAGCAACTTGGGATAGTGGAAGGCGTCCATGTGGCATGGAGGACTGGAACAAGATGGTTTAAAAAATTCCTTCAATCCAAAACTATTCTGATTCTATGAACAAGTGAGAAAACACTTTTAGTCATATGGGTGAATTTTCTAGAGCTCTGTGAAGGCATTCCTTACCTCCCTCCCCTTACAAAATTCTTGCTTGAAAATATAATTTCTGGTTGTGACTTCTGTCTGGAAACCAGTTCATCACAAAAGCAGGAGCAGCTACTATAATTTTTCTTCAGCTTTGCTGGAAGAAGGATGATCTGCTTTCACGTTGAACAAAATTTAAGTTCTATCACTCTTTGGGGGCAAGGGTATTTTCAGATTTTTTGATATGTAGACTTGGTGAGAAATCTCAAAAATCCATCTTGACGAAGGACAGGATCTGGCCCTTTCAGAGGGAATTTTAGCAGAGGGTATGCTGTTGCTGCTGCCAGTAAATAAAGACCAGCAGAGAGGCAGGACTTGCAGCAGGAAAAAACCCCTCCATGAATAAAATCTAGAAGGGTAAAGAGTGGGAGAGGTGAGAGCACTGGTTTGCTTACTAAGCATGGAAAGCAGATTGAAAATAAATAGTAAATTTTAGAAACTGCTGAGACCAAATCTGGGGCCACAAATAGGTCTGAAAACTTAGTGAGAGCTCCTTTGAGCAGAGCCACAAATGAAAGAGGGGAAGTGAAAGTGTCCAAAAGAGGCTTTATTTTACTAAGTGCTTATTAAGGAACAAATTAAGATAAATGTGAATGAGATATTGTTGAAAGGATATAATTTATTAACAAGTGGTGGAAAGAAAGGATTTTTAATCTGAATTTTTAGAAATCCGAAGAGACACAAGAATGATGTTATATACAGGCATTTACATCGCAGGCAGAGAATATAAATAGTCTCATAAATTACTTCGAGATATTATGAAGAAATTTACTGTGAGGGTGGTGATGCCCTGGAACAGGTTGCCCAGAGAAGATGTGGCTACCCCTGGATCCCTGGAAGTGCTCAAGGCCAGGTTGGATGGAGCCTGGAGCAATCTGGGATGGTGGAAGCTGTCCCTGCCCATGGCAGGGGGTTTGGAATGAGATGATCTGTAAGGTCTATGCCAACCCAAAATCTTCTATGATTCTATGATTCTTTGTTTGATTTAGCAAGGTGTCACTGTCATATTTTCTGAAAAATCCCTTCACCAGGATTTTTTCTCCTGGGAAGCTGAGAAGCCTCAGAAAAGAATGAAAACAGTAATTATCTGATTGCTTCTCCTGTGTTTGCTGCTTTGGGATGTGGTTTACTAACAGGTGCATGTTTGATTGTTTTCCTGTGAATTGTTTTTACTTAATGGCCAATCACAGTCCACCTGTGTCAGGACTCTGGCAAGAGTCAGTCACGAGTTTTTCATTAATATCTTATTAAACCTTCTGTCTGTATCCTTTCTGTATTCTTAAGTGCAGTTTTAGTATAGCATTCTTTTGCTATAATATAATATCTTAAAATAATAAAACAGCCTTCTGAGATCATGGAGTCAGACTCATCTCTTCACCTTGTCCTGGGGACCCTCACAAACTCAATAACAAGGAGTTAATTTTTTAGAGTTTTGCAGGCTGGAGTGCAGCTCATTCATTTCCATGGTGTCCACATTCTTTTTGTGACACAGAAAAGGACAATTCACCAGCCAGAGTAACTGAACCAGTCCTGAAAGAATTCATCCCACATGACTCTGCACATCTTTGAAGAAAATGTTTGACTTTGTGTCACCAACAGAGATAAGAAAGAGTGGCACTTGCAGGTAGCACGGACATTGGGGACAGCAGAGGTGGCTGCCCCCTATCCCTTGCCAAGACTTGCCTCTGTGTTCTTCTTATTCCCCTGAGAGACACAGAATTCTGTTGACATTTCCAAGGAGGAAATCCTTCTCTTTTTGCTTTTTGCTGACAGCATCACATCAAGGCAAATCAGAACAGGTCTGCTTTGTGGCAGAAAGATAAAAAGAGAAAAGGCTTCAATTAATGTTAAGATATTTCAGAGAAGAGAAAAAGTGTGAGACTGTAGATGAAAACTCAGTATGTCAGTCATGGTGTGGTTTATGCATTGGTGCCACAACCCTTCTCTGATCTGGGATTTTGATCCAGTTAGCAGGTCATAGGCTTCTCTGATGAGGATGACTTTTAATTGTCATCCTGGATCAAATTCACGATCTAGCAAAAACATTGTCTGTCTCCATTTAACCTGACAGCAAAGAAAGTGTAAAAAATCCTCAGTGGATGTTGATACAAGACTTCTGTGGTCAGGCACAGAGTTTTTTTCTGAGCAGCTAGAGTGTACTTTGACTTGAAGCCTGCAGGCTTTTATTTAGGCTAACGTTCTTTTTTATGTTTTTGGTTTTCATCTCAAAACTTTGGCTATTTTCCTTATCCATGAAAAATTATTTTAACTGGGGCTTACATCTGCCCAGTTCTTACTTCAGTGGTGTCTTGTGAGAGTCTCTTCTGCTGTGGCAAGTGGTTCATTGTCTGAGAAAGCTTTTATTTCCTCTTACATTTTATTTTCCCTTTGCCTATATCAGATATCCTTTTGTTATGCAAAGGTCAGCAGAAAAACTCCCTGTCACCTTCATATCCCAGTTGGTTTTGAATAGGAATATTTAAGTGCTAAAATGAGGAGGAAAGAGAACTCAACACCTTCTACAGCAAACCTTGAACACTCTTTCAAGCTAAACTACATCTTGTGCTTCTTGAAAATCCTCCTTCTTTCTGCTGATCGTGTCTGGTTCCCTCCCACTGGGATTTAAGCCCAATAATTTTGTTTTCTACATTTGCTCCACCATCTGGTGCATTTGTACCATGCATTTATTGGTCTGATTGAAAGAACTTTGGGAAATTTGTTCCAAACTGCACCTACCTTGAATAAGCTCCATTTAAGCCATTTTTAATATGTTTACAGGTACCTGCAGCTTCCTCTCCTTGTGAACCTGAAAGATTTGCACATCAAAGCAAGAGATAGGTACTGTGTTTACTGTGCTGTTTTGGACTATTAGCACATCTTTAAGGGGATATATCTTCAAAAATGTATATAGTTATGCACTTACAGCTACTTCTGACGTTCCCAGAAATTCACTTCACATTTTCACCCCAGGAAGATTCTGGAGTCAAAACTAACCACGGAACTACATGTCACATAATTCATAATTCCCAGAATTACTAGCTTATGCAGTTGTGATAGATTAATTTTAAATTACAAAGCCCAGAAATAAAATAAAAAAAATTGGATCAGGTCTCCTCTGTGTGCTCTGTGCTCTCTGCTCACCCAGATGACTTCTGTGTCTGTATCACTGTGGATGGAAGGACAGAGGTCTCAAAGATATTAATTTCCTGATATTTTATTAAAATAAGGGGAAGAGTAGAGATGTTCTTGAGCTGTTAGACTGAGCAGAGAAGTTCCATGACTGTCCCTCCTAAAGTGAACACTGTCAGAAGAGCCCAGCCCTCAAAACTCATAACAGGACCTGCACAAACAATGCTCTGCTGGTTCCTCTGCTCATGCAACACAGCATGAAACTTCTGGTTTAGAGAGTGGCTCACAAGCAGCCCAAACTCTAAATATGTAAAAATTTCAGACATGAGATGTCAAACAAGAAAAACCAACCCTCAGAAATCCAGCATGTTTACCATTCATTTAAAGTCTCATGTTTTTTAGCCAGACCTGTAATATGAGCTGGACTTTGATGATCCTAGTGGGTTCCTTCCAACTCAGGATATTCTAGGATTCTCTGATTTTGTGGGGAGGATGGGAAAAACTGATGGCTGGATGTTGAATTCTGGGAATCTGTGTCATCAAATCTCTCTAACTGAATATGGAAATGCAATGCTGCATTAGTGTACTTTATGGTTGAGGCAGCCTAAAAATAGAATGTTTTGGGGAAAAAAGGGAAGGTGACAAACATGGAAGACATCTCTGAAAGAAGAAGAAAAATTATGTAATAGTCCCAGGGCTACCCAGGGGCTCTTCAAATTAATCTGACAAATAATCCTACGTAAGGGCAAGATATTATTGCCACAGTGTGTAACAGAAAGTCTCTTGCTAAGATTTGCCCAACTCACTGCCTGATCCTGGCAAAAAGCTCTCCTACATGCCAGGAAATCAACAGGTATTCAGCAATGACTATCAACATTTTTTTTCTTTCCCCAGCAGCATAATTAGAGGCTCATTATATTCTTTCCACTCCACTAATGAAGCAACCAAAGAGTTTGATCTAGTTACAGAAGGACAGTCACATAAGCAGCTAAGTTAGGCAAAGTCCAATTCAGACTAAATTCCCAATTTATTTATTTGACTTCAGACATCCCCCATGAGACATTTCCATGCCAAGAGTTCATCTCTTGGTATGACAGATGCTAGTCCATGCTGTTTTTTATATCCCTAGGATGCTGGTCTGTAAACTTGTGTTTTCAGTGGAAGCTAAACATTTAAGGAGAATTCTGCAGGGAATAGACTTTGGCTATTCTTCCACAGCTGCCCTGTGGAGCTGGGGAAATATTTGCAAGGTTAACTTCAGTAAAGATTGGAAAGCATTCAGATGGTGCAGGGATGAGAAATAGATAAATAAACTGTATAGAGAGATGCACAAATTGCATTTAACAGCTGAGCCAATGAATCAGCGTTGTTAGAATACATTTGATTTTCTGTGTGCACAGCAATTAAAGGAAATAGCTTGCAGGTGAATATAGAGAGGATAGATTCAGGTCTCTGCACAACAATGATGGCTGATATAATGAAGATCTAATGAGAACAAAATTGGGATTCAGAGTTACAGATGGTGTTCCTTTCCATCACTATCTGGGACATTATTTTCTTCAAGGATCTGTGGTATCATTTTTCTGTGGTGCTTTAGAGCAGACCCAGCTGTCAGCAGAACTGGATGTATAAAATGGCTGGGGAGTGTGTTAGGTGATTATATCACCCAATTTGAGCAGCCTAAAAGCTAAGAGCTTTTTCTAAGTCAGCTGTCTGGTCTCCCTGTAGGTTTGGTGGAAATAAAGATGCCTCAAGAAGACAATAATTTCATCTACTCTTAACGCCCAAGTCAAAGTTTTAGGTCCTGAAAACCCTACAGAATTTTTGCACAGCTTTGGAGACTCTAAACCACCAAGCTATCCCAGATTTTAACAGTGTGTCCCATTTGTTTTATTTCTGTAAATGGGCACTTGGGATAATTTCTACAGGAAATCTAAAAAAAGGACAGGACAAGAGAAAATGGACTTTGGTTGCACCAGAGGAGATTTAGATTTGAGATAAGGAAAAATCTCTTCACAGAAAGGGCTGTCAAGCACTGAACAGGCTGTCCAGGGAAGCAGTGGAGTCACCATGCCTGGAAGTTTTCCAAAAGTGTGTGGATGTGGCACTGGAGGACAGAGGTCAAGGGGATACGTCGTGGGGTGCTGGGTTGGAATCTGGACTGGGTGATGATCTCAGACATATTTTCCAACCTTAACAATTTATGAATTTTTCAAGAGGATTCAAGAAGAAATTGGAGATTCTTTCAAGTGTCCTCTCTGTTGTCATTTATCTCAGAACATACCTGAGCAAGGCTTGGTGACCACACTGAATGATTATTTTCTAACTCAGAGCAATGGTTGGATTATTTCCATGAGATCTCAGAGACAGGTTAAAAATTTATGTTTTTATAAAAATGTTATTATCCTGTTATTATCTCCAGAGATCACAAACCTTGTGCCACTCTGATCAACAACAGACCTAAGCAAATACAAACATTGGGTGGCTCCCTGTGTGTTTGCCACAAAGCTAAATTCTCCCTTGGCCAGGTACCTCTTCCTCACAAAATGTCTCCTGGCCTGGTGTTGAGAAAGAACCAGCTTTCATTTTTATGAGTGAAAAGCTGTCTAAAATCCTGTGGAGTTACTGAACTCAACAGCTGCTGTCTTCACCTTCTTGTGGCTGCTGCTCCTTGCTTTCCCTGGGTCTTTTGGGCTCTGACAGGCTGCTGAAGAGCTCAGAGATACAAAGAGCAAGGTCTTGTACATCTCAGTCTACTTCAGTTACCACCTGGAGCTTCATTTTGGCTCCTTCTGCCTGATGGGAGGCTGTGAGTCCTAACCATGTCCCAACCATGAGGGTCCCAACCACGCGCTGTGCACTGTTTGAATGGTGTGTCTGTACTGGTTCATGTTGGCCCAGCTGGTGGGGAGCCCATGTTTGGATCAGGCTGAAAAGCTGCTGTTGTTTCCTTTCTGGCATTGCAGGCATCAGTTTATTTTTAATTTTTTTTTTCATTTTAAATATTTTTATTCCTTACAGTGATGTCTCAGTGGATGCCAAACGAAGCACTGCCACATCTGCAACATTTTCTGCCTCTCTCTTCCTCTGTGTATGTTCTCACTGTGGTGTTTTGGGTTCCTACCAGGGCTCTGCCTCCCCCTCTCCCCTTCAGAGCTGTGAAAACATTTTTGCTGCTCAAGCCATAGCAGCAGATGGTTCTTTACTTTCATCATCATTGTTGCAGTGTGGTCTCTTTCCCTGATTCTGTAACTGTCAATTTCACACATCTTGTCCTCAATATTTGTTAGGATGGAAAACCAGTGGCAGGTCTGAAAACTGTTTATGTCCTACTCATGCAGAACTCACTGCCAAGCTCAGTGTAAACCCTGGTAGAGTACTTCTCCTGAATTTTCATATGTGGTCCAAAAATATCTCCAAAACCTGTGAGGTCCAACCTTCTAATCATCAGTTCTTGGAAAACAATGCAGAATCCAATTGTATTTTCTTTTTTTACATTATCATCTTAAACCACATATTTTTTTCCTGTTTCTTATTTCTTTCTGCTCTGCCCCCAACCTGTCGTTGTGCACACCCACTGATGCTTCAAGGTCTGTGTGACGCAGCGTGGACTTAGCCTGGGGCCTCAAACCCTTCAGATGGACACCTGCAGCACAGACATAGCCATAGCCACGTTGAGATGTACCTGCTCTGGCTGGGCTGATTCATGGCCATGGACATTTCAGGGTGTTCTACTCTTCATGTGGACCCATCCACAGGTCCCTGTCCCTCCAACTCAAGTTCATGCTGGAGCTCCAGACTGTCCAGTGAAGCAGCACAGGACCAGCAGTGACTCCCTGGCCACCTGCCTCTTATCAGGCCTGTTATCCACTCCCTGCTGCTGTTATCAGAGCATTGCCAGCACAGTCAGATGAGGAGCAGAGCAGCAACACAGCGAGCAGTGGAAGAAAAGAGCAGCCACTAACGAGCACTGGGCTCAAAGAGACAGGCAAACGAGTCCCATGACAAGCACAGGAGCTGTCAATTAGCAGCTAAACAGCAATAACAGCTCTATCCAGCATATGCCAATCAAGGCTGTTGCTATCTGGAACCCTCCAAGTCCTGTGTTGGGTGCCAAGAAGGGCTGTTGTAGATTAACCCCAGGCAGCAACGCAGCCGCACACAGCCAGTCGCTCATTCCCTGCTGGAGGGATGGGAAAAAGAGCTGGATGAAAAGTGGGAAAACTCATAGGTTGACACAAAGACAGTTTAATAGGTAAAGCAAAAGCAAGTGCAAGCAAAGAAAAACAAGGAATTAATTCACTGCTTCCCCTGGGCAGGCAGGTGTTCAGCCATCCCCGCCTGGGATCCATCATGCATAGCAGTGACTTGGGAAAGCAAATTCCATCACTCAAAGCGTGCCCCCACCCTGCTTCTCCCCTAGATTTACAGTCCAACGTGGTGCAGTGTGGTCTGGAATATCCCCTGAGTCACTCAGGGTCAGCTGTCCTGGCTGTGTCCCCTCCCAGTTCCCTGTGCACCCCCAGCCCATTCACCAGTGGGGTGAGGAGCAGAAAAGGCCTTGACCCTGTGCTCAAGAGCAAAACCAACTCTGTCTTATCAAAACTGTAATCAAAAATCCCTAACACAGTGTAGCCATGATATTTTCTGAAAAATCCTTTCCTTAGGATTTTTTCTCCTGAGAAGCTGAGAGGCCTCAGGAACAAAATGTTAACAATGATTATCTGCTGCTGTGGAATGCAACAGGTGGATCTGTGATTGGTCTCATGTGGTTGTTTCTAATTAATGGTCAATCACAGTCCAGCTATCCAGACTGTCTTGGTCAGTCACAAGCCTTTGTTATTCATTCCTTTTCTATTCTTAGCTAGCCTTCTGATGAAATCTTTTCTTCTATTCTTTTAGTATAGTTTTAATATAATATATAGAAGAAAATATTAAATCAAGCCTTCTGAAACATGGAGTCAGCATTCTTGTCTCTTCCCTCATCCTAAGACCCCTGCAAACGCCATCACAACACAGCTCCATACTATCTGCTGTGAAAAAAATTAACCCTAGCCCAGTCCAAACCAGCTCAGGTTTGAGTTTCTCTGTCCAGGTCCTGATCTTACACAGCAGAGCTGTCCTTTCTGAGGAGTTGGGCACCTGGCAGACAGGAGAAAATCTCAGCTGCACTCCACTAATTGTGGGATGATCAACGGCCTGTGAACATGAGCCATACAGAGATTTAACAACCTGCTAAAAGCTTGTACAGCTCACGGGAACCACCTCAAGGGTTTAGGATGCTGCCATAACATTTCTTTCCCAGGGAGGGATTTTTGCTCTCCCTTGTCCTATTCAGCGATCCTTTATTTCTGGTTCTGGGCTCCAACCCACAATGTGAAGGGGGTTGGCATTATCTCTATCTTCCCCCCCTAGAAAGGTTTTCCTCTCTGTAGTTCCCTAATACCAATTATAGATGCATCAAGTCTGATTTAGCTTTCAGCCTCGCTGTTCTGCTTCTTTTGGGGCAATGAGCTTTGCAATCTGTGAGCAAATAGCTGCCGTATGGAGAAGTATCATTTATTTAGAATAAAGACTCTTCAGATAAAGCAGATGCTAAAGAGCCTCAGTGAAGTGAACTGTTAAGCAGAGCTACCTTCCTTGGCAGGTTTATCAATCCCTGGTGGTGAGAAAACCCACCTCCATCAGATTAACCCACATTGTTGCTTTTTCCCTTTAACATCCTCCCCTTTAAAACAGATTTTCAGCTCAGTATGTCACATTTTTATTCCTTTGCTCACTGCTAATTTCAGGTTCTCAGGAGGGGTAACTACCAGGAATTCAACTTCATATATAGTTGTTAAAATTCTTTTGCATTATGTGCTGTTTCCTTCCTGGTGCTGTAGGGATGGTAGTCTTATTTCAGTACTTTCAGTTTAAAAATACATCCAAAATTTAGACTTAGAAAACACCCAGGCCAAAATCACAGAGATTTTTCTAGAATATGTATGCACTTTTCAAGGAGGTCAGGACTAAATCCAAGCCTGTTAATACTGAGCAATTTTTTCTTAAATACCAACATGTTCCTCATTGCCCTGTGTGAAGAGAGAGTATTTGCTTTTTGTCTGCTGTTTTCTGTAGCTGGAGAGTCTGGTAATACTGTTATCCTTAAAAAACAGATTTACTCCTGATTTACACCAAGGTAACAGAGACCAAAATCAAGCCCCAAGTCTCCAGTGCTGGGAAAAAAAGCTAAAAAAATGAGCTTTGCATAGGAAAATAAGTGTTTAAGGGTTTTATCCACAAGCTCAGGAAAAAGCAGTGGGTGGAAATGTTGAATGTGGCAAACTCCCTGCAGACCATTTCCAACACTGGGAGACCCTCTGGAGGAGGAACAAGCTGTCATGCAATTATTTACTCTGCTATTTGAGGAACAAACCACACACATTTTCCTGCCATAGCAACTGGTGCAGCACTTGGTGTTTGCAATGTGTACCCAAATCCTATGAATCATCATTAAAATAATAATCTTTGTGACCAGTGGACTCTAGCAAGTGACTCATTAAGAGAACCACTGGAAAATAATTAGCACACAAACTTGTTTATATGACTGCATCTCCACAGAGGTCTCATTCTTGTTGAGGCTTGCTTTAATTCCAGGGGAATTTTGCTTTCAGTGTAAAAACACTTGTTTCAATCAAGGTAATTACCTAGCAGTACAGTTTTGTGTACAGTGTTTCCATTAAACCATCCTATTTATCACAAGAGCAAATGGAACAGTTAGAGTCAGTTTTGGAGCAGCTTTTGGCAGTGGTCCAGGCCAGTTTTTTTTTTTTTTTTTTGAAAATGTCTATGCTGTTTTCAGCTTGAGCATCTAAAATTGTATCTCTGTAGAAACCTCATTACCAAATGCTTCAGGTGTAGAACTTGCTGCCTCAGGTGCTCAGCAGTTCTTTGAGGTCACATCCATCTATGACTTACTATGGAATTCTTTTGTAAAGGAGCCCCTGACTGTTCTTGTCTCTTGGTGCAGCTGACAAACATGGGAATGGGTCAAAGTGCTTCTTGTTTGTGTGTACAAATGCCAGTTTGGCAAATGATCTTTTTTTTTTTCTGCCACGTTTCAAATATTTTCTTTATCTGGATCCATTGGTAACTCCTCAGCCTGCTGTTTTCCAGGGTTCGCTTAAGAAATATTTGTTGTTTCTAGGAGGTATTTATTTTGAGGAATTGGAAAACTGTATCTTCTGTGCAATGAAAAATCAAAGAGAGGGGCAGGATTCAGTTGTTGAAATGTAAGTATTGGGTGTTGTTTGGGCTTTTGCAAGGTAACTTCAGAAAAGTCTGACTTTCCCTTTGTCCAATATTTTGACTGTCAGCCCCAAATCCATGTTGTGTTCCTTACCCATGTGAACTGGGGCAACTTCAGAGCTCCATGAACTATAAAGAGAGTTCAGATGGCAAATACAGGAATCACTCCTGTGGGCATCCAGTACCAGCTGAGTTGTTTTTATTATCTCCTTTCTGGCAACTGGAAGCTTCAAAAGGGCTTCTGCCTCTTGTGTGTCCTGTGAGATGTCTGCCAGCACTAGATCAGTGTTTAGGCTATCTTATTACAACTCAGATAGAATCCCAGACTCACAGAATGGTTTCGATTAAAAGGGACCTTCAAGATCATCTCATTCCATGGGCAGGGACACCTTCTATCAGACCAGGTTGCTCCAAGCCCTATCCAACCTGGCCTTGGACACTTCCAGGGGTCAGAAGTCCACAGCTTCTCTGGGTAACCCATGCCAGGGCCTCACCATGCTTATCATAATATCTAATATCTAATCTAAATCTACTCTCTTGTCAGCTTAATTTTATTCCCCCTTTATCACCATTTACCCTTAGAAAAAGTCTTTCTCCAGTTCTCTCACAGGCACTGGAAAGAGCTCTGAGGTCTCTCTGGAGCATTTTCTTCTCCAGGCTGAACATCCCCAGCTGTCCCAGCCTCTCTCCATATCAGAGGTGCTCCAGCTCCCAGAGAACCTTCATGGCCTCCTGTGGATTTTCCCCAATAGGTCCATGTCTTTGTGCTGCGAGTCCCAGAGCTGGACACAGAGCTCCAGGTGGGACCTGATGACTTCAGATTTTTGCATTTAGGTGTCTGGATCACAACTGTACAAGGACCTTCCTTCACACACCTGAACTTAGGTGTCTCCTTCCCTCATGTGGGGTTTCTCCCTGGCTCTCTCTGTTACTGGACTGAGTGTTCAATTTTTTTTTCATTTCATGTAATTTTCATGGTACAATGCTGATTTCTTCAGGGATGAATATTTTTATGTGTAGAGGAGAAATTCCTGAGTACAGCATGAACACCCCACCTCCACAGCATTGCTGAGGAGTTAATTCAGATTCTGTGATCTGCATACAAAATTCTTTCAATTAAGAGAAAAAAGTATGCCTGTTATCTGTAATGAATTTGTGCAGACTCAAAACCATCCAGTTGCACTCAGTCTGTTTGATACTGGTCAAAGAAGTGACATAAATGCCTCAGAAATACAATTTCTCCTTTCAGCTGTACTTCTAGAACACCAAAGAGCTGCAGAATGTTTCTTGTAAGGTGTTAATTATTAGACTAATGAGCTAGATGGTCTCATTCTTTTGAAATACTCATGGGACACCCATGTTTGAAGGGATTTACAGACTAAGAAATGTCCAACTCTTCTACTTAAAGATCTGTTCCATGAACTGACCACATTTGCTGGTAATGGCTGGAACTGAGTGTGTTGATGAAATAATGGACCAGTTAAGTACTTAATGCAGACATGATGTAAGATAATAACCCCAGGAAGAGCAAATGATGTACAAATGATCAATTTTTCTCAGATTTAAGCTGCCATTAATTAGGACCTATTAATTTGGATCTCAAATTGCTCCATTCAGGCACCTCTGCACAGTGGAAATTCTCTAATCTGCCGAACTGCCTTGAAAGAATTTTCTGGCTGATAAATCTGGTGTTAAATCAGTCACTCAAGAGGTTGAAAGAATTCTTTCTTTGTGAAAGACATGGAGTATCCAGGGACAAAATAGATATTCTAGAGATCATAAAAATACTCTATAAAAAAGTAGTTGATATCAACAAGAGACCATGTCCATCCAGACACAAGTAGTGGGTTGAGGTCCTCCTTGTGCTGAGATTTCTAATGGTGGCCACTTGAATAATGGGAAGGGCAGAGAGGGTGAAAATTGTTTGGACAATTATTTCTTTTTTTTCTGCATGAACAACAAAAAATATTGATGCATGAGAACATCTGAGTCTATCGACAATTTTTTTTTGTTGTTCTTACCCCATTTAATGCTGTCTTAAGTCTTGGGAAATTTGACCCAGAAAAAAAATGAACTTTTTTATTTTTTGTCATTTGCCATTTATTGCCACTTCTGTAAATTACCCTACTGCTAAATGTATCCTTTTGGGCCATCCTAAAAGTGTATTTATTGGCAGATAATATTTTCAACAAGGAGCATTCCTTCATTCTGATTATGGCTCTAAAGCTCAAAGAGAAGAGTCATCTCACAAATGGACAATAAATAGTGGTATCAGTCACTACAGAAATCAAACTTTGTGTTTTATGAAATATAGACCTATTACAGTGATGCAGGAGATAACTTGAGATAAAATAATGTGTGAGATACCAGGACTAGAATAGGCTGAGTGACTGTCTAAAAACATAAACTTTCAGGAGCTGATGTCTTTCCCAAATCGTGTCCTGAAGGAGACTGGATTTTATGTTTCCAAACTGAAAAATTGTGTACAGCAGAGATAAAAACATAGTTTCCCAATACAGAAAACATCTCACAGGAGCTCAAAACCAACATAAGTGTTGGTAGCTTGTTGTTTCTCAGCTGCACCTTATTGTGGAGGATGCAAATAAATATTTGTAGAGGCATTTTTATTTGGAAGATGTGATAAAATTTACTTTTTACTGCAGCTGCAAAATGCTGTTAACTAGCAGCCTGGGACTGAAAAAACCCCAAACTTCAATTATGAGTTAGATTTCAAATGGTCAGCAGATATTGGAATGATGCTGCATAAGAAGTCAGTGACCAAATATTGTTTGTGTTTGTAAGCAAAAGATAAATTAAACTACTGAGCTTGGTATGTCAAAATTGAAACTCAGTAGTAGATTACTCTCTTCAATAGTGAAAGATTGTGTTGACCTTAAAGAGTGAAAGATTGCCTTGACCTTAAAATTAGTAATTTCTTTTGGTTAACTCAACATCAGTTCCAAGACAAGCACTTTTAGTCACAAATATTCTTCCTGCATAACCATAACTTGAACTAAATGTAATTTGTTCTGGGGTCAGGGGATGCAGTTGCTTTACAGGCGGCCAGGTTCTGTTCCTGGAAAATTATATTTGAAAAAAAAATAAATTAGAGCTTCAATTCACCTTTCTATTCTGTTTTCTACACTTGTCATTTCTGCTGTACTCACTGTTTAAAGCATAAGCTGAGTGAAATCCACAACTTATTTCAAGCAGCAAAGCAGCAATATTTTGTTTCATAATGTTTATGTTCTGATTTATGCTGGTGCCATCATGTTACGCTCAGTTGCATATCCAATTCCACTCTTTATGTTGCTTCTACGATTTACAATGTTGGCATCTGAAGCTGTAAATTTTGGACTCTTGCTCATGTGTCCTGTGGTAGATTCTGCTCATGGTGAAGCTTCTGCCTTTATGTGAAAAAAATTTTTGGAGATTTTCATCAAAGTCCATGGATGAAATGCTATGAGATTACCAGCTGGAAGCTGTTGACAGAGAACTAAACAGCTTTAAGGAAGAAAAGATTGCTTTTGGAACAGCAGAATCATTGATTAGATCACTGTTCTTGTTAATATTTTGTTCTGTTAATTGAAGCCAAAATCTTCCTAGAATCACAGAATAATTTGGAAAAGACCTTAAAGATCCTCTACTTCCAAACCTGAACATCAAAACCATGAGCACCTTTGTTCAAATTTATGCCTGCTATGGTTTATCTCTTAAGAAACTAGAAGTTTAGACAAAGTTCTTTGTCTGGGATCTCTTTATGCTCTGCAAAGAGAGAAATGTACTTCCACAGCCAGACCTATTCATGCACATCAGGAACACTGGGGAAGGATTCAACCCCCTGATTAAATAAATGATGACAAATAAAATGTCTGAAATCTCATTATAAGCAATGGGTACTACAAACAGTGAGTATTATAAACAATGAGTATTATAAACAAATAGTATTAGTGCAGTTAATGAAATAGGAAAAGCTGTTCCGCTGACCAGGACATTGGTGAGTTATTCAGTTCCCTGAGCATGGACCTCTGGTGCCATTCAGGTGCCCTATGGTGACACATGGGCTGGGAAATATGACTTGATCAGAGGAGATCACACCCTTCTGAAGGCTGTGTGGGACACCCTGTAGTGCCTGGAACACCAGTAAGTTCCCATGATTGGGGAACTAAATTTGCCACAGACCACTCCAGGGTGAAATGAGCCCACTGCACATGAAAACATCTCCATTTAGGCCTTTCCCCTGGAGCTGATTCTCATCCTAGTTTACGATTGCATGAATTGTGCCCTGAAGATGCTCCATTCCTTGCATCAGCTAAAACACAGATGACTATCTTAGATTACGTGGCTAATTTTTAGATAGCTGAGATTAGGTGACATAAATTTCTCTTTCCCTTTAGGGCTTAAGGGAAAAACTTTGCTTTGAATGTTGGAAAGACTGTGGAGCTATTACATTTTATGAGCCAGGCACTAAGCAAGGAAATGTGATGCACCCTTAATAGCAGTTTATATTTGCGTGTTTAAAAGCCTGAAAAGCCTGGTTGTAGTCTCACAACTTTTTGTGTGACCGGTGCACAAACAGGCAGAGGAATGAAATCATATTATGTGATTTTCATGCTCAGGGAAGGAGACAGCAGTTCAGTATGTCTTGAAATAAAGTGGTTTTGTGAAACGTGACTTGGATGGGAATTGTGACATTCATAATACACAAAGTGATAGAAAGGTTAGAGCTGATCCTGCTGAAATTTCAGCTCCAGCCCCATCACTGTGCTGAAGACCTTCTCTGTGTTCATACAATCACATAATAATTTGGGCTCGATGGGATCTTAAAGATCATCCAGTTCCAACCCTCTGCCATGGGCAGGGACACCTTCCTCCAGACCAGGTTGCTCCAAGCTCCATTCAGCCTGGCCTCAAACACTTCCAGGGATGGGGAGTCCACAATCTTCCAGGTGAACCTGTGCTAGTCCCTCACCTCTCTCACTATAAAGATATTTTTCATAATATCTAATCTTATCATGCTGAAGGCTCAGATCCTTTCTAGATCTGGTGGTTGCTCCAACCCACCTATGCCCTGGAATAGCTTTATTTTGACTTAGTAATTATGTCTTTAATTCAAAATTCACTGAAATCTTTCCATCAAACACGTAAGACCATGGAGTAAGTGCAGGGTGATCAGGTCCACCATACATGCTGCTTTGGTGATATTTCCATGACTTCTGGTGACTTTTTCCCCAAGTTAAAAGTCTTCCAAGAATTGCCTCAATAAGTGAAAATGATGGTGGCAGAGACCCTCAAGGTTCTTCAGGCACTTTCATTAAGGGTGGGAATATCCATTTGCATAAGTGAAGGCATCAGGCTCCATTTGACTTTGGGAGCAATGGAGTTGTCTGTGATTGGGCCACAGAGATTTACATTAAATTTCTTATGGTTCCTTGCCTGGCTCAGTATCCAACTGCACCCCCCTGTAAATGTGCTTGTTTGTTCTTTTTATTGCAGCCATCTCCTGCAGACTTGGAAATGGCTGTGATCAAACACCCCATTGTACTCTGGCTGGCCAGATGGCTAAAGGGGCATTACTGCTCACTCCCATAAACTGCGTGCTTTGCTGCAGGCGTTAACAAGGCAATATATTTTTTAGGAACCATTAAATACTTGAGGTTTAGGTAGTAGCAGGTATTGCAGTCGTGGGCTTAAAGACGCATTTAAAGTCCTCCGCTTTGTCCTTAAAACTGAGCTCAAATGAGGCTGCCTCGGGAGACAAATTAAAATCAAAATAACCCTCCAAATGCAAAGTTTGGTGGTGCTGCTGAGATTAGCTCCTGTTAGGCATGGAATTGTGCAAGTTGTGAAATGCCTTTGAGCTTTTCTTGTGAGATGCAGATCTGGATTTCTGGGCATAGTAATGGTGACTCCGTTGAAATTGTTAACCTGCTTCCTCCACCCCTGTGTCTGTTCCTAGCACCTCAGAAAATCCAGTTACTTGGAGCCCAGAAAATCCAATTATTGAAACAAAGCAAAGAAACCTGTGACCCTGTCATATTTTTTCTGAGAGAGGCCAGGCTGCCAAATCTTTACTGAACATTTACTCCATCACATACTCTGTGCTGGGTAATAACAGAAGAGAACTCTGTGCTTGTAAAACTAAACTGTTCTGTAGTTAGAGAGCCATTTATAGCTGCACCTTCCAGCCCTTTCCACTTGTACTATCAGCTCCAAAGCCTTCTCCCCTTTCCCTCCTCCACTATTTTCTTTTGTCCTTCCAAGTGGTGCTGTGTTTCTCCAGAAGCATTTTTCCATGAGTTGCAAGGTCACCACCTTACAGTGTCCACCCCCAAGGAGCCTACCTGATTTAATATGTGTAGGTGACAAAATTTTCAAGTAAATTGCTGCAAAATATGAAGATTTCATAGAATAATAAAATCATTAAGGTTGGAAAATACATCTAAAATCATCAAATCCAACCTTTGACTGAATAACAACATGCCCGTAATATTGCAAAATGTCATGTCTCCTCAGTTTTTGAACACTTCCAGGGATGGCGACTCTACCAGTTCCCTGAGGAGCCTTGCCCAATACTTAATCACTCTTTAAGAAAAGTTATTTTTTCCCAGTATCCATATTTTGTTTGTTAGTGTTTGGTGTCCCACTCACAGCTTTCCTCTGAGGAAAATAACATTATCCCCATTGGACCAAAGAGACACTGGAGCAATTAAATAATTATCTCTATGACACCTAGTGCTTTCTTCACATGCCTGTGAATGAGCCTTGATTTGTTTCCAAAACCTGTAAAGACTATGCCAAACCCATCAGGCTGTCAGAGAGCTTCTTTCCTTGAAACCATGAGGCCAATGATGCTTTTGCTGGCTGATTTTTAGGTTCCTTGAAGGCAGCTTTGTATCTGCTTCCAAATGTCTCACCCTTGGAGGGAGATGTCTGTAAAATAACCATGGAGCCACCTTGCTCTTGTTTTCTAATCCTTTTGATTCACAATTGGATGATGGCAGTGAGGCTACTGAGGAGTGAATTTGGAAAAACCAGGGATATTCCTTCCTCAATTCTATGGATATTAGGAAGAAATTCTTTACTGTGAGGATGGTGAGGCACAAGAAAGGTTGCCCACAGAAGCTGTGGCTGCCCCATCCCTGAAAGAGTTCAAGGCCAGGCTGGATGAGGCTTTGAGCAGCCTGGTCTACTGGAAGGTGTCCCTTCCCATGGCAGAAAGTTGGAATGAAATCATCTTTAAGGTCCCTTCCAACCTAAACCATTCCATGAGTCTATGATCCTGCTGCACCCACCTTTTGTGGCCTGTATGTTAATTTGCTTGGGGAAGTGCCTGCACATTGTCTTTGTTTGGATTTCTGCAGCTGGTGAGTCTGCAGGAATGGGGATCATGATTAATGATGGAGTGTTGACGCAGGATAATGATAAAAATGTCAGCCCTAATGAATTTCTGATGCTGTGACTCCACCACATCCCCCTGCTCTGTTACCCTTTGCAGACTATCAGGATTCTTACATTGAGGCCTGGGTGGATATGAAATCTGGTATTTTTCAACTGGAGAAGGATAAAGTGAGTCCAGAGGTTTGTTCACCACCCTGTGCCCTGAGTGGCCTGGTCTCAGCTCACTCACAGACATCTTGAGCATTCCCTGCCCTCCTCACCTCCTGCAGGCTCTGCTGGGATGCCTGCACTGCCGTGCATTGGAGTAATGAGGGGAAAAAGTAAAGATTTCAGACAATGTTAATCAGGGAGCCAGAAAGAAACTGCTTTAGCTCACTTTTAGTCACCTCCTTTGTGCTGCTGACGTGTCCAATCCCTAATCTGCTGCCCCCTGATGATGGCTTTCCTACCCTCATTGCCTAATTTTCAACAGTTTCTCTGCAGTTTCTTTGCTCATATGAAGGTGTTATCATAAAG